>NC_074682.1:31193722-31539206 GCF_029448725.1 Salvelinus fontinalis | reverse complement strand
GCTGCCACAGGACCCAGGCTGGGGAGACCTACAGGAGGCCTGGTGCGTAGAGGAGGCATCGGAAGGACCGGGCTGTGGGGGAGCACTGGAGCTCTGGTTTGCAGCCTTGGCACCACTCCCCAGGCTGGATGACCACTTTAGCCTGGACCCTCCAGAGTGCAGGCACAGGTTGAACCGGGCTGTGGGTGAGCACTGGAGATCTGGTGCATACCACACGCACCTCTCCCTTAGGCTCAATGCCCACATTCGCCCGGCGCCCCGGAGACACAGGCATAGGATGCACAGCACCCTCCCAGTGCCCCGGAGACATAGCACGCAGAGGCGGCGCAGGATACCCTGGGCCGAAACGGCGTACCGGAGACCAAACACGCTGGGCCGGCACAATACACCCTGGCTGGATGTCCATACTCGCATGGCACTTGCGGGGGGCTGGACTATAGCCCAACGGGCTATGAGCGCATACTGGCGACACAGTGCGCTTGACCGCATAACACGGTGCCTGACCAGTAATGCGCTTCTTCCGGTAAGCATGGGGTGTTGGCTCAGGTCTACTACCTGACTCCGCCAATCTCCCTGTTGGGAGGGGCTGCCTCTCGTGCCTGTTGCGCTGCCTTACCTCATACCGCCGCCACTCAGCTTTCGCTGCCTCCAGTTCTTCCTTGGGGCGGCGATATTCCCCAGCCTGTGCCCAGGGTCCCTTACCGTCTAGTATCACCTCCCAAGTCCAGGAGTCCAGAACCCTCTGCTCCTGGTTACCACGCTGCTTGGTCCTTGGTTGGTGGGTAGTTCTGTAACGATTCTCCTCTTCGTCTGAGGAGGAGTAGGAAAAGTCGGACCAATGTGCAATGTGGTAAGTGTCCATAATTAGATTTTTAATAAATCAACATGAACACGGAACAAAAAAACACGAACAAACAACCGAAACAGTTCTGTATGGTGAAACACAGACACAGAAAATAACTACCCACAACTCATAGTGAGAAAACCGGCTACCTATGTATGATTCTCAATCAGAGACAACGATCGACAGCTGCCTCTGATTGAGAACCATACCAGGCCACACACAGAAATACAAACATAGAAAAAACAACATAGAATGCCCACCCCAGCTCACGCCCTGACCAAACACAGAAACAGACAACCTAGACATAAAACATAGAAACATACAACGCAAACTATGGTCAGAATGTGACAATGCTATTGAATATGAGGTGAGTTCCATTCTAAATCTGATAAAAGGTATGTAATGCTTTTTATTGGATGTGAATATATTCATAATTCATTTTTCAAGGTCTGCATGACCTTTCTTGTGGATACAACTTTGTCCATCTATCCACCTGAAATAGTCAAAACATAAGGATAACAAATAGTCAATTTAATGTCACAACATGAAGTTTGAGTCTCAGCAAAGATGCAGCTGGAAAAATGCAACCAATCTTAATGTCAAAGCTACGGATGTAAAGAATGACAGTTCATTAGTTTGACATGATAGTTTTAAAGCCACAATCCTAAACTTGTTTAATTCGTTTTCAGCCAAAAATCTGTCCTCTCACTGATTTGCTATAAAGCTGAGGGATGGGGCTGGAGAAACATAACCACCGTCAAATTCATCCAGTGCCTTCAGAACGTATTCACACCCCTTTTACTCACTGATCTACACACAATAACCAATAATGTCAAAGTGGAATTTTGTTTGTAGAACTGTTTCAGAATTAATAAACAATTCTAAGCTGAATGTTTTGAGTAAATAATAATTCAACCGCTTGTTACGGCAAGCCTAAATAAGTTCAGGAGTAAAACTGTGCTTAATAACAAATCACATAAGAAGTGGACTCATTCTGTTCAATAATAGCAGTTATCATGATTTTTGAATCTCTCTACCCGACACTACCCGACACGTCCTTCCTAACTCAGTTACCGGAGAGGAAGGAAACTGCTCAGGGATTTCACTATAAGGCCAAAGTTGATTTTAAAACAGTTACAGAGATTAATGGTTTTGATATGAGAAAACTAATAATGAATCAACAACATTGTAGTTACTCCACAATATGACAGAGTGACAGAGTGAAAAGAAGGAAGCATGTACAGAATAAAAACTTTTCAAAACATGTATCCTGTTTGCAATAAGGCAAAAGGCCAAATAATATACAAAAGGCCAAATACACACTGGAGTTGCTTACCAAGATGACATTGAATGTTCCCGAGTTGCCTAGTTACAGTTTTGACTTCAATCGGCTTGAAAATCTATGGCTTCTCCAACTCTATTAAGTATTTGGAGAGATACGCTTCTCCACCTCCACAAAGCGTGCGTAAAAGCGCAGGTACTCGGGATGATATTCTGACACTGTTGATAGTTCACTGCTGTAAATACACTATCAGCCAGAACAACTTTAATGTCTTCACTCAGCATTCCTACAAAATATGAGGACCATAATTGGTCTTGTGTGTCAGTGGATTGATTCGCCTGTTATTATGGAGATGGTTTCCGTTTTTTTGATTGTCAACTTTTTCACGAGGGATGTTGGTGCTTGTCATGATGTGTGTGTAGGTGGCAGGGAAGTCAGGCGCAGGAGAATCAAACTTAATGGAGTAGTTTAATAACTTAAAACAGAAATTTCTAAACCGAAGTCCATAATAAAAATAAACGTGGGTACAAGAACCCGTCGCACACCAATCCATAAAACACGAGCATAACAATAAACAATCTCTAACAAGGACATGAGGGGAAACAGAGGGTTAAATACACAACATATAATGAATGGGATTGGAACCAGGTGTGTAGGAAGACAAGACTAAACCAATGGAAAATTAACCATAGATCAATGATGGCTAGAAGACCGGTGATGTCGACTGCCAAGCACCGCCCGAACAAGGAGAGGCATCGACTTCGGAAGAAGTCGTGACAGTGCTCGCAAAATACATATATCTTCAACATCTACGTTTTTACATGATTTTTATAGTGAATGAAAATGGCTACTTTGTTCAGAAATAAGTCATACTTAAATATACCTTCATAGAAATTAAAAAGTAAAGTAAAAGTGAAAGTCACCCAGTAGCCTAACATCTTACGTGAGTAAAATTATATGATTTTAGATTTACTCAAGTATTGTGGTGGGAAAAGTACTCAATTATCATACTTGAGTAAAAGTGAAAAGTAAAAAAGTAAAAAATCAAATTCTGTATATTAAGCAAACTAGACGGCACAATATTTTTTATGGACAAATGGGCACACTCCAACACCAAGACATCATTCACAAACACAGTATTAGGATTAGTATTTTGATTGACCTACAGTACCAGTCAAAGATTTGGACACACCTACTCATTCAAGGGTTTTTCTTTATTTTTTACTATTTTCTACATTGTACAATAATAGTGAAGACATCAACACTATGAAATAACACATATGGAAACATGTAGTAACCAAAAAAGTGTTAAACAAATCAAAATATATTTTATATTGAGATTCTTCTAAGTAGACACAATTTTCCTTAAAACCTGTCTGGCTCTGGCGTTCCGCTAGCGGAACTCCTCCCACATTCCACTGAAAAGGCAGAGCGCGAAATTCAAAAAATATTTTTGAGAAATATTTAACTTTCACACATTAACAAGTCCAATACAGCAATGAAAGATACACATCTTGTGAATCCAGTCAACATGTCCGATTTTTAAAATGTTTTACAGCGAAAACACCACATATATTTATGTTAGCTCACCACCAAATACAAAAAAGGACAGACATTTTTCACAGCACAGGTAGCATGCACAAAGCCAACCTAACTAACCAAGAACCAACCAAACTAACCAAGAAACAACTTCATCAGATGACAGTCTTATGACATGTTATACAATAAATCTATGTTTTGTTCGAAAAATGTGCATATTTGAGGTATAAATCAGTTTTACATTGCAGCTACCATCACAGCTACCGTCAGAAATAGAACCGAAGCAGCCAGAGTAATTACAGACACCAACGTCAAATACCTAAATACTCATCATAAAACATTTCTGAAAAATCGATGGTGTACAGCAAATTAAAGACAAACATCATGTGAATCCAGCCAATATTTCCGATTTTTTAAGTGTTTTACAGCGAAAACACAATATAGCATTATATTAGCTTACTGCAATAGCCTACCACACTACCACATTCATTCATCAAAGCACGTTAGCGATAGCAATAGGCACGTTAGCGATAGGGAATAAACCAGCAAAAGATATTAATTTTCACTAACCTTCATAAACCTTCATCAGATGACAGTCCTATAACATCAGGTTATACATACACTTATGTTTTTTTCGAAATTGTGCATATTTAGAGCTGAAATCAGTGGTTATACATTGTGCTAACGTAGCATCTTTTTCCCAGAATGTGCGAATATTTTTATGACACTCCAACTATTTTGACCAAATAACTATTCATAAACATTACTAGAAAATACATGTTGTATAGGAAATGATAGATACACTAGTTCTTAATGCAATCGCCGTGTTAGAATTCTAAAAATAACTTCATTACGACATCCAGCTTAGGTATAGCGAGAGAGTACCCAAAATCTGGGCGCAAACGACTAGTACAACATGTTCGACAGATATATAAAATAGCATCATAAAATGGGTCCTACTTTTGATGATCTTTCATCAGAATGTTGTACAAGGGGTCTTGTGTCGGGAAAAATCGTTGTTTGGATTTAGAATGTCCTCTTCTCCAGTCAATTAGCACGGAAAGCTAGCAAAGTGGCGCTAAGCTCTCCTTCCTGAACAAAAGCACACAACGCAACACGCCTAACGTCCCGAATAAATTTCAATAATCTAATAAAACTATATTGAAAAAACATACTTTACGATGATATTGTCACATGTATCAAATAAAATCAAAGCCGGAGATACTAGACGTCCATAACGACAGCTTATCAGAAGGCAAATCCAGGTCCCTTCACGCGCTCTCCAGAAAACAGGAAACTGGTGACACGTCATGCCGAGAGCTATTATTCGACCCCAGATCAAGTTACACACTCCATTTCTTTTCTCACTGCCTGTCGACATCTAGTGGAAGACGTATGAAGTGCATCTATACTAATATATATCGTTATATATATATCAAGGACATTAATAGGCAGGCCCTAGAACAGTGCATCGATTTCAGATTTTCCACTTCCTGTCAAGAAGTTTGCTGCAAAAGGAGTTCTGTTTTACTCACAGATATAATTCAAACGGTTTTAGAAACTAGAGAGTGTTTTCTATCCAATAGTAATAATAATATGCATATTGTACGAGTAAGAATTGAGTACGAGGCCATTTAAATTGGGCGCGATTTTCCCCCAAAGTGAAAACAGCGCCCTCTGTCCTCAACAGGTTAAAGCAAAAATATACACAAACAGTACACAATCTTATGAAATTGCTTCAGAAAGGGGAAGAAGATAGTCCAGGCTCTGTCACAGTCAGCCGCGACCGGGAGACCCATGGGGCGGGAGACCCACAATTGGCCCAGCGTCGCCGGGTTAGGGGAGGTTATGGCCGGCAGGAATGTCCATGTCCCATCGCGCACTAGCGACTCCTGTGGCGGGCCGGGTGCAGTGCACGCTGACACGGTCGCCAGGTGCACGGTGTTTCCTCCGACACATTGGTGCGGCTGGCTTTCAGGTTAAGTGGCCATTGTGTCAAGAAGCAGTTGGCTTGGGTTGTGTTTCGGAGGACACACTGCTCTCAACCTTTGCCTCTCCCGAGTCCGTACGGGAATTGCAGCGATGAGACATGACTGTATCTACCAATTGGATAGCATGAAATTGGGAAGTAAAAGGGTTAAAAGTAACAAAAAATAAATAAAAATAAATAAAAGTGTTTGCTCTGGCAATTGAACCACTTGCATAAATAATTAGACAGGACCCATTATAACATAACAAGTGTCAGTATTGTAAACATGAATATTAACACAATTTCTTAGCAGATGACCCCCTGATATAACTGACCAACAGTGGAGGCTGCATAATAATGGCTGGAATGGAGTCAATGGTTTCCATGTGTTTTATACCATTCCATTCACTCTATTCCAGCCATTATTATGAGCCGTCCTCCCCTCAGCAGTCTCCACTGCTGACCAATATTGAATACTCAATGCCCAACTTGTTAACAATATTTGATGAATCTCAGGATATAAAATGAACATGGAAAAAACACAAAATATTAAGGATAGGCTCCCGAATGGCTCCCTAGTGGCGCAGCAGTCTAAAGCACTGCATCTCAGTGCAAGAGGTGTCACTACAGGCACCCTGGTTCGAATCCAGGTTGTATCACAACCGGATGTGATTGGGAGTGCCATAGGGTGGCGCACAATTGGCCCAGCGCTGTCTGGGTTTGGCTGGTGAAGGCTGTCATTGTAAACAAGAATTTGTTCTTAACTGACTTACCTAGTTAAATAAAGGTTAAATACAAATTCATAAAAATAAGAAAAATAAAATGCATAACTCATGATCTATTGCAATCCTTTAAGTGGCCCACAAAAAATAATACTTATTTTCCACCATAATTTGCAAATAAATTCATTAAAAATCCTACAATGTGATTTTCTGGATTTTTTTCCCTAATTTTGTCTGTCATAGTTGAAGTGTACCTATGATGAAAATGACAGGCCTCTCTCATCTTTTTAAGTGGGAGAACTTGCACAATTGGTGGCTGACTAAATACTTTTTTGCCCCACTGTATGTGGATGTTTTGTATTGTTAAAAAAAAAATCATAAATAAAATGGATTTAATCCAATTTGATTTCAGGCTGTAACAGCATTTGGACTAACAATTACTTCACCATGCTCAAAGGGATATTCAATGTCTGTTTTTTTTTACCCATATACCAATAGGTGCCCTTCTTTGCAAGGCATTGGAAAATCTCTCTGGTCTTCGTGGTTGACTATGTGTTTGAAATTCACTGCTCGACTTAGGGATCAGAGATGAGGTAGTCATTTAACAATATTATTGCACGCAGAGTGAGTCCATGCAACTTATTATGTGACGTGTTAAGCAAATTCTTATTACTGAACTTATTTTGCATTGCCATAAATGGATGTGAATATACGTATTTACTCGATACATTTTCAGCTTTTCATTTTTTATTAATTAAAAAAAATGTGTAAACACATAATTCCAGTTTGACATTATGGAGTATTGTGTGTAGACCAGTAACACATCTACATTTAATCCGTTTTAAATTCAGGCTGTAACACAACAAAATGTGGAAAAAGTAAAGGGGTGTGAATACTTTCTGAAGGCACTGTAAACTGCCTGCACCCTCTGTTCTATTGGTGATTTCGCAATCACTGTAAAACCAACTAGACAAGCTCCGTTCAATTGGACCTGAAGATCTGCATATCCTATGATTCACAGAGTCGTGGCTAAACGAGGACATAGTTAATATAAATCTATCTGTTTTTTCGATACATCGGCAGAACAGTACAGCAGTGTTTTGTAGATGCAAGGGTGGGGCTGTGTGTCTCTTTGTTAACAACAGCTAATTGCATGGTTTGTCTACATAAGCTGGTTCAACCATTCATGACATTACCCTGAAGAAGGCACAGTGATGCCGAAACATTGGCGTTTTACCCAATAAATTATTGGGAGTTTATTATAGTGTGTGACTCTATTTTATAGCTAACAGCTGATGTGCCATCTCTAATATTAAGACAGTCTCGAGGTTCTGCTCGCCTGAGTTAGAATACCTCATGATAAGCTGTAGACCATACCATTTACCAAGAGAGTTTTCATCTATATTTTTTGAAGCTGTCTATTTACCACCACAAACTGATGCTGGCACTAAGACCGCTCTCAACAAGCTACATAGGGTCATAAGCAAAAAAGAAAATGCTCATCCAGAGCCAGTGCTCCTAGTGATTTTAATGCAGGAAAACTGAAATCTTTCTGACAAATTTCTACCAGCATTTCACCTGTGCAACTAGAAAGGGAAAAAACCTCTAGACCACCTTTGCTACACACACAGATGACAAAAAAAGCTCTACCTAGTCCTCCATTTTGTAAATCTTACCAAAACTCTAGTCTCCTGATTGTTATTTACAAGGAAACACTCTAAACAGGAAGTACCAGTGACACACTCAATTTGGAAGTGGTCCGATGTTGTGGATGCTAAACTACAGGACTGTTTTGCAAGCACAGACTGGAATATGTTCCGGGATTCATCCGATGGCATTGAGGAGTTTACCACATCAGTCACGGCTTAAGTGCATCTACGACGTCATCCCCACAGTGACCGTATGTACATATTCCAACCAGAAGCCATGGATTACCAGAAACATCCATACTGAGCTAAAGGCTAGAGCTGCCACTTTCAAGGAGCGGGACACTAACCCTTACGCTTATAAGAAATCCCACTACGCCCTCCAACAACCATCAAACAGGCAAGCATCAAAACAGGATGAAAATCGAATCCTACTAAACCGTATCTGGCACTCATTATTGAATATGGCAGGGCATGCAAACTATCACGGATTACAAATGGAAACCCAGCCATGAGCTGCCCAGTGACACGAGCCTACCAGACAAGCTAAATGCTTTCTATGCTCGATTTGAGGCAAGCAACGCTGAACCATGGGTGAGAGCACCAGCTGTTCCGGACGACTGTTTGATCAGGCTCTCTGTAGCCGATGTGAGTATGACTTTTAAACGGGTTAACATTCACAAGGCCGCAGGGCCAAACAAATTATAAGGACACATAATCAGAGTATGCACTGACCAGCTGGCAAGTGTCTTAGATTACATTTACAAACTCTCCCTGACATAGTCTGTAACACCTACATGTTTCAAACATAATTATTGTGCCCAGCAATGCCAAGGTAACCTGTCTAAATGACTATAACCCTGTAGTGCTCACATTTGTAGCCATGAAATGCTTTGAAAGGGTGACACCCTGGACACCCAGTGAAGAGGCGACTCCGGGATGCTGGCCTTGTAGGCAGAGTTGCAAGAAAAAGCCATATCTAAGACGGGCCAAAAAAACACAGACACTGGACAGAGGAACTCTGCCTAGGCCAGCATCCCGGAGTTGCATCTTCACTGTTGACGTTGAGACTGGTGTTTTGCGGGTACTATTTAATGAAGCTGAGAGTTGAGGAATTGTGAGGCCTCTGTTTCTCAAGACACTAGTGTAGTTGTCCTCCTGCTCAGTTGAGCACCGGGGCATCCCACTCCTCTTTCTATTCTGGTTAAAGCCAGTTTGCGCTGTTCTGTGAAGGGAGTAGTACACAGTGTTGTACGAGATCTTTAGTTTCTTGGCAATTTCTCACATGGAATAACTATCATTTCTCAGAACAAGAATAGACTGACGAGTTTCAGAAGAAAGTTATTTGTTTCTAGCCATTTTGAGCCTGCAATTCGAACCCACATATGCTGATGCTCCAGATACTCAACTAGTCTAAAGAAGGCCAGTTTTATTGTTTCTTTAATCAGAACAACAGTTTTCAGCTGTACTAACATAATTGCTAAAGGGTTTCTAATGATCATTTAGCTTTTTAAAATTATAAACTTGGATTAGCTAACACAATGTGTCATTGGAACACAGGAGTGATGGTTGCTAGTGATGGGCCTCTGTACGCCTAAGTAAATATTCCATAAAAAATCTGGTGTTTCCAGCTACAATAGTCATTCACAACGTTAACAATGTCTACACTATATTTCTAATCAATTTGATGTTATTTTAATGGACAAAAATGTGCTTATCATTCAAAAACAAGGACATTCCTAAGTGACCCCAAACTATTTCTGTATTTTATTTTCAATAAATTAGCAGACATTTTTTTAAAACTTATTTTCACTTTGTCATTATGGGGTCTTGTGTATAGATGGTTGAGAAAAAAATCAATGTAATCTATTTAGAATTCAGTCTGTTGTACAATAAAATGTGGAATGAGTTATTGTGTATGAATGCTTTCTGAAGGAACTGTAGTTACTAGCAGGCATCAATAAAACTAGGTCAGTGTGATAATCTTCATTCTTTAATTAGTTTAATTAGATGATTTAGTCACAATAAGCCCTTTCCCTTATCTGAGGTTAAGATCAATTAACAAATTAGTTCCTAAGCCAATTTAGCCAATTTTAGACCCAATGACATAGGGACCCAAAATGGTATAAACCCCCCTACCTGGACAACCTAGCATAGGCAAAAGGTTCACAGCCAGATCAGATCTCATCTTGCCTTTCTCTTGCATTCGTTGGATATCCACTGAGGGAAGATGCAGAACGGCACGGAAGGAAGCAACTTCTACATTCCCATGTCCAACCGGACTGGGCTTGTAAGGAGTCCTTTTCTATACCAACAGTACTACTTGGCGCCTCCATGGCAATACTATTGTCTTGCCTTCTATGTTTTCTTCCTGATCTGTTTTGGATTCCCCATCAACGGGCTGACCTTGTATGTCACAGCCACAAACAAGAAGCTTCGGCAACCCCTTAACTTCATCCTGGTCAACTTGGCTGCAGCTGGAATGATAATGGTCCTCTTTGGATTCACCATCACCATCACATCTGCTCTTAACGGTTACTTCATCTTTGGGCCAATGGGCTGTGCTATTGAGGGCTTCATGGCTACACTTGGAGGTAAGAAATAAAAAAAATACTATGGAATCTACTTCAGTTTAAACGGATGTAAAATAATGATTCGCTGTACCCAAAGTAATTGAAAATCAATTTGGAATTGAATGTACTGCACTCAAAGTTTAGAACATATAGAACTGAAATAATTGACTTCAGATTGTGGTTTCATTCTCCAGGTGAGGTTGCCCTGTGGTCTCTGGTAGTGCTGGCTGTCGAGAGATACATTGTGGTCTGCAAGCCCATGGGCAGCTTCACGTTCACCTCCACCCACGCTGGTGCTGGTGTTGCATTCACCTGGATAGCTGCTATGGCTTGTGCTGCTCCCCCACTGGTTGGCTGGTCCAGGTAAGCTGTAACCAGTGTAACCAGTGTAGAAAATGTAAAGTAGCATCAAATGTTATTCACATGCTATTCAAGTCATGCTCCATCCACCACCAATCCTACTCACTCACACACAATGATACTTTTGTGCATTTCTATTTTTCTTAGGTACATCCCAGAGGGCATGCAGTGCTCATGTGGACCTGACTACTACACCTTAGCCGAAGGCTTCAACAATGAATCATATGTGATCTACATGTTTACCTGCCACTTCATATTGCCAGTCTGTATGATCGCCTTCACTTATGGAAGTCTTGTCCTCACAGTCAAAGCGGTAAGTGACTTATTACACAAACCACATTTATCTAGCAGTTCAACATAGTGGTTATTGTATACAATGTAGGTGATAGTTCTCCACTCTGGTGTCTTGATTATCTTAATTTTCAGGCTGCAGCTTCCCAGCAGGACTCAGCATCTACCCAGAAAGCTGAGAAGGAAGTGACACGTATGTGCGTCCTGATGGTTTGTGGTTTCATGATCGCCTGGACTCCCTATGCCAGCCTTGCTGCCTGGATCTTCTTCAACAAAGGAGTTGCTTTCACTGCCCAGTCCATGGCTATACCTGCATTCTTCTCCAAGAGCTCAGCTTTGTTCAACCCCATTATCTATGTGCTGATGAACAAACAGGTTGGTAACAGACATATTTTTTCTCTACTTGGAACACTGAGTTTGACCTAGCAGCATTTTCATTATTCCCCCCCCCCCCCCCCCCCAGTTCCGTGGCTGCATGCTGGCCGCTGTAGGGATGAAAGCAGAAGAAGATGAGACGTCAGTGTCAGCAAGCAAGACAGAAGTTTCTTCTGTGGGCCCTGCATAGAGACTTTCCCTCATTCTGCACTTCCTGCCCTCTGACTTCTACCCTTGTCTAATGCTCTACAAGACATGGACTGTTTCTGAAAACTTCTACCAATTGGACGTTATGTGCTGATTATTATATTTACTTGTAACAGTTGGACTCCAAAACAAAATCAAGAACTGCATTTTGCTGCTTAGATTCCTAAAATGAACTGATGTAAACAGGTTTTATATTAAGTTTACTGCAGGTTGTGACAGAATCAGGGCAGTGTATTGACATCTAATAAAAAAACGATTTCTTGTTCTCTTTGCTCTCACCTCAGTCAAGAGACAACTCCCCAACTGGAGGGCTATAATTTACGATGGTAACATCTAAAGGCTCAACAATAAGACACAAACTAGTTTCTACAGTTCATAAGGAACACGAGATATGACGCAACACCTCTCTTCACTAACACTGCGTCATTCTGCACAATGTCACTCAATGTAGTTGAGATTGGATCACGAGATTGTATTTTTATGTAATTGTCAGGATAGAAATAATTTTGCTGGCATGTGTCATCATTTAATGTAAATATTTTATAAATAACAAAAAATTGTGTTACTAGATGAATAAATGCATGCATAACAAAGACTTCTTTGTTGTTGTGATATTCTTTTGACAACTGATTTACAATCCTACCTTCATTCATGTCCAGTGGGGAGTAGGGGAGAGTTGATAAATTTCTTTACATTCAGCATCACTCCATGAAGAAAATCACAGTATTCTACATATATTTTATAATGTTGTGTATCCCTGGAAATAATCAGGATTTATGTAAAAATTACAATTTTGAAGACATAGCTTGTCCCCAAAAATTGGTCTCTTGGCAGTTTTTTAGCCGCGGGACAGTGTAAATTAAGCCGCTTACAAATTTCTCAACTTAATTCAATATTATCACTACCTTTTTAAAACCATATCTATATTTATTTCCCAAACACAATTCAACCCAATCACAATAACCTTTTTTGTCTTTTAATCATTTTAAGCATCTTTTAACAGAGGTTTAACACCTAACAAACACTTTGTAGTTTTTTAAAACACTTTTAACGTAGGCCAGGCCCTGTTGTTACAGTACCTCATATCTCAGCCATAATGGCTGGGATGAAAACACAGCCATTGGCTCAATTTACCCGAAGGCCAAAAATGTGACTATATTAGCTCACACATCTACTTGGATGCACTTCCATGCTAGGTTTAGTACCTCATTTTGAAGTTCATAGAGACCCCAACCGATTTATAGAACAATCTTAAAATTATCTGCTTTGGTTTAAATGCAAACATCATGAAACCTCTAACACAAATGTATTTGACTTGGTGAAAATCTGTTTTTTGGACATCATTTGCTTAACACTTTTTCCATGGGGTTGCTTCCTTTACACAATCCATGAAATTATAAACCTTATCCTAAATATTTGGTCAAATTATACATTTTGTGTATGGTTCCCTAGAAACAAGGGTGACTCACCTTTGGTTCAACTTACCCCACTCTCCCCTAAGAGTTAGGCAAGATGGTAAATTCATTGTTATTGTGTTCATGGATATAATCTACTGCATGATTGCATCAATGCCTGGCAGTATTCAATAATAAATTAGATTATGTTGTTGTTTTGCTTGCTAATCATCTGGCAAAAGAAATGTGTAGTTTGTAGGCGAACACAGTAGCTCATAGCTTATGAACAGTACACAGTGCCTCAAGAAAGTATTCACACCCCTTGAGTTTTTCCACATTTTACTGTGTTACAGACTGAATTAAAAATGGATAAAATAGAGATTTGTTGTTACTGGCCTACACACAAAACCCAATAATACCATACTGGAATTATGTTTTTACACATTTTTACAAATTAATAAAAAATTCTAAGCTGAAAATGTATTGAGTCAATACGTATTCAACCCTATTGTTATAGCAAGACTAAATAAGTTCAGGAGTAAAAATGTGCTTAACAAGTTACATAAGTTGAATGGACTCCGTGTGCAATAATAGTGTTTAACCTGATTTTCGAATGTCTACATTATCTCTGTACCATACACATACAATTTTCGTAAAGGTCCTTCAGTTGAGCAGTGAACTTAGATTCAACCACAAAGACCAGTGGCACCTATTGGTAGATGGGTAAAAAACAAAAAAGCAGACACTGAATATCCCTTTGAGCATGGTGAAGTCATTCTTTACATTTTGGATAGTGTATTAATACACCCAGTCACTACAAAGATACAGGGTCCTTCGTAAATGAGTTGCTAAAGAGGAAGGAAACCACTCTGGGACATAACCATAAGGCCAATGGTGACTTCAAAAACAGTTACAGAGTTTAATGGCTGTGATATGAGAAAACAGAGGAAAGCTCAAGGGAGTGAAGGTTATTTATAGAAAGGGTTAGATGGAGAAAATTGTTACTGTCTGAAATAAAAATTGATAGCCCTCCCTTTAGCTACACTGAACAAAAATATAAACTCAACATGCAACAATTCCAAAGATTTTACTGAGTTACAGTTCATATAAGGAAATCAGTCAATTGAAATAAATTCAAATCAAATCAAAATGCATTTGTCACATGCACCAAATATAACAGGTGCAGTAGACATTACAGTGAAATGCTTACCTACAGTTGAAGTTGGAAGTTTACATACACTTAGGTTGGAGTCATTAAAACTAATTTTTCAACCACTCCACAAATTTCTTGTTAACAAACTGTAGTTTTGGCAAGTCGGTTAAGACATCTACTTTGTGCATGACACAAGTCAATTTTCCAACAATTATTTACAGACAGATTATTTCACTTATAATTCACTGTATCACAATTCCAGTGGGTCAGAAGTTTACATACACTAAGTTGACTGTGCCTTTAAACAGCTTGGAAAATTCCAGAAAATGATGTCACGGCTTAAGAAGCTTCTGATAGGCTAATTGACATATTTTGAGTCAATTGGGGGTGTACCTGTGGATGTATTTCAAGGCCTACCTTCAAACTCAGTGCCTCTTTGCTTGACGTCATGGGAAAATCAAAGGAAATCAGCCAAGACCTCCGAAAAACAAATGTAGACCTCCACAAGTCTGGTTCATCCAATTTCCAAACGCGCGAAGGTACCACGTTCATCTGTACAAACAATAGTACGCAAGTATAACGCCATGGGACCACATAGCCGTCATACCGCTCAGGAAGGAGACATGTTCTGCCTCCTAGAGATGAACATACTTTGGTGCGAAAAGTGCAAATCAATCCCAGAACTACAGCAAAGGACTTTGTGAAGATGCTGGAGGAAACAGGTACAAAAGTATCTATATCCACAGTAAAACAAGCCCTATATCGACATAACCTGAAAGGCTGCTCAGCAATGAAGAAGCCACTGCTCCAAAACCGACATAAAAAAGCCAGACTATGGTTTGCAACTGCACATGGCGACAAAGATCGTACTTTTTGGAGAAATGTCCTCTGGTCTGATGAAACAAAAATAGAAATGTTTGGCCATAATGACCATCGTCAAGCCCGAAGAACACCATCCCAAACGTGAAGCATGGAGGTGGCAGCATCATGTTGTGGGGGTGCTTTGCTGCAGGAGGGACTGGTGCACTTCACAAAATAGATGGCATCATGAGGTAGGAAATTTATGTGGACATATTGAAGCTACATCTCAGGACATCAGTCAGGATGTTAAAGCTTGGCCACAAATGGGTCTTCCAAATGGACAATGACCCCAAGCATACTTCCAAAGTTGTGGCAACATGGCTTAAGGACAACAAAGTCAAATCAAATTTTATTTGTCACATACACATGGTTAGCAGATGTTAATGCGAGTGTAGCGAAATGCTTGTGCTTCTAGTTCCGACAATGCAGTAATAACCAACAAGTAATCTAACCTAACAATTCCACAACTACTACCTTATACACACAAGTGTAAAGGGATAAAGAATATGTACATAAAGATATATGAATGAGTGATGGTACAGAACGGCATAGGCAAGATGCAGTAGATGGTATAGAGTACAGTATATACATATGAGATGAGTAATGTAGGGTATGTAAACATAAAGTGGCATGGTTTAAAGTGGCTAGTGATACATGTATTACATAAAGATGGCAAGATGCAGTAGATGATATAGAGTACAGTATATACATATACATATGAGATGAGTAATGTAGGGTATGTAAACATTATATTAAGTGACATTGTTTAAAGTGGCTAGTGGTACATTTTTACATAATTTCCATCAATTCCCATTATTAAAGTGGCTGCAGTTGAGTCAGTATGTTGGCAGCGGCCACTAAATGTTAGTGGTGGCTGTTTAACAGTCTGATGGCCTTGAGATAGAAGCTGTTTTTCAGTCTCTCGGTCCCTGCTTGATGCACCTGTACTGACCTCGCCTTCTGGATGATAGCGGGGTGAACAGGCAGTGGCTTGGGTGGTTGTTGTCCTTGATGATCTTTATGGCCTTCCTGTGACATCGGGTGGTGTAGGTGTCCTGGAGGGTAGGTAGTTTGCCCCCGGTGATGCATTGTGCAGACACCACCATCTGGAGAGCCTTACGGTTGTGGGCGGAGCAGTTGCCGTACCAGGCGGTGATACAGCCCGACAGGATGCTCTCGATTGTGCATCTGTAGAAGTTTGTGAGTGCTTTTGGTGACAAGCCGAATTTCTTCAGCCTCCTGAGGTTGAAGAGGCGCTGCTGCGCCTTCTTCACAACGCTGTCTGTGTGGGTGGACCAATTCAGTTGTCCGTGATGTGTACACCGAGGAACTTAACTTTCCACCTTCTCCACTACTGTCCCGTCGATGTGGATAGGGGGGTGCTCCCTCTGCTGTTTCCTGAAGTCAAGGTATTGGAGTGGCCATCACAAAGCCCTGACCTCAAACCTGACCTCAATCCTAAAGAAAATTTATGGGCAGAACTGAAAAAGTGTGTGCGAGCAAGGAGGCCTACAAACCTGACTCAGTTACATCAGCTCTGTCAGGAGGAATGGGCCAAAATTAACCCAATTTATTGTGGGAAGTTTGTGGAAGGCTAACCGAAATGTTTGATCCTGTCAGGTTTCCAAAAGTGGTGTGTGAAGGAGTCAGGCGCAGAGAGCAGGGTAGTTCAAAAAGGACGTGGATTCAATGTTCCAAAATACCAGAGAGACGGTCACGCCACACACACAAGGGCGCGTAAAATCCCAGTCCAAACAAACAGGACTAAACAGAATAGGAACAGAACCACAAGAAATGAATGAAACACCACTAACAGAAAAACAAGCCCACACAAAAGTCGACGGGCCAACTGGGTTTAAATAGCCCACAATTAAACCTAAACACGAAACAGGTGCAACAAATCAGACACAACTAAAGAAAACAGAAAAGGGGATCGGTGGCAGCTAGTAGGCCGGCGACGACAACCGCAGAGCGCTGCCCGAACGGGAAGAGGCACCACCTTCGGCAGGATTCGTGACAGATCCAAGTTAAACAATTTAAAAGCAATGCTACCAAATACTAATTGAGTGTATGTAAACTTCTGACCCACTGGGAATGTGATGAAAGAAATAAAAGCTGAAATAAATCATTCTCTACTATTATTCTGACATTTCACATTCTTAAAATAAAGTGGTGATCATAATTCTTACTTGGATTAAATGTCAGGAATTTTTAAAAACTGAGTTTAAATGTATTTCGCCAAGGTGTATGTAAACTTACGACTTCAACTGTACAAGCCCTTTTAACCAACAATGCAGTTTTAAGAAAAATACATGTGAAGTGAAAAATAGATAAGTAAAAAATGTAAAATAAAAGTAACAAATAATTAAACAGCAGCAGTAAAATAATAATAGCGAGGCTATAGCAAGGCTATATTGTAACGTTCTTCTGGTGGTGTATAAACAGACCAAGGCGCAGCGGGTGATAAATACATAACGATTTATTTCAAACAGACGAAACACTGACAAAACACTAGAACAAACTACAAAACAATAAACGAAGGCAACAGACCTGAAACAAACAAACTTACATATAGACGAAGGACGCAAGAACAGGAACAGACTACCTAAAACGAACGAACAAACGAAACAGTCCCATGTGGATTACACAGACACAGGAACAATCACCTACAAACAAACAGTGAGAACAACCTACCTTAATATGGCTCTCAATCAGAGGAAACGTCAAACAGCTGCCTCTAATTGAGAGCCATACCAGGCAACCCATTAACCCAACATAGAAAACACATAACATAGACTACCCACCCCAACTCACGCCCTGACCAATTAAACACATACCAAACAACAGAAAACAGGTCAGGAACGTGACATATATACAGGGGTACCGGTACAGAGTCAATGTGCGGCGGCACCGGTTAGTCAAGGTAATTGAGGTAATATGTACATGTAGGTAGAGTTAAAGTGACTATGCATGGATAATTAACAGAGAGCAGCAGCAGCGTAAAATTACGGGGTGGGGGGAGTGCAATGCAAATAGTCTGGGTAGCTGTTTGATTAACTGATCAGGAGTCTAATGGCTTGGGGGTAGAACCTGTTAAGAAGCCTTTTGGACCTAGATTTGGCCCTCTGGTACTGCTTGCCGTGTGGTAGCAGAAAGAACAGTCAATGACTAAGGTGGCTGGAGTCGTTGACAATTTTTAGGGCCTTCCTCTGACACCGCCTGGTATAGAGGTCCTGGATGGTAGGAAGCTTGGCCCCAGTGATGTACTGGGCCGTACGCACTGTAGTGCCTCTGTAGTGCCTTGCTGTCAGAGGCCGAGCAGTTGCCATACCAGGGAGTGAAGCAACCAGTCAGAATGCTCTTGATGGTGCAGCTGTAGAACCTTTTGAGGATCTGAGGATCTGAGGACACTAGTCTATGGATTTCACGTGACTGAGAATATGCATCTGTTGGTCAAAGAATCCTTTTGTTTTACTTAGGGGTGTGGATCAGAAAACTAGTTAGTATCTGGTGTGACCACCATTTGCCTCATGCAACGCGACACATCTCCTTTGCACAGAGTTGATCAGTCTGTTGATTGTGGCCTGTAGAATGTTGTTCTACCCTTCTTCAATGGCTGTGCGAAGTTGCTGGAAATACGAGTTAGCTGGGACACGCTGTCCTACACGTCAATCCAGAGCATCCCAAACATGCTCAATAGGTGACATGTCAGGTGAGTATGCAGGCCATGGAAGAACAGAGGCATTTTCAGCTTCCAGGAATTGTGTACAGATCCATGCGACATGGGGCCATGCATTATCATGCTGAAACATGAGGTGATGACAGCAGATGAATGGCACAACAATGGGCCTCAGGATTTCATCACGGTATCTCTGTATATTCAAATTGCCATCGATAAAATACAACCGTGTTCATTGTCCATAGCTTATGCCTGTCCAATACCATAACCCCATTGGAGGCAGCTTATGGTAGAGAAATGAACATTAAATTATCTGGCAACAGCTCTGGTGGACATTTCTACAGTCATCATGCCAATTGCATATTCCCTCAAAACCTGAGACATCTGTGACATTGTGGCATGTGACAAAACTGCAGATTTTAGAGTGGCCTTCTATTGTCCTTAGCAGAAGGTGCACCTGTGTAATTATCATGCTGTTTAATCAGCTTCTTGATATGCCACACCTGTCAGGTTGATGGATTATCTTGGCAAAGGATAACAGGGATGTAAACACATTTGTGCACAATATTTGATTGAAATGCACATTTGTGGCCTGCTGGAGGTCATTTTGCAGGGCGCTGGCAGTGCACCTCCTTGCACTAAGGCGGAGGTAGCGGTCCTGCTGCTGGATTGTTGCCCTCCTAGGGCCTCCTCCACGTCTCCTGATGTACTGGCCTGTCTCCTGGTAGCGCCTCCATGCTCTGGACACTACGCTGACAGACACAGCAAACCTTTTTGCCACAGCTCGCATTGATGTGCCATCCTGGATGAACTGCACTACCTGAGCCACTTGTGTGGGTTGTAGACTCCGTCTCATGCTACCACTAGAGTGAGAGCACCGCCAGCATTCAAAAGTGACCAAAACATCAGCCAGGAAGCATAGGAACTGAGAAGTGGTCTGTGGTCACCACCTGCAGAATCACTCCTTTTTTGGGGGTGTCTTGCTAATTGCCTATAATTTCCACCTTTTGTCTATTCCATTTGCACAACAGCATGTGAAATTTATTGTCAATCAGTGTTGCTTCCCAAGTGGACAGTTTGATTTCACAGAAGTGTGATTGACTTGGAGTTACATTGTGTTGTTTAAGTGTTCCCTTTATTTTTTGAGCAGTGTATTTTTGTTCAGTATATTTTACCTAAACCCTTCCTGAACACTTGAAAAAAAGACAAGTGACCCTCCCCATACCCAAAATAATAACTAAAACAAAGTGGATAGCAGAGCACATATCTACCATTTACCCTCACTTCTTAGACAGACAGGAGCCTTAGATATACAGTTTTTTAAAGTGTTCTTTGTCCAAAATAATTACATGGCAATGCAAGAATCTTGATAGTGATCAGGGCTGTAGGCCAGAAGGTTGTGGGTTGGCAGATAACCATGGACAAGAGTAGGGGTGGGAAGATCTCCTTTATAGTAAAAGCATTGCATAAATCTATTGTCGTATTTGCAGGTCCGAGAAAAAATAGCCTTCAATGAACATTTCATGCAATTCTACGTCATTTTACATATAAGCAGACATTTTTTTAATACCACACAAATTACAGAAATTACAGGCTAAGAACGAACAGAAAGATAGGCCTATGTGTTCATCTTATCATATTTCTCCAATGCCAAATCGTTGTGTCTTGTTTGCAAAAAAAATGTCCCTGTTTGCAAATGATTAAATCTGAGAAGTCATTAGGAATCTGAGCATGGTACCTTCAAACGTAAGGCCTACCTTTCCACTGGGGAGAAGCTGCCTCCACGTGTGGATTCTATTTCTCAAAATCTATTATTTGTATTTGTATTTATTAGAGATCCCCATTTGCCAAGGCAGCAGCTACTCTTCCTGGGGTCCAAACACATTAAAGCACTTACATTACATATAAAAGGAAAGATAAAACAGTACAATATAACATTACTACACCACTACATATCGACAGAAAAATACCACTGTACAAAAATATTACAATGTATGCGATGCATGTATCTGTACCTTTGTGTCTGTCTCTTCACAGTCCCCGCTGTTCCATAAGGTGCGCCTGTCACGTTCCTGACCTGTTTTCCTTGTTTTTGTATTTGTTTAGTATGGTCAGGGCGTGAGTTGGGGTGGGCATTCTATGTTATGTGTTTCTATGTTTAGGTTCATTGTCTATTAGCCTGATATGGTTCTCAATCAGGGACAGGTGTTTTACGTTTCCTCTGATTGAGAACCATATTAAGGTAGGTTGTTCACACTGTTTGTTTGTGGGTGATTGTCTTCCGTGTCAGTGTTTGTTACCACACGGGACTGTATCGTTTGTCCTAGTCTGTACCTGTTCGTGCGTTCTTCGTGTTTATGTAAGTTCATATGTTCAGGTCGGTCTACGTCGTTTTTTGTTTTGTAATTTTCCAAGTGTTTTTCGTGTTAGTCTTTGCTTTAATAAATTAATCATGTATTCCACCTACGCTGCATTTTGTTCCGATCCCTACTCCTCCTTTTCAGACGAAGAGGAGGAAAACAGCCGTTACAGCGACTCCCATAGTCTGTTCTGGACTAGTGGATTTTGAAGAGCCCTCTGGTGGCATGTCTTGTGGGGTATGCATGGGTGTACAGCTCGTACACCTTTTGCCAGTAGTTTAACTTCTCTAGGATAGGGGGCAGCATTTTCACGTTTGGATGAAAAGCATACCCAAATTCAACTGCCAGCTACTCACCCCCAGAAGATAAGATATGCATATTATTAGTGGATTTGGATAGAAAACACTCTGAAGTTTCTAAAACTGTTTGAATCATGTCTGTGAGTATAACATAACTTATTTAGCAGGCGAAACCCAGAGGACAAACATTCAGATCTTTTTTTGAGGTCACTCTCTTTTCAATGGATTTTCATTGGGAATACAGATTTTTAATTGACCTTCTTGCAGTTCTTACCACTTCCGCTGGATGTCAACATTCTTTAGAAATTGGTTGAGGGTTTTTCCTTTGTGTAATGAAGAAGTACGGCCATCTTGAACGAGGGTTACTCGAAGTGTCCTGTTTGTTAGAGGCGCATGACCAGAAGGCTAGCTACATTTTGTTTTAATCCTGTATTGAACACAGATCATCCCGTCTTCAATTTTATCGATTATTTACAGAAAAAATACCTAAAGTTGTATTACAAAAGTAGTTTAAAATGTTTTGGCAAAGTTTACAGGTAACTTTGAGATTTTGTAGTGACGTTTCACAAGTTGGAACCGGTGTTTTTCTGGATCAAATGCGCCAAATAAATTGACATTTTGGATATATATCGACGGAATTAATCGAACAAAAGGACCATTTGTGTTGTTTATGGGACATATTGGAGTGCCAACAACAGAAGCACGTTTTGTGTCACGCCTGCAGGGTTGAAATATGCTTTTCTCTCTTTGTTTACTATGGTGCGAACTCAGATAATAGCATCATTTGCTTTTGCCGAAAAGCCTACTTGAATTCTGACATGTTGGCTTGAATCACAACCAGTGTAGCTTTAATTTGGTATCTTTCATGTCTGATTTAATTTTTATTACATTTTTGTTCGGATTTTTATAGTAATTTATTTGAATTTGGCGCTCTGCATTTTCTCTGGCTTTTGGCCAAGTGAGACAGTAGTGCCCCGCCTAAACGCAGATTTTTGGATATAAATATGAACTTTACCGAACAAAACATACATGTATTGTGAAACATGAAGTCCCATGAGTGTCATCTGATGAAGATCATCAAAGGTTAGTGATTAATTTTAACTCTATTTCTGCATTTTGTTGCTCCTCTCTTTGGCTGGAAAAATGGATGTGTTTTTGTGTGGCTATGTACTGACCTAACATAATCGCAAGGTGTGCTTTCGCCGTAAATCCTTTTTGAAATCAGACATGTTGGCTGGATTCACAACAAGTGTAGCTTTAATTTGGTGTCTTTCATGTGTGATTTCATGAAAGTTAGATTTTTATATTAATTTATTTGAATTTGGCGCTCTGCATTTTTACTGGCTTTTGGCCAAAGTGGGACGTTAGCGTCCCACATTTCCCAGAGAAGTTAAGCAGACAGCTCGGTACATTCAGCTTGTCAACACTTCTTACAAAAACAAGTAGTGAATGTCAATCTCTCTTCCACTTTGAGCCATGAGAGATTGACATGCATATCATTAATGTTAGCTCTCCGTGTACTTTTAAGGGCCAGCCATGCTGTCCTGTTCTGAGCCAACTGCAATTTTCCTAAGTCCCTCTTTGTGGCACCTGACCACACTCCTGAACAGTAGTCTAGGTGCGACAAAACTAGGGCCTGTAGGACCTGCCTTGTTGATCATGTTGTTAAGAAGGCAGAGCAGTGCTTTATTATGGACAGACTTCTCCGCATCTTAGCTACTGTTGTATCAATATGTTTTGACCATGACAGTTTCAATCCAGAGTTACTCCAAGATGTTTAGTCACCTCAACTTGCTCAATTTCCTCATTTTTTTATTACGAGATGTAGTAGAGGTTTAGGGTTCAATTAATGATTTGTCCCAAACACAATATTTTTAGTTTTGGAAAAATGTAGGACTAACTTATTCCTTGCCACCCACTCTGAAAATAACTGCAGCTCTTTGTTAAGTGTTGCAGTAATTTCAGTTGCTGTGGTTGCTGACATGTATATTGTTGAGTCATCCGCATACATAGACACTCTGGCTTTACACAAAGCCAGTTGTAAGTCATTAGTAAAGATTGAAAAAAGTAAGGGCTCTAAACAGCTACCCTGGAGAATTGATATTTAAGTGGATTATGTTGGAGAGGGTTACATTAAAGAACACCCTCTGTGTTCTGTTAGACAAGTAACTCTTTATACACAATATAGCAGGGGGTGTAAAGCCATAACACATGTTTTCCAGCAGCAGACTATGATCGATAATGTCAAAAGCCGCACTGAAGTCTAACAAAACAGCCCCCACAATATTTTTATCATCAATATATCTCAGCCAATCATCAGTCATTTGTGTAAGTGTTGACCTTGTTGAATGTCTTTGTCACGTTCCTGACCTATTTCTGTTAGTTTGTTGTATGTGTTACTTGGTCAGGACGTGAGTTTGGGTGGGCATTCTATGTTTTCTGTTTCTATGTTGGTTTAAGGGTTGCCTGGTATGGCTCTCAATGAGAGGCATGTGTTTGGCGTTTCCTCTAATTGAGAGTCATATTTAGGTAGGTTGTTTCACAGTGTTCGTTGTGGGTGGTTGTCTCCTGTGTCTGTGTCTATGTTACACCATACGGGACTGTTTCGTGCGTTCGTCATTTTGTGTAGTCATTTTTCCTGTTCGTGATTTCTTCGTGTTTCATGTAAGTTCGTCGTCCAGGTATGTCTACATCGTTTTGTTGTTTTGTAATATATCAAGTGTTCTTCGTGTGTTTAGTTCGTCTTGCAAATAAATAATTATGTATTCACAACCCGCTGTGCCTTGGTCGAATCACGCCGTTACAGTCTTTCCCTATAAGCGTGCTGAAAGTCTGTTGTCAATTTGTTTACTGTAAAATAGCATTGTATCTGGTCAAACACTATTTTCTCCAAAACTTTACTAAGGGTTGGTAACAGACTGATTGGTCAGCTACTTGAGCCAGTAAAGGGGGCTTTACTATTATTGGGTTGCGTAATGACTTTTGCTTTCCTCCAGGCCTGAGGGCACAGACTTTTCTAGTAGGCTTAAATTGAAGATGTGGCAAATAGGAGTGGCAATATCGTCTGCTATTATCCTCAGTAATTTTCCATCCATATTGTCAGACCCCGGTGGTCTGTCATCGTTGATAGACCAAAAAAATAAATCACTTCTTCCACGCTCACTTTACAGTATTCAAAAGTCCAGTGCTTGTCTTTCATAATTTGGTCAGATATACTTGGATATTGGATATGTAGTCTCAGCGTTTGTTGCTGGCATGTCATGCCTACGTTTAAATATCTTGCCAATGAAAAAGTAATTAAAATAGTTGGCAATATCAGTGGGTTTTGTAATGAATGAGCCATCTGATTCAATGAATGAGGAAGACGAGTTTGACTTTTATCCCAAAATCTCATTTAAGGTGGTCCAAAGTTTCTTACTATCATTCTTTACGTCATTTATTTTGATTTCATAGTATAGTTTATTTTTATTTTTGTTTAGTTTAGTCACATGATTTCTTAATTTGCAATACATTGGTCAATCGATTGGGCTGCCAGACTTATTTCCCATACTGTACCTTTTGCCTCACCCTTCTCAAACATATCATTTTTCAATTACTCATCAATCCAAGGGAATTTAACAGTTTTTACAGTCATTATCTTAATGGGTGCATGCTTATTAGTAACTGGAATAAGCAATTCCATAAATGTGTCAAGTGCAGCGTCTGGTTGCTCGTCATTACACACCACAAATAACATCAGAATCCCTACAAAACGTATTGTATGACTATGTTAGGCTATATGGCTACTAAATTGTGATCACTACATCCTATGGATTTGGATACCGCTTTAAAGCACATTTCTGCAGCATTAGTAAAGATGTGATCAACACATGATGATTTAAATCCTGTGCTATTTGTAACTTCCCTGGTAGGTTGACTGACAACCTGAACCAGGTTGTAGGCACTGGTTATAGTTTGACGTTTTTTCTTGAGTGGGCAGCTTGATGAAAGCCAGTCAATTTTCAGGTCTCTCCAGAGATGCACTGTATGTGACACAAGATGTAAACAATGGTTTTCCATCAATAGAATCAATCTAGGGAGTAGTGATCTCATAAGATAATTGAATAGACCTCACATAGCGGTAGGACTAATTATCTCACAAGCTCTGGCAGAGAAGCAGCCTATATGAGCACTTTAACAGTAGCCTAAACGTACAGTTGACGTATCCATCACTAATGAATTTGAGAGATCATAGGCTGGTTTCTGCTGCAAACATGGTTTTATTAGCTTACCAGAAATGCTACAAAAACAGGTTTGTGATAGGCCTTCAATTAAAACGTTTCACTTGTTACATCATAATAATAACAAATAATTACTAACCTTACTATTGTTCGCAAGCTGACAGCAACCGATTAGGCTATTTCATATACTTCAAGCTATCGGGAGTAAGATATTCTGAGGTGCGCATGGATTATTTGGACAAGTCGTTTTTATTAGTAGGAATGAGTTTAACTAATGTCTAATTGAGTCTTTGGTAAAAAAAAGTGTCACAATTCATAGGGGAATATTTACCAATCATGCCTTCTGCCAAACCTGGGCCCAGTTTCCCGATGGTGATGGGATTTAGTCTTACCAGTGTTTTAACGATGCATCTTTTCTACAACGCCGAAGATGTAATGTGTTTCCCAAAACACCATGCAGAGAAAACATTTGCTAAATGCGTCGTTGAGGCATGTATCGATACTGATAGGATCGAAAGAAAGGGACAGCTGCTCTCACATATTTTATTGTTTTATTTTACCTATACAAGTCAGTTTTTAGATTTTTTTATTTTTTACAATGACAGCCTACCCCAGATGACACTGGGCCAATTGTGCACAGCCCTATGGGACTCCCAATCACTGCCAGACGTGATACAGCCTGGATTTGAACCAGGGACTGTAATGACACCTCTTGCACTGAGATGCAGTTCATTAGATCGCTGCGCCACTCGAGAGCACAAATCAGATCAGCTTTCTCCATCAAAATATAACTTTAACATTATAATTAATTTACAATACTGAGGACGGATCGGCTCCCAGAGAGAAGCAGTACTACCATCCGTTGGCTGCAAATACTGACAGTTTATTCTAATGCTTACCCAATAAACTGCACTAAATCACTGATTTGTCACATCATTGCACACGTGTTAGGCTACACATCCTGAAACATAGAGACAAAAGTAGCCTACAAGTAGCAAAATATAACAACATTTATTGAACAAGAAATTCATAATATGATTGAAATAAGTCTATAGCCTTTACTGTTTATATTTGAATGCAGTCATCTCGGTTTTCATTTGAACCATCTTTTTATACAATGCTTGTTTGTATCAATTGGAAAGGCAACTTTAGATTTGTAGTCAGCTTTGTTCTGAAGTTATTGGCAGTCACAGAGACGGATTAACCATGTGTTTCTATGTTTAGCGGAGATCTTATACAGTGCATTCGGAAAGTATTCCGACCCTTTGACTTTTTCAGATTTTGCTAAGTTACAGCCTTATTCTAAAATTGATTAATTGATTATTTTCCTCATCAATCTACACACAATACCCCATAATGACAAAGCAAAAACAGTTTGTTAGAAATTTTTGCACGTAAAAAAAACTGAAATATCACATTTACATTAGAATTTACTCAGTACTTTGTTGAAGCACCTTTAGCCACGATTACAGCCTTGAGTCTTCTTGGGTATGACACTAGAGGCTTGGCACACCAGTACTTGGGGAGTTTCTCCCATTCTTCTCTGCAGATCCTCTCAAGCTCTGTCGGGTTGGATGGGGAGCGTCACTGTGCAGATATTTTCAGGTATTTCCAGAGATGTTCGATCTGTTTCAAGTTCGGGCTCTGGCTGGGCCACTCATAGACATTTAGAGACTTGTCCTGAAGCCACTCCTGCGTTGTCTTGGCTGTGTGCTCAGGTCGCTGTAGTGTTGGAAGGTGAAACTTCGCCCCCAGTCTGAGGTCCTGAGTGCTCTGGATCAGGTTTTCATCAAGGATCCCTCTGTACTTTGCTCGGTCTCCCAGTCCTTGCAGCTGAAAAACATCCCCACAAGATGATGCTGCCACCACAATGCTTCACCATAAGGATGGTGCCAGGTTTCCTCCAGACTTGACACTTGGCAATCAGGCCAAAGAGTTCAATTTTGGTTTCATCAGACCAGATAATCTTGTTTCTCATGGTCTGAGAGTCCTTTAGGTGCCTTTTGGAAAACTCCAAGCAAATTTCATGTGCCTTTTACTAAGGAGAGGTTTCCGTCTGGCCACTCCACCATAAAGGCCTGATTGGTGGAGTGCTGCAGAGATGGTTCTCCTTCTGGAGCTCTGTCAGAGTGGCTATCGGGTTCTTGGTCACCTCCCTGACTTAGGCCCCCCCCGATTGTTCAGTTAGGCCGAGCGACCAGCTCTTGGAAGAGTCTTGGTGGTTCCTAACTTCTTTCATTTAAGAATGATGGAGGCCATTGGGGTCTTGGGGACCTTCAATGCTACAGCTATTTTTTGGTAAACTTCCCCAGATCTGTGCCTCGACACAATCGTGTCTCGGAGCTCTATAGACAATTCATTTGACCTCATGGCTTGGTTTTTGCTCTGACATGCACTGTCAATATGGGACCTTATACAGTTGAAGTTGGAAGTTTACATACACCTTAGCCAAATACATTTAAACTCCGTTTTTCACAATTCCTGACATTTAATCCAAGTAAAAATTCCCTGTCTTAGGTCAGTTAGGATCACCACTTTATTTTAATGTGAAATGTCAGAACAATATTAGAGGATTTATTTCAGCATTTCTTTCTTTCCTCACATTCCCAGTGGGTCAGAAGTTTGCATACACTTAATTAGTATTTGGTAGCATTGCCTTTAATTTGTTTAACTTGGGTCAAATGTTTCGGATAGCCTTCCACAAGCTTCCCACATTAAGTTGGGTGAATTTTGACCCATTCCTCCTGACAGAGCTGGTGTAACTGAGTCAGGTTTGTAGGCCTCCTTGCTCGCACACGTTTTTTCAGTTCCGCCCACAAATTTTCGATAGGGTTGAGGTCAGGGCTTTGTGATGGCCACTCCAATACCTTGACTTTGTTGTCCTTAAGCCATTTTTCCACATCTTTGGAAGTATGCTTGGGGTAATTGTCCGTTTGGAAGACGCATTTGCGACCAAGCTTTAACTTCCTGACTGATGTCTTGAGATGTTGCTTCATTATATCCACATATTTTTCCTACCTCATGATGCCATCTATTTTGTGAAGTGCACCAGTCCCTCCTGAAGCAAAGCACCCCCACAACATGATGCTGCCACCCCCGTGCTTCACGGTTGGGATGGTGTTCTTCGGCATGCAAGCCTCCCCTTTTTTCCTCCAAACATAACTATGGTCATTATGGCCAAGCACTTCTATTTTTGTTTCATCAGACAAGAGGACATTTCTCCAAAAAGTACGATCTTTGTCCCCATGTGCAGTTGCAAACCGTAATCTTGCTTTTTTAAGGTGGTTTTGGAGCAGTGGCTTCTTCCTTACTGAGCGGCCTTTCAAGTCACATTACAACATGCATATACAGTTTGATCGAAAATGTTTATATTTAGCCACCAAAATCATGGTTAGACAATGTGAAATGTAGCTCAGTTGGTCAGAAAATTTCCTTGCGCCACTTAGACAGTGATCTACTCTTATACATAAATACTCATAAACGTGACTAAAAAATATAGGGTGGACAGGGATTGATAGACAATTTAATTCTTAATACAATTGCGTTATTACATTTTTTAATTTATCCTTACTTTTCAATACAGTTTGCGCCAAGCGAAGCTACGTCAAAAAACATGGCGTCCTAAGCCACTAAAATGTTTCGACAGAAACACGATTTATCATAATAAAAATGTCCTACCTTGAGCTGTTCTTCCATCAGTATCTTGGGCAAAGGATCCTTTCTTGGGAGAAATCGTCTTTTGGTGGAAAGCTGTCCTCTTGCCATGTGGAAATGTCAACTGCGTTCGGGATGAACTGAAAAGCGTGCCCAACTTTTCACATCGTTGCAAAAATAAATGTCCCAAAATCGCACTAAACGGATATAAATTGCTATAAAACGCTTTAAATTAACTACCCTATGATGTTTTTAACTCCTATAACGAGTGAAAAGATGACCGGAGAAATATAACAGGCTAAACTAACGCTTGGAACAGGTGCGCGCCGGTGTCCTCTTGGCTCATGACGCAGCTCCCAAAGAATGACTAGCTTCAGGGTTTTTTCATTTGTAGGGCCTGTGAACGCGCAATCGACCCCGTTGGAATCGTCATCACGTAAAGGCATCCAGGGGAAGACGTAAGAAGTGTCCGTATAGTCATAGCAACGACAGTGCCCTTTTAAATGACTTCAGAAGAGTGGCCAACATTTCTCAAATCTGACTCCATGTCAGGGAAATTGCTGTAGAATGGGCTCTGTTCCACTTAGAGACAAAATTTCAACTCCTATAGAAACTATAGACTGTTTTCTATCCAATAATAATAATAATATGCATATTGTACGATCAAGGATTTTGTGGGAAGCCGTTTCAAAAATTAGCCAAATTAGCATAAGTAGTCTAAACAGCGCCCCCATCCCCAACAGGTTATGGCGAAAGCATAGCATTTGATTGTCTGAGGACAGCGCCTCACATTAGCATATTTTCCAAACCAGCACAGGCATCACGAAATAACAAATAGCGATAAAATAAATCACTTACTTTTGAAGATCTTCCTCTGTTTGCAATCCCAAGGGTCCCAGCTACACAATGAATGGTCATTTTGTTCGATAAAGTCCTTTATATCCCAAAAACACAGTTTAGTTGGCGCAATTGAATTCAATAATCCAGTCTTTCAACATGCATACAGAGGATTCCCAAAAATTACCAGCAAAGTTCGTCCAAACGAGTCAAACAATGTTTTTTTATTAATCCTCAGATTGTCTAATATCTAAATAAATTATAATATTTCAGATGGAGATTACTACAATAGCAAAGGAAAAGAACAAAGAGCGCCAACGTTCACGTGCGCAAGAAGACTACTTTTGCCCTGGCGTTCAACTTGGGAAGACTACAGATACTACTTCATTTTTCAACAAAACAAGCCTAAAACCTTGTATAAAAACTTTTGACAACTACTGGAAGCCATAGGAACTGCAATCTGGGAGGCGGAAATTAGATATTTCAATAGCATTGCATTGGAAGTCATTCTGAGCTCAATTGTTTTTATTTCCAGCAATTTAACAACGCTCCTACGAAGGTTTTAACGATGAACTTAGCCTTAAGATGCTTTTGGGCCTTTTTTTTGGGATATCACAAAGAAGATTCGTCCAGTTCCTTTGGAAATTTCAATAATTAAACAGTATTTTTGGGACTGCAGATTACCAGTGTGGAGCTGTATTTATCACCAGTAATCTGTGTTCTCTTGTACAGTAACAGCACCTCCCTTGTCCACTGGGCGGATGACTATATACTGTATTTGTCATTCTGGAGATTTAAGGGCTTGTTTCTCGGAGCTGGTAAAGTTATTTCTGACATTTCCTATTGCCTTTATCTTGGATATGTCTTTACGCACCAGTCTGTAGTACGTATTCACAGCTGGATAAATAGGACCTGGTGGAATAAACATAGCTGGAGCCCTAAACACACTTTTTGTGGGTACGAAGGGGTTGCAAACTCTAAAGAACAGTTTCAGATGCAACGTGAGTATGAATTAGTTGTCACACCCTGATCTGTTTCACCTGTCCTTGTGCTTGTCTCTACCCCCCTCCAGGTGTCACCCATCTTCCCTATTATCCCCTGTGTATTTATGCCTGTGTTCTCTGTCTGTTTTTTTGCCAGTTCCTCTTTTTCGTTCAAGCTTACCAGCCTTTTTCCTGTCAGCTCCTATCGTTTCCCAGCCTCTCTTTGCTAGTCCTCCCGGTTTTGACCTTTGCCTGTCCTGACCCTGTACCCTCCCGCCTGACCCTGAGCCTGCCTGCCATCCTGTACCTTTGCTCCACCTCTGGATTACTGAACCCTGCCTGTCCCTGAGTCCGCCTGCCGTCCTGTATATTTTCCTTACCCTGGTTTATCAACTTCTGCCTGTCTTGACCTGTCTTTGCCTGCCCCTGTTGCTACAATAAACAGTGTTACTTCGACAGTCTGCATCTGGGTATTACCTTGATTCTTGATATTAGTAGTCGAAACACGTTGCAGTTGTGTGTCCTGATATTCAGGCTGATTTGCTCCTATATTTATTATTTTGTATATATTTTCTATAAATAGTTCACTAAAGTTTACTGCACCATACTGGCCGCCTACTTATTTGCATTCTCCAATAAAAAAATTGCAGAATAGACACTGTAAGAAATATCCACATTTTTGAGAATTAGCATCCACACATGGGGCAGCTTCATCTCAATGTATTTTTCCATTTTAAATTTGTGTATTTTTGTCTTTCTAATAATATTTAATTTGTCGTATGGATTTCCCACGCTAAATGCACGCATGAAGCTTGTTGGTGCTTGCTTCTGTACCCAAATCATTTAAAAATATTTATTCCACTTATTTCATGAAAATGAGCTGACACTGCCCTTTATTATTTACAATTTATTTCTGATATTTTAGCTTAATTAAATTGATTTATATTAGGGTGTTTCTATTCCAAGAACACTAGCCTATGTATTGCCTACCTAAAATATCCGTTAATACATTTTATGTCCTTCATAATAGAAACCACAAATCCTAATGTTTAAATATAAACTAGAAATAGGCTACTGTGGGTGTGGTAGGCTAAATAATTACAACTGAATAGGCCTAATTAAAAAATATTGATAAAGGAAACACAACATTTGAGGCAGAGCATGTCCAGAGCTTGTGGCTGAGTAGTACCAGAGTGAAATTGGAGCTGGAGAGAAGGCCAACAATTTTTTTAAATGTGCTCAATTATGCTCTGCTTCTCTCTCCGCACTTGCCCAATTACATGCTCTGGCATTCAAAAGCTGCCCTGAAGAACTGGCAATCATATCAATGGATGGAATCAGTGAATGAATGGCTGCAGCAAACATTACATTGTCTGACAAGGTGCATAACAAATTAGGCATTATTAGACAAAATAGCAATTATCTCGTTTGAACGACTTCGTATCTTGTTTGAACAACTTAGCAAAAACATTTCAGTAAATCATTGAAATTATATATTAAGTCAATCAAATGATATACTAAGTCATTTTAACGAGATACTAAGTCGTTCAAACAAGATAATTCCAAGAGTCAACTTTTTTTGTGGGGGAGGGGGAGTCTTGGGCTTCAGGGCGTTCCATATTTGACCGTTTCAGGAAACTTGGTGTATGTCGCAAGTCACGACTTCACAGGAGAGTCATTTTATTTTTATCAAAATGCTTTTTTGGGGGCAGAAATGCCTTTGCATTATTTGAACTTTCATCTGCCTTACTAACAAACTTGTATGCCCTCTGTAAATACGAATAAAGTTGTTAAATTACAAGCCTAGTTGGTTTAGCCACAGAAAAAAATGGGAACCTTCCCGCTAGCCATGATTGGCTTACATAATGAGTGGGCTGGAAATGCCGAGAGATGAGTTTCAGATTGGTCTGTCATGTAGCATCTTCTGTCTATGAAATGAGCTGGTCGTAATGCATAGATAATCCTTTCTACTGCAGTTTTTTTAAAATATATAACGTTAGCCATGGAGAACTGCAAATGTGTTGCTACTGCTCTCAATGACATTGCTGCCCTGAATTTATCAAATGGACTACATTCTGGTGGACTATCATGTCATGGTGACTCTCTCTGACTGAAAATGAATCAGACAATGAGGAAATCTCAGATTTAGGTAAAAACATTTTCATTGAAGAAGACATTGTAGTCTTCTGATGACAGTGATGGGGAGAAACGACGATCAACAGTGTTGTTATCACGGAGGAAGTTGACCGAGTTTTGAAATCAGTGGAATGTCTGGTAGAAGCAGAGTATGATAAGGAGATTAATAGAATTCTGCCGTTTGATTGAAATGCAGTGGGAGTTGAAAAGAGAACACCTGTAAAACACCTGTCTCCGGATTACATCTTCAAACTGAAGGCAACCATGGCATCCGTGACAGAGGAGGAAAGATCTGATGATTCATATGGCATTGCACATGGTCAGTGTGAACAAGATTGCCTTTATACAATGGGCCAAGCAAGCTGTGCAAACAAAACAGAAACGACACAGGACGTCTTATTTAATGAAAGGGGTTGCAGTCTGTCGTGAAGCGTTCATCTATGTATACGGGTAAGAGTCTAGCTACAGTTTCAGATATTATGCATTTCTCATTTTGTCAGAAAGTTGTTTTCATTGCAAGTTAAAGATTACTGTTAGCTAGCTAGCTGATGTTAGAAGGCCTGGGTCGCTAGCTAACATTACATGTAATGTTATCTCAGAATTCCATTTGATTGCTATTTATAGCAACTTTTATTTATCTCACATTATTTCTGAATTTTCCAGAGTTACGTGTAGTCGGGCTGTCTTCCTTCAGGAATCTATGGAGAAAATTGCTGCCCTACATCTCAAGCACTAAGCCCAGGACAGACCTGTGCTGGCAGTGCCAAAGGAACAACTATCAGGTCTTCAGATATGCCAATCTGCCATAAACTGTTAAATCAGCCAAGCTGAAGAAGCAAGAGCAGCATCTCCTGCTTGTTCCGAGTGAGCGATAATCAACTGTTCAGAGGAGACTGCGTTAATCAGGCCTTCATGGTCGAGAATTGCTGCAAATAAACCACTACTAAAGGACACAAATAGCAAGAAGTGACTTACTTGGGCCAAGGAACACGAGCGATGGATATTAGAGCGGTGGAAATCTGTCCTTTGGTCTGATGAGTCCAAATTTGATATTTTTGGTTCCAACCACCGTGTTATTGTGAGATGCAGAGTAGGTGAACGGATGATCTCCGCATGTGTGGTTTCCACCGTGAAGCACGGAGGAGGAGGTGTGATGGTGTGGGGGTGCATTGCTGGTGACACTGTTTGTGATTTATTTAGAATTCAAGGCACACTTAACCAGCATGCCTACCATAGCATTCTGCAGCGATGAGCCATCCCATCTTGCTTGCGCTTAGTGGGACTATCATTTGTTTTTCAACAGGACAATGACCCAACACACCTCCAGGCTGTGTAAGGGCTATTTGACCAATAAGGAGAGTTATGGAGCGCAGCATCAGATGACCTAGCCTCCACAATCACCCAACCTCAACCCAATTGAGATAGTTTGGGATGAGGTGAACCGCTGAGTGAAGAAAAGCAGCCAACAAGTGCTCAGCATATGTGGGTACTCCTTCAAGACTGTTTATTAAGCATTCCACGTGAAGCTGGTTGAGAGAATGTCATCAAGGCAAAGGCTGGCTACTTTGAAGAATCTCAAATATAAAATATATTTTGATTTGTTTGACACTTTTTTGGTTACTACATAATTTCATGTGTTATTTCATAGTTTTGATGTCTTCACTGTTATTCTACAATATAGAAAATAATAAAAATGAAGAAAAACCCTTGAATGAGTAGGTGTGTCCAAACTGGACTGGTACTGTATATACACTACCGTTCAAAAGTTTGAGGTCAATTAGAAATGTCCTTGGTTTGAAATAAAAGCAATTTTTTAAATGTATCAGAAATACAGTGTAGACATTGTTAATGTTGTAAATGACTATTGTAGCTGGAAATGGCAGATTTTTTATGGAATATCTACATAGGCGTACAGAGAGCCATTATCAGCAACCATCACTCCTGTGTTTCAATGGCACCAAGTTTCCAAGTTTATGATTTTGAAAGGCTAATTATTCATTAGAAAACACCTTTGCAATTATGTTAGCACAGCTGAAAAGTGTGGTGCTGATTAACTTCTTGCAACTATAGGGGGTGCTGTTTCGCATTAGCATAATTTTCTCTACAGATTAAACTGCCTAGTACTCAATTCTTGCTCGTACAATATGCATTTTATTATTGTTTTTGGATAGAAAACACTCTCTAGTTTCTATAGCCGTTGGAATTTTGTCTCTGAGTGAAACAGAACTCCTTCTACAGCACTTTTCATGATAGGGAGTCAGATTTCAAACATTTTGGCCACTGATCTGGAGTCAGTTTAAAGCTCACTGTAAATGCTATGGAGAAACAGACACTGCTTACGTCTTCCCCTGGGTGTCAGTGCGTGATGACGCTTTGAATGGAGTCGATTGCGCAATCATGGGCTCTATAAATCACCAAATACCGGAAGTAGCGTTCCTTTGGACTCTGCGCTCAACGCAAGAAGGATATCTGACTGGCCTTTTTCCAAGCCTTGGTTTAGCCAGTAATATAGCGTCGGTCATGTTTTTACTCGTTATAGGTGTTAGAAACATCATAAGGTAGTTAATTTAAACCATTTTATAGCAATTTATATCCGTTTAGTGCGATTTTGAGGCATTGCTTTGTAATACACTTTGAAGCTCCGGGCACGTTTCGGGGTCCCGGTCGTACGTTAGTGGGCATTTCGACGGACAAGTGGACTTTCGACCAAAAGAAGATTAGACCCAAGAAAGGATTCATTGCCCAAGATTCTGATGGGAGAACAGCTCATAGTAAGAACAATTTATGATGATAAATCGTGTTTCTGTCGAAAAATGTTAAACGCTTATGCCGCCATTTTGTTTGCTATAGCTTCACTTGGCGCAACCTGTATTGAAAAGTAAGGATAAATTAAAAAATTTAATTCCGCGATTGTATTAAGAATTAAATTGTCTATCAATCGCTGTCCACCCTGTATTTTTTAGTCAAGTTTATGAGTATTTATGTATAAGACTAGATCACTGTCTAATATGGTGCACGACATTTTCTGACCAGCTGTGCTACTTTTGTCATTGTCTAACCATGATTTTGGTGGCTAAATATGCACATTTTCGAACAAACTCTATATGTATGTTGTAATATGACGTTACAGGAGTGTCATCTGAAGAATTCTGAGAAGGTTAGTGAAAAAATTAATATATTTTGGCGATGATAACGATATCGCTCTCTTTGGCTTGAATCAGTGCTCGGGTAACATTTGCATATGTGGTATGCTAATATAACTATTTATTGTGTTTTCGCCATAAAACACTTAGAAAATCTGAAATGTTGTCTGAATTCACAAGATCTATGTCTTTCCATTGCTATGTGCTGTGTATTTTTAAGAAATGTTTTATGATGAGTAAATTGGTAATACAAGTTGCTCTCTGTAGTAATTCTAGGAGCTTTGGTGAGATTTGTGATGGTGGCTGCAATGGCAAACTATGATTTATACCTGAAATATGCACATTTTTCTAACAAAACCTATCCTATACCATAAATATGTTATCAGACTGTCATCTGATGAGGTTTTTTCTTGGTTAGTGGCTATCAATATCTTAGTTTAGCCGAATTGGTGATAGATACTGGTGTTGAGAGAAAATGGTGGACAAAGAAAAATGGTGATTTTTGCTAACGTGTTTAGCTAATAGATTTACATATTGTGTCTTCCCTGTAAAACATTTAAAAAATCTGAAATGGTGGCTTTATTCACAGGATCTGTATCTTTCATTAGGTGTCTTGGACTTGTGATTTAATGATATTTAGATGCTACTATTTAATTGTGACGCTATGCTAGCGATGCTAATCAGTGTGGGGGGGGGGTGCTCCCGGACCCGAGGTAGAGGCTCGTGAAAGGTTAAATAAGCAATACAACTGGCCTTCTTTAGACTAGTTGAGTATCTGGGGCATCAGCATTTGTGGGTTTGATTACAGGCTCAAAATGGCCAGAAACATTGAACTTTCTTCTGAAACTCGTCAGTCTATTCTAGTTCTGAGAAATGAAGGCTATTCCATGCGAGAAATTGCCAAGAAACTGAAGTTCTGTACAATGCTGTGTACTACTCCCTTCACAGAACAGCGCAAACTGTCTCTAACCAGAATAGAAAGAGGAGTGGGAGGCCCCGGTGCACAACTGAGCAAGAGGGTAAGTACATTAGAGTGTCTAGTTTGATAAACAGACGCCTCACAAGTCCTCAACTGGCAGCTTCATTAAATAGTACCCGCAACACACCAGTCTCAACGTCAACCATTAGACCATTCCTCGATACAGAATCTTTACAGATCCTTGATATATTTTGTCTGCGCTTAAAAAGCCCTAGAGTCGATTGACGCACCCATGCGTCACAGGTGACATAATTTTGAATATAGAATAGCTCCCCTTTTTCCTCCTAAATAAAGTTTGTGCCTATTCCATAACATGGGGCTTGTGAAAGGTGCCTTTTTCTGCAAATGGACCAGAAAATCATCACGAAGTCTTCTGTAAAACCCGAACCTTTGAGCTACAAACAAATATTTTACCAATTTCAAAGGAGGAGACTCACGAACATGACAGTGTCAGTTGTTTGGCTCTATGACATCAACAAGCTTTACAGCAGTCATCTGAATTCTCTACTGTCTAGACCAAACCATTGTAGCTACAAACTGATATGTCACCAATATCGAAAGGGGAGACTCTCACAAACAAAGGTGGCAGTTGTTCTGCTGTATGACGTACAAAAACTTCTGGGGAGTTGGCTAAATGTAACCAAGTACCATGATGTAAAAATTGCAAAAAAAGTGCATAGTAGGTCAAATGTGCCAAAAATAACGTGACCTAACATGGGTTAAAAATATTTTTTATAATAACAATTAACTTTTCCTGAGTTTTCTTACATCTCTCAGATTTAGGACAGACACTTCAAAACCTTATTTTTATTAATGAAAAAATGTGTTTGCCATTTATGAATGTGTTATTTATGGGCTATAGCAGTAAAGACCAAATTCCATTTTTCAGCACCCAAAACATTTTTGAAACCAAATGTTGGCCTTCAGGGGTCCTACATTTCAAAATCAAATGGCAAAAAGGTACATTTTATGACCATCTTAAAACAATTCCACATGTCAGCTTAGTAGATATTGCGATCTAAGGGCTTAGACTGCCTTCTTCAATTCAAACCACAGCTTTTCAATGGGGTTCAAGTCTGGAGACTGAGATGGCCATTGCAAAATGTAGATTTTGTGGTCAATTAATAATTTCCTTGTGGATTTTGATGTGTGCTCTGGGTTTTTGTCTTGCTGTAGGATCCACTTGCGGCAAAGTCTCAGCCTCCTTGCAAAGGCAACCATATTTTTGGTTAAAAGGTTCTGGCACTGGGTAAAATTCATGATGCCGTTGACATTAACAAGTGCCCCAGAACCAGTGGAAGCAAAATAGCCCGCTAACATTTAATATTTACCCCTTACAGTAGGTATGGGGTTATTTTCTGCATATGCATCCTTAGTTCGACATGAAACCCAACACTGATGTGTGTGGTCAAAGAGCTCTATTTTCATGTCATCCAACAAATTAAACGCCTGGAGTTTGTTAAAATGGCTTGACTTCGTCCTACGTCCTATGTCTCCCTTATTCCTCTGCTATTGTTTGATTCCTTTGCTGGGGCAGACATATCTTTGCACAGGATTATGTCTTTATTGGCTGATAGCAGCAGTGACACTGCTAAGCGATTTCAGGAGGACTTACCTGACACACAATACGGCAGGCTCTAAAGCCAATTATCAGGATGGAGGCCAGAGTATGAGGTTAACCTGGTCCGTCACACACTCTCTGCGGAAGTGAAGCTCTGTCACTCAACATGAAGTTCACGGTGGAATCTTTACCCATTTCGCTCATTTAAATGAATTGAATGACTACAATTCAAGCTCTAATGAATTCCACTCATGTTGTCAGGATGGACGTTATCATTTAGGTTTGACAATTTAAGGCTTTCAATTATTTTGTTGACTGAATATGTAATAATTTGCTGTATATGTTTTATATATTATTTGAGATGTAGCTCTAGAAAATAAATGCATTCATCAAAAATACAGTACCAGTCAAGAGTTTGGACACACCTACTCATTTAAGGGTTTTTCTTGATTTGTACTATTTTCTACATTGTAGAATATAGTGAAGACATCAAAAGCAAGCGGAAGAGCAGCATCTCCTGCTTGTTCAGAGTGAGTTGTCTGTCTACCAGAAGACGGTTGCTGACCGCAAGACCACCTGTCAAGACCTGCAGTTGTTTCTGGGGGCCTTACTGAACCAGCAAGTAAAGACATCAGGATGCATTACAGCTTTGATTTTGCTCAACAAGTAAACGGGGCATGGCCAGTCTATCCTCTGGATTCCATCCCCAAACGGCCAGTCTGAGCGAGCTAATCAGGACCTGGAGACCACCTTAAGATGCCTTGTCTCAACCAACCCCACTACCTGGAGCCGTCAGTTGGTCTGGGTGGAGAACGCCCGGAACACCCTTCCCTGTTCTGCCAAGGGAGTCTCCCCTTTCAGAGTGCTCCATGGGGTTTCAGCCTCCACTCTTCCCTGAACAAGAGCAGGAGGTCAGCGTACCCTCGGCCCAGATGTTTGTCCACCTCTGTCGACGTACCTGGAGAAGAGCCAGGACAGCTATTCTCAAGACCAACTCCAGGTATTGTTGATAAGGGGACCGTCGCCCGACACCAGCTCCCCGCTATAGCATTGGGCAGAGGGCAGAGGGTATGGCTTTCCACTCGGGATCTGCCCCTTCGGGTAGAGTCCCGCAAGCTGTCTCCGCGGTTCATTGGTCCTTTTCCCATCTCCAGAGTCCTGAGTTCCACTGCTGTCTGTCTTGTGTTACCCCGTATCCTCCGTATTCACCCTACCTTCCATGTGTCTAGGATTAAGCCTGTGTCTCACAGTCCTTTGTCTTCTGTTTCCAGGCCCATCCCTCCCCCCGGGTCATCGATGGCCAGACAGCGTATACGGTGAGACGCTTCCTGAGGATTCGACAACGGAGCAGGGGTTTCCAGTACCTGATTGATTGGGAGGGTTATGGCCCGGAGGAGAGGTGCTGGGTCCCTGCTAAAGAAATCCTGGACCCGGCCCTCATCACCGATTTTCACCGCTGATACCCCGGTCAGCCAGGTATGCGCCCAGGTAGGACGCCAGGTGGCGCCCCTGGTGGGGGGGGGGGGGGAGTACTGTCACACCCTGATCTGTTTCATTTGTCCTTGTTATTGTCTCCACCCCCTCCAGGTGTCACTTGTTTTCCCCAGTGTATTTATCCCTGTGTTTCCTGTCTCTCTGTGCCAGTTCGTCTTGTATGTTCCAAGTTAACCAGCGATATTTCCCGTATTCTTGCCTTTGCTATTCTTATTTTTCAAGTCCTACCGGTTTTGAGCCTTGCCTGTTCTGGACTCTGTACCTGCCTGCCTGACCATTCTGCCTGCTTTGACCTCGAGCCTGTCTGCCACTCTGTACCTCCTGGACTCTGAACTGGTTTTGACCTTTTGCCTGTCCATGACCATTCTCTTGCCTACTTCTTTTGGGATTATTAAACATCTTAACTCCAACCATTTACCTCCTGTGTCTGCATCTGGGTCTCGCCTTGTGTCATGATGGTGTGTGTTTGTAATTGGTGTAGGACGGTAGGTGCATCAAAATCAGGGAAATAATACTGAATAAATTTTTTAAAAAAGGCTGTTACTCACCTGATAATGTAATGGCCACCGGATAACATAAGGACTTATGCAGACAAATATATTACGTTATTTGTTCAACATGGTGATGACATTATCCTGCAAGTTATTACTTTCACCGGTTTTATTAAATTATTAATTAAAAAGTTATTACTTTTAGAGAAGTTATTACATTAAAGCCTCCGAGGCCCATGTTGTGCAAACAAGGGGTAAGTGTGGCAGGTGAGAATGCACAACCTTTCTCACCGTCTCCCACTGTGGACGGCTTACCGTAACATTGTTAGGCTGAAGTCACCTCGTGTAATCCCTCTCATAGAGAGTGGCACCTGCAATGCTCTAACAAGTCTCTAATTTGCTCAAGCCCCTGCAAAACCTGTTGGGCCTTAATTCGATTTTCCATTACCAGGAATACCAAAGCCTGTTCAAGTAAGGTACGTGTACCCTACCATACGTGCCACTACAAGGACTGAAACTTCACCACAATATCTATATGCCACCTAAAGTACAGTGAGTGCAAGCATTGTTTTGGTATACGTGAAGCTCTCTGCAGGAATTGAAGCCAGGATGTTTAACATTGTTAGCAACTTGTTCACTCAGGAAACGGTATAACCAGTTTGAATTGAAAAATAAATAGTGCTTGTTTACATGTTTACAAATAATAAGCTTCTATCTGCAAACTATATGTGATTAGCGTCAATTACAAGGTTGTAGGTTTTATTGATTCACACCAAAGAAAAGAAGTGAAAGACAAAGCATTACAGATATAATTTTTTTTTTAAATGCTATGCAACAAGGCATCAAATAAGTAAACAAAATATGCTTGCAGCTAGTGGAAAATAATATTGTCTAAGTTTTTCTACAAACTGAATGTGGCAAATATCATCCATATCAAAAAGGGATACAATAAATTGTTAAATCATGCAACTACTCAATGGCCTCAACTAAATAGCAACCTGCCTGGCTGTCAAGACCATTTGGTTCAAAGTCAGATAGTGAGATGTATGAATCTGGCAGTGGCCGGGCAGCCAGCCAACCTCTTTACAGGCTGAAGTACAACATGTACAGTGCCTTCAGACTTTTTCCACATTTTGTTGTGTTACAGCCTGAATTTAAAATAGATTAAATATAAATTCTGTGTCACAGGTCTACATACAATACCCCATAATGTCAAAGTGGAATTATGTTTTTAGACATTTTTTCAATGTAATTCAAAATGAAATGCTGAAATGTCTTGAGTCAATAAGTATTCAACCCCTTTGTTATGGCAAAATAAGTTCAGGCGTACACATTTGCTTAACAAGTCACATAATAAGTTGCATGGACTCATTCAGTGTGCAACAATAGTGTTTAACATAATTTTCGAATGACTACCTCACGTCTGTACGCCACATAACTACCTGTAAGGTCCTTCAGTCGAGCAGTGAATTTAAACCACAGATTCAACCACAAAGACCAGATATGTTTTCCAATGCCTCGCAAAGATAGGTAAAAAAACAGTTGCAGAATTTAATGGAGAACACAGTTACTCCACAATACTAGCCTAAATGACAGAGTGAAAAGAAGGAAGCCTGTACAGAAGAAAAACATTCAAAAACATGCATTCTGTTTGCAATAAGGCACTGAAGTAAAATTGCAAGAAATGTGGCAAAGAAATTAACTTTATGTCCTGAATACAAAGCGTTCTGTTTGGGACAAATCCAACACAACACATCACTGAGTACCACACATAACATTTTCAAGCATGGTGGTGGCTGCATTATGTTATGTATATGCTTGTTATCAGCAATGACTAGGGAGTTTTTTCGGATAAAAATAAATGGAATACAGCTAAGCACAGGAAAAATCCTAGAGGAAAACCTAGTTCAGTCTGGTTTCCAACAGACACTGGGAGACAAATTCACCTTTCAGCAGGACAATACCCTACACACAAGGCCAAATATACACTATAGTTGTTTACCAAGATGACATTGAATGTTCCCGAGTTGCCTAGTTACAGTTTTGACATAAATTGTCTTGAAAATCTATGGCAACTGTCACGCCCTGATCTGTTTCACCTGTCTTTGTGCTCGTCTCCACCCCTCTCCATGTGTCACCCATCTTCCCCATTATCCCCTGCGTACTTATACCTGTGTTCTCTGTTTGTCTGTTGCCAGTTCGTCTTGTTTGTCAAGTCAACCAGCGTTTTGTCTCAGCTCCTGCTTTTCTCCAGTCTCTCTTTTTTTCACCATCCTGGTTTTGACCCTTGCCTGTCCTGACTCTGAGCCCGCCTACCTGACCACTTTGCCTGTCCTGACTCTGAGCCCGCCTACCTGACCACTTTGCCTGCCCCTGACCCTGAGCCCGCCTACCTGACCACTTTGCCTGCCCCTGACCCTGAGCCTGCCTGCCGTCCTGTACTTTTGCCCAACTACTCTGGATTATCGACCCCTGCCTGCCTTGACCTGTCGTTTGCCTGCCCCTGTTGCTGTAATAAACATTGTTACCTCAACACAGTCTGCATTTGGGTGATAGGCAACACTTGAACATGTATGTCAAGTAATGATCAACAACCAACTTGACAGAGCTTGAAGAATTGAAAAAATTTGTGCAAATATTGTACAATCCGGGTGTGCAAAGCTCTTAGAGACTTACCCAGAAAGACTCACAGCTTTAATCACTGCCAAAGGTGTTGTAAATGAGAGCTTGTTCTCAAATAGCCTACCTGGTTAAGGTGAAATTTAAAAAAAGTTTAAAAAAATTCTAACATGTATTGAGTCAGGGGTGTGAATACCTATGTAAATTTCATATTTCTGTATTTCATTTCCAATAAATGTGTATCTTTATTTAACTAGGCAAGTCAGTTAAGGACACATTCTTATTTATAATGATGGCCTATGCCAGCCAAACTCAGACAATGCTGGGCCAATTGTGTGCCGCCGTAGGGGATTCCCAATCACGGCCAGTTGTGATACAGGCTGGATTCAAACCAGGCTGTCTGTAGTGATGCCTCTAGCACTGAGATGCAGTGCCTTAGACCACCACGCCACTCGGGAGCCCCAGTCATTATAGGGTATTGTGTGAAAAAATAAATTATATCAATTTTGAATTCAGGCTGTAACACAACAAAATGTGGAATAAGTCAAGGGATATGAATACTTTCTGAATTGTATGTATGTCCCTGAGAGGTGGTTAATACCCCTACAGGCTGCTACAGGTAAAACCAACCTGACTACATACTGTTGTGTTTTGTAATGGTGTATGGATCTTGAAAGCAGCACTTGTTTTTTAAAGGTGGCTTGCACTCCCTGGTGGCTACTGACAGGAACTATCTATGTAGGTTGTGGGAAATGTATGAGGGATGAGGGATCGTGAAAGCAGAACATGTTTTTTTAAAGGTGGCTTGCACCCCCTGCTGGCTACTGAAAGGAACCATATATGTATGTTGTGGGAAAGGTGTAAGGCAGTGGTTCTCAAGCCTGGTCCTGGGGACCCAAAGGGATGCACATTTTTGATTTTGCCCTAGCACTACACAGCTGATTCAAATGATCAACTCATCAAAAGGCTTTGATGATTTGAATCAGGTGTGTAGTGCTAGGGCAAAAACTAAAATGTGCACCCCTTTGGGTCCCCAAGACCAGGGTTGAGAACCACTGGTGTAAGGGATGAGGGACCTTGAAGCAGCAAACATTTTTTAAATACGGCTTGTACCCCCTGCTGGCTACTGATAGGAACCATCTCTGTAGGTTGTGGGAAAGGTGTGAGGAATGAGGGATCTTGAAAGCAGCAGACGTTTTTTTAAAGGTGACTTGTACCATCTACAGGCTACAGAGTAACCCTGAATGTGGCACTAATAAGAACCATCTACTGTATGTTGGTTGAGGGAAAAGTTCTCAGGGATGAGGGATCTTGAAAGCCACTGAAGGAGTGTAGTCATGGAAAGGTGTCTGGCTCTCCCTGTGGGCTGGTGTAACACTGTGGATTTGGGCTGTCTCAATACATTTTTTTCTGGAACATTTAGGGCTCTATTTTCAGCTGGTGCTAAGTGCCCAATCAATTCGCCAAGTTTCCAAGCCAGTCAATAAAGGGTTTTGCTCGTGAAAGAGTGCTTTGAAATAAATCTTAATCGCCAAAGCGTTGTTTAAAAGCTCAAGTTTTGGAGCTGCAATTCAGTGAGCGGACATCCTCTTTTTGTCTATGTGTTGTACATTGTTTTAACTAGCTCCTGTTATTATTTTTGGGTCATTAAAAAAACAGAACATGAAGGCTACATCATGTGTCCATTATGGAAGGAGAGATGAGATGATGCCGGTGACCTTTGTATTTAGAAACATTTAAGTTATTTTTCTAACAATTGCTTGTTTTCTGTTCCATTTGATTAAAAACCAAGCCCTCCGTAGGTTACTCTTACCCTTTTACAATGAAGGCTATGTTGGGTGTCTTTTTTATTAGTCAAGTAGCCTATGCATTAAAGGTTTCTAAATGGTCCACTAGTGAGGCTTTTTTAGTCATGCATGATTCACAATTCACATAGGCCGATCTGCACACTTAATTTGACTTGTATCCATCCCCAGTCATCCAGTTACCAAAGACGCGCTCCTCCAAACGTATTTAATTAATTCAGCCTTATAATGCCATATTGTAGCATATTCAGGGGGTGTCCCAGACTGGGACTCAAACCCGGGTCCAGTGACTGTCAAGCCAACACCTTAATCGTTCAGGCAAGAGGTTGTTAGGTGTTGGGTTAGGGTCGCTACATTATCAACCATGGACAGGCCCAGAGCTGTGCACAGACCTTGCAAGGGGCAGGTGCTCAAAATGATTGAATAAATTATGAAGTGCTGCTGCACTTAGGATATGGGCCAACCAGACCAAATTTTGACGCTGTAAATATAGGTAGCTTGCGACACACACTCGACCGTTGATCGCATTTCAAGCCATGCATGCATGAATACCGGGCGTGCGCAATCTCCGTACATGGCAGAATGGGAAAAATGCACAACCAGGGGCACATGAGCTCCGTACAGGGCAGACCAACAGACGGGGTAAGGGTGGGGGGGTTGGTTGGTAAACTTGACGACATCACCACGACTTGAGGGCAGTGGGTTCGGAACAACAACAACAAAAAAGTTATCTTGGAGAGTGGTAGGGCAAAGGGACAGGTGCTCGGGCACAGGTAGACCCCTCTCTGTGCACGTGCCTGGATAGGCCTATATCTTGCTTATTGGGAGCGAGCCTCACACATAGGCCAACAATACATTTCATGGGGAGCCTAGTAGTTTTTATTTCAGGAGAAGTGCAATGTGTAAAGATTATACAGTATGCTTGTGGAAGCCAATTACAATAATGTTGACTGCCAGCACTCCAAACATATTTAGCAAAAACTGGAGGTATTATATTATTCCTATTATTTGTTACTGTAGTCTATGCTGTTAAATAAACTGTATTATTATACAATGGACTAGGACGAGAGTATTCCGTGCCCCACATCAGAATTGGAGTTGATGACAATGCAAAGACTGTCAATAACCTACACAACTTGAGACAACCGCACGCAGTAGCCATGGAACACATTGATTGGCCAGTGAATTGTCAAGCATTTGTCACACCTACAACTTCATCAAAAACCAGCCATTTCATGCCACCGCCAGCTATTGTGCTCATAATTCCCACTATTTATTTATTTATTATTATTTATTTTTTTGCATTTTCTAATTAAAAACATTCAAGACAAAAGTGAAAAGATATTAGACAACAATAGGACAAAGTGACAGTAACAGACGAGCGTAACAAAGAAAGAAAAAATAAAACAAACTATAATTATATATACAAACATACAATTAAAAAAAAATTGAGACATTGGATCATATGGTCACCTGCCGTAGGCTACATATTATACATTACGTGTGAAACATTATATAAGGATAATATAGAGATTCAATCAATGTGATGTGGGGGGAGAATCTCCATATAGTCAATAAAAGGTTGCCAAATTCTGTAAAATGTCTTTAACTTATTCCTCAGGCAGTAAGTATTTTTCTCCAGTGGGATACATCTATTAACTTCTGATAGCCAGATTGCAACTGGCAGGGAGGAATCCAATTTCCATTTCAAGGCAATACATTTCTTGGCATTCGCTAGCAATATTTCTGTTAGCTTTATAGTATGGCTTTGCCTAAGATTAGTGTTAGTAAAGTTGCCCAGTAGACAGACCTCCGGGTCTAAAGGGAATGCAACCCCGTGATTTGAGGATATGGTATCGCATACCCCCTGCTAGAAACCGTGTAGTTTTGAACACTGCCAAGTGGAATGGAGGAATGTTCCTTCATCTGAGCCACATCTAAAACATAGGGAGGAGATATCAGGGTTGAACTTGTGCTGTCTAGATGGGGTGATATAGAGCTGATGGAGGAAATTAAACTGGATCAGAAAGTATCTGGAGTTCAATGTGGATGTAACACCATCCCTGCATAGGTCACTCCATAGACCCTCATCAAGATCAATACCCAGATCTTTTTCCCATCTAAGTCGGGGTTTATCTAGCCCAGGCAGTGTTAGTCCTGACATAAGAGCATCGTAAACACGGAAAATGGTCTTGAACAGTGGTTGGTCTGTGTGGCAGAGTTGTTCAATATGTGACATCTTAGGTAGGTTCCATTGTCCCTTGAGAGTCACCCTAATAAAGTTTCGTAGTTGTAGGTAGCTAAAGAAGTCCCTGTTAGGCAAGTGGTATTTCTGTTTCAGCTGATCAAAAGACATAAGAACTCCCTCCTCGTAACAATGTTCCAGAAGAGTGATCCCCTTATCAGACCATGGTCTAAAGTTACCATTCTGGAAAACATAGGAATCAATCTATTGTTCCATAAAGGGGTTTTAGCGGAAAGGAATCCCCCTCGTCCGAACAGCTCATGCAAGTTTCACCATGCCAGGACAGAATGTATGATTAAAGGGTTGTCTGTGATGGTTTTTATAGATTTTCTGTCCCATTTGTAGAACAATTCTGCCCCAGTGTCATCATTTACCTCAAGCTTTTCAATGTTCAACCATGAGGGAGAGGGACCATTGTCAAACCTCTGAGCCAGAAACCTAGACTGTGCAGCCCAGTAGTACATTCTAAAATTGGGGAGGTTTAAGCCCCCTTGACTGTAATCAAGGGTCAGTTTATCCAGGCCAACCCTAGGGGTTTTGCCGTGCCAGATAAACCGTCTGGTCAGCTTGTCGAGAGAGGAAAAGAATGCTGCGGGAACAGGGATAGGGAGAGATTGAAACAGATATAGAAATCTGGGCAGGACATTCATTTTAATTACATTGATTCTACCCAGTAGAGTGAGAGGTAAGTCCATCCATTTACAAAGGTCACCCTCCACCTTTTGCAACAAACTGGTCAGATTGAGTTTATAGAGGTTGTTCAGATTACCATCCACCATTATGCCCAAATATGTGAAGCCCATAGGTGACCATCTAAAAGAAAACTTGTGCTTGATGGTATGATGGTCAAAGACAGACAACGGTAAGATTTCGCTTTTATCAAAATTGACCTTATATCCAGAGAAAGAACTATAACACTGTAGTAGGATCTGCAAGTGAGAGAGGGAGTGTTCTGGGTTTGTTAGAAACGGTCGTCCGCAAAGAGGGGTCGTCCGCAAAGAGTGATCGTTTATGGGTATGGGGGCCCACCTCAAAGCCATGTATGTCAGGGCACGTTCTAATAGCCTCAACCAACGGTTCGATGGCGAGGGCAAAGAGGTGGGGGCTAATTGGGCAACCTTGTCTGTTCCCCCTATAGAGAGGGAAAGAGGAGGAAGTAATCCCATTGGTAGCAATCCTAGCTTTAGGAGATTTGTAGAGTGATTTTATCAAATTTACAAACACGGTACCTAAACCAAACTTTTCCAAGACGCGAAAGAGGAATGGCCATTCAACCCTATCAAAGGCCTTTTCAGCGTCGAGGGAGACTGCAACACTAGGTATCTTGTTTTTGTTAGCAAGGTGAATTATATCAAAGAACCTTCTGAGATTATTGGAGGACAATCTATTAATTATGAAGCCAGTCTGATCTGGGTTGACCAACAGGGGAAGACATGACTCCAGTCTCTTAGATAGCATCTTGGTGACCAGTTTACAATCTGTGTTAAGGAGAGAGATTGGTCTATAGGAGGCGCACTTTAGCAGGTTTTTCCCTTTCTTGTGGATTACAGTAATCACTGCTTGAGAGAAAGACTCTGGAAAGCAGTTGTCTTCCCTGGCTTTTTTAAGTACCTCCATAAGGTAGGGGACCAACAGCTCCCTAAATTCTTTATAGAACTCTGGAGGGAAGCCATCCTCCCCAGGAGATTTATTAGAAGGTAAGGATTTAATTGCCTCCAACAATTCAGGAACTGAGAAGTGTTCACTCAGGCGCTCGCTGTCTTCCCCTGACAGGCATGGCAGGTTGAGAGGAAAGAAAGGAGTCGATCTCTGATAGATCATCGCTTGATTGGGAAGTGTAGAGGTCTTCATAGTATTTCTTAAAAGTATTATTAATTTCAGTAGGGTCGAAAGATATCTCATTAGTAAGAGTTTCTATGGCATTAATTGTCCTCTTACTTTCCTCTGCTTTCAGTTGCCATGCCAATACTTTGTGAGCATTCTCTCCAAGCTCGTAATAACGGTGTTTTGATTTAGTGATGGCCCTCTCAGCTTGATATGTGTTCAGAATATTATATTCCAGTTTTTTATTTACCAAAAGCCTGTATAGATCTTTAGTCGGGCCTCTTTGGTAGGTTTTCTCTAGCTCGGAGATTTCAGATTCAAGGGCACTCAGTTCCACACCGTGTTTTCTCTTCAACCCTTTAGTATAGGAAATGATCTGTCCCCTCAGATAGGCCTTCAATGTGTCCCAAAGAATGAAACTGTCAGGACCGGAGGGTTTGTTTGTCAAAGTAAAAATATTGATCTGCTCTTTGATGAATGCACAAAATTCAGGTTGCTTAAGGAGTGTAGAATTTAGTCTCCATCTATATGCTCCATTTACCTTGGTAGGAATGGAGATTGATAATACCAGAGGAGAATGGTCACTAAGCAATCTGGGGAGATACTCGACATCTAACACTCTATGAAACAGTTGTGTCGATAGTAAAAAGTTATCTATGCGTGCGTGTGTCTTGTGTGGGTGTGAATAAAAAGAGTAGTCCCTATCCTGTGGGTGCAACTGTCTCCAGATGTCTAGCAAATTAAGATCTTTCATGAATGACATGGTGAGCTTGCCGGCTTTGGTAAGAAGTGAGGGTTTATCAGAGGACCTATCAAGAACTGTATCTAAACAAAAATTCAAATATCCTCCAACCAGTAGCCATCCTGGTGGTGCTTGAGCGACCTGAAGGAAGACATTCTGAATAAACATATGGTCATCGAAGTTAGGAGCATAAATATTCAATAGGGTCCCAGACTCTGAAAACATATGCTCCTGCACCAAAACAAACCTGCCAGAGGGATCAGAGATGGTGTTGTTGACGCAGAAGGGGATGTGTCTACTTATCACAATTGCAGTTCCTCTTGCTTTGAAGTTAACCTGTTTGGGCTGCAGGGGCAGTATTGAGTAGCCGGATAAAAGGTGCCCATTTCAAACGGCCTCATACTCAATTCTTGCTCGTACAATATGCATATTATTATTACTATTGGATAGAAAACACTCTCTAGTTTCTAAAACCATTTGAATTATATCTGTGAGTAAAACAGAACTCCTTTTGCAGCAAACTTCCTGACAGGAAGTGGAAAATCTGAAATCGATGCACTGTTCTAGGGCCTGCCTATTAACCTGTTTGGGCTGAAGGGGCAGTATTGAGTAGCCAGATAAAAGGTGCCCATTTCAAACGGCCTCGTACTCAATTCTTGCTTGTACAATATGCATATTATTATTACTATTGGATAGAAAACACTCTCTAGTTTCTAAAGCCGTTTGAATTATATCTGTGAGTCAAACAGAACTCATTTGGCACAAAATTCCTGACCAGGAAGTGGAAAGTCTGAAATTGAGGCTCTGTTCTACTTCCTGCCTATAAATGGGCATGATACGTATTAGTATACATGCACTTCATAGACCTTCCCCTGGATGTCAAGAGGCGGTGAGAGAAGAAATTTAATGTTTATCTTGGTCTGAAGTGGAATACAAGCTCTTTGTATGACGTGTCCCCCATTTCTTGTTTTCTGGAGAGCGCGAAGAGGGACTTGGATTTGCCTTCTGTTTAGCTGCCGTTATAGACGACTAATATCTCCGGCTATGATTTTATTTGATACATGTGACCATATCATCGTAAAGTATGTTTTTTCAATATAGTTTCATCAGATTATTGAAGTTTTTTCGGGAGTTTTGCCGTGTTTCGTTCTCTTCCGTTTGTTGACATGGAGAGATTCGCGTCACTTGGCTAGTGTGCTTGCTAATTCAAGAGGGAAAATGGACGTTCTAAATCCAAACAACGATTGTTCTTGACAAAGGACACCCACCTTGTCCAACATTCTGATGGAAGATCTGAAAAAGTAAGAAACATTTTATGATGCTATTTCATATATCTGTCGTACATGTGAACTAGTCGCCGACGCCCAACTTTGGGGTACTCTAGCTGCGATTTCATTAAGAACTAATGGATCTATCATTTCCTATACAACATGTATTGTTTAGTTATGTTTATGAATAGCTATTTGGCCAGAATATTTGTGTCAGAAAAAGTGTCAGAAAAATATTGTTGCTGTTTAGACGTTGTGGAAAAAGATGCTACGTTAGCACAATGTATAACCACTGATTTCAGCTCTAAATATGCACATTTTCGAACAAAACATAAGTGTATGTATAAAGGACTGTCATCTGATGTAGCTTATCAAGGTTAGTCAAAAATTATATATCTTTTGCTGGTTTGTTACGATCGCTAACTTTTGCTACTGGGAAATGGCTTGTGTTTCTGGCTATTAAGGTAAGCTAATATAACGCTATATTGTGTTTTCGCTGTAAAACACATAAGAAATCGGAAATATTGGCTGGAATCACAAGATGCTTGTCTTTCATTTGCTGTACACTATGTATTTTTCAGAAATGTTTTATGATGAGTACTTAGGTATTTGAAGTTGGTGTCTGTAATTATTCTGTCTTTTTTCGGTGCAATTTCTGATTGTAGCTGCAATGTAAACTATGATTTATACCTGAAATATGAACATTTTTCGAACAAAACATAGATTTATTTAATAACATGTTATAAGACTGTCATCTGATGAAGTTGTTTATTGGTTAGTTTGGTTGGTTGGTTCTTGGTTAGTTAGGTTGGCTTTGTGCATGCTACCTGTGCTGTGAAAAATGTTAGTGCTTTTTTGCATTTGGTGGTGAGCTAACATAAATATACGTGCTGTTTTCGCTGTAAAACATTTTAAAAATCGGACATGTTATGACAGTCTTATAACATGTTATACAATAAATCTATGTTTTGTTTGAAAAATGTGCATATTTGAGGTATAAATCAGTTTTACATTGCAGCTACCATCACAGCTACCGTCACAAATAGGACCGAAGGACCGAATCCAGCCAATATTTCTGATTTTTTAAGTGTTTTACAGCGAAAACACAATATAGCATTATATTAGCTTACTACAATAGCCTACCACACTACCGCATTCATTCATCAAGGCACGTTAGCGATAGCAATAGGCACATTAGCGATAGGGAATAAACCAGCAAAATATATAAATTTTCACTAACCTTCATAAACCTTCATCAGATGACAGTCCTATAACATCAGGTTATACATACACTTATGTTTTCTTCGAAAATGTGCATATTTAGAGCTGAAATCAGTGGTTATACATTGTGCTAACGTAGCATCTTTTCCCAGAATGTGCGGATATTTTTATGACACTCAACTATTCTGACCAAATGACTATTCATAAACGTTACTAGAAAATACATGTTGTATAGGAAATGATAGATACACTAGTTCTTAATGCAATCGCCGTGTTAGAATTCTAAAAATAACTTCATTACGACATCCAGCTTAGTTATAGCGAGAGCGTGCCCAAAATCTGGGCGCAAACTACTAGTACAACATGTTCGACAGATATATGAAATAGCATCATAAAATGGGTCCTACTTTTGATGATCTTCCATCAGAATGTTGTACAAGGGGTCCTTTGTCCAGAACAATCGTTGTTTGGTTTTAGAATGTCCTCTTCTCCAGTCAATTAGCACGGAAAGCTAGCAAAGTAGCGCGAAGCTCTCCTTCCTGAACAAAGGCACACAACGCAACACGCCTAACGTCCCGAATAAATTTCAATAATCTAATAAAACTATATTGAAAAAACATACTTTACGATAATATTGTCACATTTATCAAATAAAATCAAAGCCGGAGATATTAGTCGTCTATAACGACAGCTTTTCAGAAGGCAATACCAGGTTCCTTCGCGCGCTCTCCAGAAAACAGGAAACTGGTGACACGTCATACAAAGAGCTTTTATTCGACCCCAGATCAAGTTATACACTCCATTTCTTCTCTCACTGCCTGTCGACATCTAGTGGAAGACGTATGAAGTGCATGTATACTAATAAATATCAAGGACATTTATAGGCAGGCCCTAGAACAGAGCATCGATTTCAGATTTTCCACTTCCAGTCAGGAAGTTTGCTGCAAAAGGAGTTCTGTTTTACTCACAGTGTAACGGCTGTCATCTTCTTCCTCTTCCTCGGACGAGGAGAGGAGAGAAGGATCGGTGGACCAATACCCAGCGAGGTATGTTAACATAATGAATTTATTGAAAAGACGAAGACTGACACGAACTATACTTGACTTATACAAAATAACAAACAAACAACGTAGACAGACCTGATCATGGAACTTACATAAAACACGCAGAACTCACGAACAGGCAAAACGAACGAGACAGTACCGTGTGGTGCAATAAACACAGACACAGCGACAATCACCCACACCAAACAATGTGAAACAACCTCCCTATGTATGTCTCTCAATCAGAGGAAAACGAAAACACCTGTCTCTGATTGAGAGCCATACAAGGTCAATTAACCCTGACACTTAACAAGGAACAAACACAGAGAATGCCCACCCAGCTCACGTCCTGACCAACAAAACAAAGCTATACAAAAGGAAAACAAGGTCAGGAACGTGACACACAGATATAATTCAAACAGTTTTAGAAACTAGAGAGTGTTTTCTATCCAATAGTAATAATAATATGCATATTTTTCGAGCAAGAATTGAGTACGAGGCCGTTTAAATTGGGCACGATTTTCCACCAAAGTGAAAACAGCGCCCTCTGTCCTCAAGAGGTTAAACAGGCTTTTCTTGGGCAATGTCCGTCCATCCAATTTCTTCTCTTTTCTTCTGTTCTTGTCTCTTCTCATGTCTTTTACATCACAGCTATTCATCCGCGTTTGGCGTTTTATCATGGTGTTGTCTTAGTTGTAATTCCTCATTCCATTAGCTTGCTCCTATGGAGCCTGCTGAATTGAATTATGCTGAGGTTAAAAAAATATAAAAGCTTGTTTCCCAATTGGTCTAAATTATAGGAACAGAACTGATGAAAACCTTTTACAGAAGGTGCTAAATTCCACCATTAGCACTATATCTGGAATCAAAATGTATTTTTTTGTCATGTCATCATCTTTATGGCTTTTTGAAGAACATTTTATCACTGATATTGCAGAGATATCATATTGCAGCACCAACTACAGCGCATTAGCTACTGTAGGTGAATAGAAAAAACCTAGAACACAGCCAAGATGCTCTCATGTATTAGCATGGCCCTCAGTGAGAGACAGAATGGAAGATAATCCATGTTTTGTGATATGAGCAGGCTTGGATGCCATTACAATACCTGCATTCAAATGATTAGAATAGAGTCCCTGAGCCAGTGAAGTAGGCCCCATGGGCCCTTGTGTCTGTGCCTGTTTGAGCCATTACTCTGACAGCCTTTCTACACACTTGACTAGCCAAATAACTAAATGGGTTAAGCATGAATGTAATCTAGGGGACCGGGCAGGTGCAGTTAGCATTCTGCTCAACACAAACTAGACATTCACACTTAGTCACACACTTTATTTTTCTTATCAATGTTTTTTCTGCCATCTTCTCCCTCTCTTTTTTCTGTTACTTCTATCTCTGTACATATGCTCTCTCTCTCTTTCTATTTCTCTCTTTCTCTCTCTCTCCTTCCCCTGTTCCATCCCAAATTGCCCACATGAGTCTGCCATAGAAAAGAGGAATGCTGAATCTTATTTGTCTTGTTACAGACTAGGGGGGCTAGTACAGTACCTCAACTCCCTCTGGAGCAGGAGAGGATAACAGCTCTCACCTACCATATCTGCATCATCATGGTAACAGCTCTCAGGTAGATCTGATCTGATCACTGTGACAGGACATAGCAGAATATCAGAGCACCTTTCACCTGTGTGATATAAACTGTATTCAGAGCACAGAGTTACAGTTGAGCAGTAAGTGTTGATGTCTTTGGAATGTCAGATCTAAGTGTCCACTTTATTGGACCTGCTGCTCTTTCTCTGGGCATAGATGTGTTCATACATTGTCCCGTGGTTGCTATATAGAGACAGACAGATTGGTTTGACTTTAGTTTCATGGTGCTTCCATTTTAACTTCTTGCGACTATAGGGGGTGCTGTTTCAAATTAGCATAATTGTCTCTACAGATGAAACGGCTTCCTACTCAATTCTTGTTCGTACAATATGCATATTATTACTATTATTGGATAGAAAACACTCTCTAGTTTCTATAGCCGTTTGAATTATGTCTCTGAGTGGAACAGAACTCTTTCTACAGCGAAATCCATGACAGGTTTTGCGAAGGTCTGAGAGCGAAGCTCTGATCTCAGTTCAGTTTAAAGGCGTGTGTATATCCTATGGAACGACACGAACTGCACCCGCCTTCCCCTGGATGTCAGTAACCAATGAGAAGTGGAATGGGCTTCCTAGGTAGCTCTCAGAGGTTATAAAAGACCAAGGAGTGAGGTACGCCTTCTTTTCGACGCTGAACTTTACGCAGAGAGAGACCTCGGGATGCCATTTTCGAACGCTCAGTAATGAACTTTAGATATATCAGTCTGTAATTTAATTTGATATAGGTGTTAGAAACATCATAACGAAGCTATTTGAAACCGAGTTATATCAGATTATGCGAGTATATTGCTATTTTTCGGAATTTCCTCAGTATTGCGTATTGAGAATTTGGACACGTTGTGGCAAAATAGTTAATGTTAGCAATTGTTAGCTATAGTTAGCTGCTATATCAGAAGTTGAATGCAACGTTTTACAACCAAGCAACGATTCTTTTGGACAAAGTACCACTTGGCCAAGATTCCGATGGAAGCTCGTCAAAAAGTAAGTGCTATTTATGATGTTATTACATTTTTATGTGGAAAAATGTAAACTCAATAATGGTAAATAGTGACGCCGTTATTGCGGCACTAGTCTGTCTGTAACGCACACTGTATGTCTAGTAACGTTAATTTTAAAAATCTAACTTAGCGGTTGCATTAATAACTAATGCATCTTTCATTTCATGGCCAACCTGTATTTTTTTAGTCAAGTTTATGAATAGTTTTCGATAAAAATAGTTGTAATTTCATGATGGTGCCGGGCAGATTGCTTGAGTAGTTGGACAGTATTTCCATTGTGTAAGCACGATTTGTGCCGCTAAATATGCACATTTTCGATCAAACTCTATATGGATTGTGTAATATGATGTTACAGGAGTGTCATCGGAAGAATTCTGAGAAGGTTAGTGAAAAAATTAATATATTTTGGCAATGTTGACGTTATCGCTCTCTTTGGCTAGAATCAATGCTCTGGTAACGTTTGCACATGTGGTATGCTAATATAACGATTTATTGTGTTTTCGCTGTAAGACACTTAGAAAATCTGAAATATTGTCTGTATTCACAGGATCTGTGTCTTTCGATTAGTGTATGCTGTGTATTTTTACGAAATGTTTGATGATTAGTAATTAGGTAATACACGTTGCTCTATTTATTTATTCTAGTCCATTTGTGACGGTGGGTGCAATTGTAAACTATGATATCTACCTGAAATATGCACATTTTTCTAACAAAACCTAACCCATACCATAAATATGTTATCAGACTGTCATCTGATGAGGTTTTTTCTTGGTTAGTGGCTATCAATATCTTAGTTTAGCCGAATTGGTGATAGCTACTGGTGTTGAGAGAAAATGGTGGACAAGAAAAATGGTGATTTTTGCTAACGTGTTTAGCTAATAGATTTACATATTGTGTCTTCCCTGTAAAACATTTAAAAAATCTGAAATGGTGGCTTTATTCACAGGATCTGTATCTTTCATTAGGTGTCTTGGACTTGTGATTTAATGATATTTAGATGCTACTATTTAATTGTGACGCTATGCTAGCGATGCTAATCAGTGTGGGGTGGGGTGGGGGTGGGGGGTGGGGGGGGGGGGGGTGCTCCCGGACCCGGGGTAGGTGCTCGTTAGAGGTTAAGAACATACAGTATTCGCACAGAGGCAAACCACTTGGACAATGCGAATGTAAGGCTTTATTTGTGCATCTTCAAATGTCAGTATTATTTAGATCCCTGTGAAATATCACCATCACTTTAAAACCATTGAGAAATTACAACACGTATACAAAATGTGTGGAACGACTCACTGTGGAACATCACTGCATGACACTATCAGCAGAGCACAGCCACCACCAATCAAACTCAATGCAACCATTTGAGAATCAGATGAGGTATAATTAGAGTATATATAACAGGCGGTTCACAAACGTGTGTCCACAGTTTTCAATTCAACAGGACAAACTTACTCAAGCATGAAACGATTTGTCATTAAAAATATCAATCATTTTAAAGACACTGTTATCCAGAGGAACTAGGGTTAAGCACCTTGCTCACGGTTGTACAATAATGTACATGAATGTGAGCGGAGCCAAACCACTCACATTCACACTATTCACACAGTCTTCTCTCACTTTATTTCCATTTCTGATACATTTTCCAGTCTACTCCTATGTCCTCTTAAAAACTCACTTGCTAAATCCTTCCTTCCCCTTCAGTATGCCTTCTTCTTGTCATCTTTCTCTCTTACAGTCCACCCCTGTAGGTATTACAACTTCGTCCACGTGCCCTCGCAAACTTCATATCTGGAAATCTACATGGGAGTGGTGACCTAGTGGTCAAATGTAATCAGCTACATGTAATCTGATCACAAAAAAACTGTAACTGTAATCAGTTATGTTACAGCAAAAATATTGTAATCAGGTTAGAGATACTTTTGAAAAAATAGATGATTACTTTTTGGTTTAGGCTAATTTTAAATTCAGAAAGGATGTTTGAGAAGAAAATACATTATGACATCTTGCTGTTTCTCAATGACATTCAATTAAGTTTGTTCCACCTGAGCGAGTCTGACCACAAGTCAGAGACCCCTATGATGACACACCAAATGCGTTTGATGGATCCTTTTAATTTTCTTCAAATGCCTCTTAATGGCAGAGTAATCCAAAAGTAACTGAAGATAATCAGATTACGTTACTGAATTTGGGCAATCCAAAAGTAATGTTACTGATTACAATTTTAAGACAGGTAACTAGTAATTGCAACGGATTTCACTAAGACAGTAACATACCCAACCCTGCTTATGGTCAGGTATCAATATACAAAAGTATTTTCAGATCTAGTTAAGTTTGTGAGGGTAAGTAGATGAGGGGAAAATATATATGAAATGTGATCTAAATATCATTGACCAATATGATAGGATTAAGCCCTTTAGAGGTGACATCTCCCTGACTAATGATGATTGGCTGTCCTAGACTGGTCTGTGGCAAGCGGAAGCTCCCTATTGATTGGTTGAAGCTACCTTGGCTGTAGTGCTGCTGGCCAAAGCTCTCCCGTGATTGATCAAAACTAGCCTGCCTGTATGGATGTTGATAGAAGCTGTCCCCTGAATGGTTGAAACTGCTTTGGCTGTAGAGCCGTTGGCTCATCCCATTGGCCTGTCTCCCAGAGGCGCTTCTCATTGGGTACCTCTGGCCAGTCTTGTACCAGCCTGTCTCTTTGAAGACAAACCAGATGTTGCCGGTCCAGAGGATAAAGTTTACAAAACCAAAAACCTGTATGAAGGTACAGAAAGAGGATATTTAGAGTGTACGTTGACAATTCTTGTCCTGGAGTCAAAACTGAGACAGATATCCCCTTAGATAGGCTAGCTGCAAAACCAAAATTGGCTATATTGTAAAAATGTATGAAAACAAAAATGAGCTTTTTTGGTCTTAGTTTAAGGTTATGTCATGCCCTGACCTTAGAGATCATTTTTATGTCTCTATTTTGGTTGGTCAGGGTGTGAGTTGGGGTGGGCATTCTATGTTTTTGTTCTATGTTTTCTATTTCTATGTGTTTGGCCGGGTGTGGTTCTCAATCAAAGGCAGCTGTCTATCGTTGTCTCTGATTGAGAACCATACTTAGGTAGCCTTTTCCCACCTGTGTTTTGTGGGTAGTTGTTTTCTGTTTTGTGTGAGTGCCTGACAGAACTGTTGCGTTTTGTTCCACTTTTGTTTCAGTGTTCAGGATATTAATAAACATCATGAACACGTACTACGCTGCGCTTTGGTCTACTCCTTCTTCCTCAGACGAACATCGTTGCAGGTTAGGGTTGGGTGTTAGGGTTAGCAGTGATTTTTAAGGTTAGGGTTAGGTTTAAAGTCAGATTTGATGACTTTATGGCTGTGCCAGTTAGTGACCACTCTGCAGAGCTGCCTCCAGAACAAGATTCATGATGAAAAATGCTATCCTGCATTTAGAAATTGGGTCTAAACATCAAACTGTCAGATTCAGAATCAGATAATGTTACTGACATAAAACAAATGGTTGCTAAGAATTTTTGTTGCTGTGCACATTTTAAACATCCTCAACAATCGTTTGAAGGACGAGCATTGCGTAGGAGTAAACACCACCTGTCTGAAGACAATGTAGCTGACATTGATCAGCATTAGTGTTTCATGCTTATTAAGGGCTATGTCCCAAATTGCACCATATTCCCTATATAGTGCACTACTTTTAACTAGGGCTCATAGAGGTCTGGTCAAAGGTAGTGCACTTCATGGAAAATAGGGTGCCATTATGGACGTCACCAATGACTCACCACAGATGTGTTGAGCTCAGACCAGACTGGGTGGTGGGAAGCTGAACACCGGTTGGCCGGGTATCTGCAGGCAGAGATGAGCAGGAGGACCTGGGTGGGATCAGTGGCTGACTTTACATCAGACAGAGATTTGGCCCAAGCACAGGAACTCACCAACCACATGAAGGCGAATAGCACAGTCACTACAAAGTCCTGGTTTACAGGGAGAAATGGAGAAGGTTATTATCAGGTTCAATTCGATCGTGAGAGTTGAGGTGTGAAAAACATGATAGGGTGATGTTATAAATGAGGTTTAACTTGCTTCCCGACTCTCAGCGTACATCGTTACTAATACCATTTGAAAGGAAACACTTTGAAGTTTGTGGAAATGTGAAATGAATTTAGGAGAATATAACACATTAGATCTGGATAATACAAAGAAAAAAAAGATAATACAAAGAAAAACCATGCATTGTTTTGTACCATCATCTTTAAAATGCAAGAGAAAGGCGAGAAATGTATTATTCCAGCCCAGGCACAATTTAGATTTTGGCCACTAGATGACAGCAGTGTATGTACAACGTTTTAGACTGATCCAATGAGCCATTACATTTCTGTTCAAAATTTTGTATGGAGACTGCCCAAATGTGCCTTGTTTTTCTGTAACTTTTCAAGTTCATAACTGTGCAATCTCCTCAAACAATAGCATGGTATTCTTTCACTGTAAAAGCTACTGTAATTTGAAAAGTGCAGTTAGATTAACAAGAATTTCATCTTTCTGTGAATATGTCATATGTCATATTCTGTCATATATCTATGTTCTGGTAAATGTTCTTGTTAAATAAAACCTCACGCTAATCGCATTAGCCAACGTTAGCAACCATCCCTAGGGGGACCCACCAATCCTGTAGAGGTTAACCTGTTGAGGCTGGGGGCGCTGTTGTCACTATTTATGGTAATCGTGTAATTTTTGAAACGGCTTCCTACAAAATTCTTGATCGTACAATAGGCATATTATTATTATTATTGGATAGAAAACAGTCTATAGTTTCTATAGGAGTTTAAATTTTGTCTCTAAGTGGAACAGAACCCATTCTACAGCAATTTCCCTGACATGGAGTCAGATTTCAGAAATTTTGGCCACTGTTCTGGAGTCAGTTTTAAAGCCAATGTTATTCCTATGAGTATACGGACACTGCTTACGTCTTCCCCTGGATGCCTTTACGTGATGACGATTTGAATGGGGTCGATTGCGCGTTCACAGGCACTATTAATTAAAAAACCCTGTAGCTAGTCACTCTTTTGGAGCTGCGTCATGCGCCTGGAGGACACCGACCCGCACCTGTTCCAAGCATTAGTGTTGGGAGTAATCTTTCTCCGGTCATGTTAAGACTCGTTATAGGAGTTAAAAATATCATAAGGTAGTTAATTTAAAGCGTTTTATAGCAATTTATATCCGTTTAGTGCGATTTTGGGACATTTATTTCTGAAACGCTGTGAATCGCTGGGCACGCTTCCAGTTCATGCTGAACGCAGTTGGCATTTCCACATGGCAAGAGGACAGCTTTCCACCAAAAGACGATTAGACCCAAGAAAGGATCCTTTGCCCAAGATACTGATGGAAGAACAGCTCAAAGTAGGAACAATTTATTATGATAAATCGTGTTTCTGTCGAAAAATGTTAGTGGCTTAGGACGCCATGTTTTTTGACGTAGCTTCGCTTGGCGCAAACTGTATTGAAAAGTAAGGATAATTTAAAAAATGTAATTCCGCGATTGTATTAAGAATTAAATTGTCTATCAATCGCTGTCCACCCTATAGTTTTTAGTCACGTTTATGAGTATTTATGTATACGAGTAGATCACTGTCTAATATGGCGCACGGACATTTTCTCACCAGCTGGGCTACTTTCCCCATTGTCTAACCATGATTTTGGTGGCTAAATATGCACATTTTCGAACAAACTGTATATGCATGTTGTAATGTGATGTTACAGGGGTGTCATCTGAAGAATTCTGAGAAGGTTAGTGAAAAAAATAATATATTTTGGCGATGTTTACGTTATCGCTCACTTTGGCTAGAATTAATGCTGGGGTAATGTTTGCACATGTGCTATGCTAATATAACGATTTATTGTGTTTTCGCTGTAAGACACTTAGAAAATCTGAAATATTGTCTGTATTCACAGGATCTGTGTCTTTCAATTAGTGTATGCTGTGTATTTTTACGAAATGTTTGATGATTAGTAAGTAGGTAAACACGTCGCTCTATGTAGTTATTCTAGTCCATTTGTGACGGTGGGTGCAATTGTAACCTATGCCATCTACCTGAAATATGCACATTTTTCTAACAAAACCTATCCCATACCATAAATATGTTATCAGACTGTCATCTGATGAGTTTTTTTCTTGGTTAGGGGCTATAAATATCTTAGTTTAGCCGAATTGGTGATAGCTACTGGTGTTGGTGGACAAATAAAAGATGGTGGATTATGCTAATGTGTTTTTAGGTAATAGATTTACATCTTTACATATTGTGTCTTCCCTGTAAAACATTTTAAAAATCGGACATGTTGGCTGGATTCACAAGATCTGTGTCTTTCACTTGCTGTATTGGACTTTAATGTGTGAAAGTTAAATATTTTAAAAAAATATTTTTTTTGAATTTCGCGGCTCTGCCTTTTCAGTGGGGGTGGGGGGGGAGTGCCGCTAGCGGCACGCTCATCCTAGACAGGTTAATTAAGTTATGCTCCGGTTGAAATATTATCGATTATGTTTGTTAAAGACAACCTGAGGTTTGATTATATAAAACATTTTAAATGTTTCTACGACCATTTCGGATACTTTTTGGGATTTGTCGAACGGAACACGGCTTTTGTTTTTTCATCATAACGCGCAACCCAAATGGCGTTTTTTTTGTGATAAATGTAATATTTATCGAACAAAACGAACATTTGTTGTGTAACTGAGAGTCTCGTGAGTGGGAACACCCGAAGATTATCAAAGGTAAGCGATTAATTTGATTGCTTTTCTTACTTTCGTGACCAAGCAATCCAAGCTAATATAAGGCTAAGATGTTATAGCATTGAAAGCTACACTCACAAAAGCTTGGATTTCTTTCGCTGTAAAATATATTTTCAAAATCTGACACGATAGGTAGATTAACAACAAGCTAAACTGTGTTTTGGTATATTTCACCTGTGATTGCATGATTATAAATATTTTTGGTAATATTTTTTAATCTGATACGTTTGGAAATTTTCATCTTCCTTTCAGGACCGGAACGAGTCTGTAGTTTTTCTCATCATAACGCGCAACCAAAATGGCATTTTATTGTGATAAAGGTAATATTTATCGAACAAAAGAAGATTTGTTGTGTAACTGGGAGTCTTGTGAGTGGAAACGTCCGAAGATTATCTAAGGTAAGCGATTAATTTTATTGCTTTTCACACTTTCGTGACCATGCTAATTTGGGGCTAGCTGATGTAGCATTGAAAGCTACACTCACAAAAGCTTGGATTTCTTTCGCTGTAAAAAATATTTTCAAAATCTGACACCATAGGTGGATTAACAACAAGCTAAGCTGTGTTTTGGTATATTTCACTTGTGATTGCATGATTATAAATATTTTTAGAAATATTTTTGAATTTGGCGCCCTGCAATTCAGCGGTTGTTTAGGAAAGTGAACCCGTATTCGGTATCCGTAGCGCAGAAAAGTTAAGGGAATGAATACATTTAATAAATAAATGAACACAACAAGAAACAGGAACAGCGCACCAACATGATACAGAAACAGAAACAATGATGACTGGGTAAGAAACCAAAGGGAGTGACATATAAAGGGCAGGTAATCAAGGAGGTGATGGAGTCCAGGTGAGTGTTATTATGCACAGATGCGCATTACGCTGGTGACAGGTGTGCGCCATAACGAGCAGGCTGGTGACCAAGAAGCCGGAGAGGGAGCACACGTGACAGTATCAAGAATATGCATATCCTTGCTTCATGTCCTGAGCTACAGGCAGTTAGATTTGGGTATGTCATTTTAGGGTCCAATCCTTAGGAATATGGAAGAAAAGAGCAGGAGTAACAACAACGTACAGCTAACTGCAATTTATAAAATGCCACAATATACCACACCTTTCAGGTAATAATCTTGTGAAACACATTTCTCTATATGTTAAGCTACCGCTGCCTTGTAAATTATTTAATTCAATGTATCTCAATTAATAGACACATTATACAAATAAACTCACCACCAACGGTCCTCTGTTACCCTCGCGATACTTGTTCTGGTAGTAGATGTACACTACGGTGGCCATCAGGGAATAGAGGAAGGCAAAGACAGCCACGGTCACAAAAAACTGAGCTGAGGAGGAATAGTCTCCTACTAGGAAGATGCTCTCCTGTCTGTTCCTCTCACACAGCGTGGGTTGGAAATGGACCTGCTGTAATCTATCAGATGACAAGAACAAGGACATGGTCACAGTTGGAGCCTTTTATTGAGAAGAGTGAGGCTCTGATCACAGGTGGGTGAGAATGAGGTGGAGAATGTCATGACCATCATCATGCAAGTCATTATCATAGTAAAAACAGCTACATGAAGACAGATGTCTTGCTGTAGCTATGTCGTCAGTAAAATGTCTCTCATCAAAGCTCAATGTGTTAGAATCCTAATCACCTGTTACAGTAGTTTCAATTTATTTTATTTAACCTTTAATTATACAGGTTAGTCATTGAATACAAATTTTGTTTACAAGAGAGATCTGCAGTTATGCCATCTGACCTATAAAATAACAAAGTCCTGCATAATGTTAGGGTATGTCCAGGTAAAAGTAAGGTATGAGCAGAGTGTTTGAACACGATCATTTACAGAAAGTAGAGATAGACCCTGCTGCTTCTCGATTCATTCAAAAAAATACAAACAATCTATTTTAAAGAACAAAAGTCTGTCTTGGTAAGGAACCCTTCCATTACGAATGGAATCTGACAGGCTTTAAAGGTAGCGATTGTTAAACTGAGTGAAATAAGTTCCTCCCACTGATCTGCATGAACCTGCGATCTTCAGAGAGACAGAGAGAAGAGAGAGGAGGGAGAGAGGAGGGAGAGAGGTAGAGGTATATATATTCCTCAGAATCACTGTATGATGCTCAGGAGTCTCAATTATGAATCTCTCTCCTGATCATCAAGAGTCTTTCCACATTACTCTAAACCTGAGCTGAAAGGTTTAAGGTCTTCAAGGGAACAAGTAGATACATGTGAGATACTGAATGTGGAAACAAATGAATGATTTCTGGGGATCAGACACAGGCTCCGACACAATTGTCTGTCTGACAGCTCCAGCTCCATATTCCATCATCTTTCAATCAAAACATAGATTACATTTTTTTATAGATGGAAAATCAAACTCAGCCTCCAAACCTCCACCCTATCTGTCAAAACACATTTACAGATGGACAACACTGTCATTGTCTCACCAAGGCTATATCCCCACATGCACAGTAGATTACAATACAGAGTTACTTAGTGAAGTGTTGTTGAGTGTTTATCTGGATAATGTTACTTGTCTCTCAACGTGATATACCCATGCATGTGACATGTAACATTGACATGATCCTTTTACTTAATTTTGCACATTTTTGCAAATAACAGCATGTATTACCTGAAGGGATAGGCAAAGTTTACTGTGATGCTAAGGTTGCTCTGGCTCTTGTCCAGACATTCCACTCTAACCCGCAGGTGACCAGAGTACCCTCCACATGTTGAAAATGCACAGATGGCAAAGATCTGGAAAATAAATATATTATTAAACTCCTACTCATTGAGCATGCTAGACAGCGACTGTGTTCCAAATGATTCCCTATTCCCTTTATAGTTGGCAAGCTACTTTTCACCAAAAGTAAAAAGTAGTGCACTACACAGGGAATAGGGTGCATTTGGAATGCAGTTAATAGTTGCTCCTGGTCCCTCCTTTCCTGTCTGGTCCTTTACAAAACTGCTAAAGCAACAGCTGGACCTAATGAGCCCCAAAGGAGCGTCTATATCAACACCCTGACAGATGCTGCCTTTGGGAAAGTTATCATGTGTATGATGTATGCTGTATGGTGTGGATATATGGTGGAATGAGCGTGAGACTGTTGATGGATCCTAAAATCAAATAAAAACTGCTCTTGCCAGTAGTGGAGAGTGTGGTAAGTTGTGCCAAAATGGTAAGTTGAGCCAGCCTTGTTTCAAGGAAACCATACACAAAATGAATCATTTGACCAAATATTTAGGAAGAGGTCATGTGTGGAAACTACATGGAAAAAGTGGTAGGCAATTAGGTCCAAAAAACAGATTTTCAACAAGTCAAATACATGTATTGTGTTAGATGTTTCATGATGCTTGTACCTAAGCCAAAGTAAATCATTTTAAGATTGTTCTACATCAGTTGGGGTCTCTATAAGCTTCAATAGGAGGTCCTACACTTAGCATGAAAGTGCAGCCTTGTAGCTGTGTGGGCTAAAATAGTAAAAATGTTTGCCTTGGGGTCAGTTGAGCAAATTGAAGTGTTTTATTCCCAGACGTAATGCAAAGCATTATCGCTGGGATATGAGGCAACAACAGGGACTGTGTTACAAAGTGTTTGTTAGGCAATGTTTTAGGGATAGCCCCCTTTTTTTCAATTTTCACCTAAAATGACATACCCAAATCCAACTGCCTGTAGCTCAGGACCTGAGCAAGGAAATGCATATTCTTGGTACCATTTGAAAGGAATCACTTTGAAGTTTGTGGAAAAGTGAATTGAATGCAGGTGTATATAACACAATAGATCTGGGAGAAGAAAATACACCATCTTCTACCACCATCTTTGAAATGGAACAGAAGGGTCCCACATTGAGCCATCACTCTGGTTCTAATTCCGATGGTGTCCAAAAGATGGCAGCGGTGTATGTGCAAAGTTTCAGATGGATAACTTGAAGTATGAGCAAACTACATGACATTTAATGTGAAGTCACCCAGGTACATTTGAGCAAATCGTGAATGAGACATTTACATTCACATTACATTTTTCTGCAAGAATATCGTCAAATATGTATACCTTGATTTTGATGTAGCTTTTCCAGTATTAGTAGTCATATTATAAGTTCAACATTTGCAAAACACCCAGTTTTCATAACTTCATAACTCTCCATATTCTTATAAATGTTGTCCAAAAGGAAAAAAGCTTGCTATCTCACAAGGTTAGCAGCTACATTTTGCAACAAATACGGGGTTTGCATAAAGCCCAGCTCGTTGGCTATCTAGCTAGCTTTGTTTGACCCCGATTGGTGCTAATTTGACAATGTTACAGTCAATCAAGTGAAGACCGCCCGCATCATCTGCGTGCCATGAAGGTATCGCTCTTTGACCAAATTTGGTGTCCTATAGGATATACTACACCCCTAATGATATAGTGAAGTCTGGTTACGTTCTAGGATCTCTGAATAAATATGAATGTAATTTGACTGGTTGAAACAATGTTTAGGGTTAGATTTTCACAGATTCCTTTCTTTGCAAATTGAACGAGTGGAAATACAAATTCGATTGTACATGCTATATGGACCTTTTTAGGATATGAAAAATAATTTTATCTAACAAAACGGCACTCCTGTTATCTCTGGGATCCTTTGGATGATAAATCAGAGCAAGATTTCAGAATGTAAGTACACATTTCACCTTCAGAGGTTAATTTATCAAACCTATCGAGGTGAAAAAATTGTTTTGTTGTTAGGAGCTCTCCTCAAACAATAGCATGGCATTTTTCCACAGTAATAGCTACTGTAAATTGGACAGTGCAGTTATATTAACAAGAATTTAAGCTTTCAGGCGATATAAGACTTATATGTACCGACATTTTTTGTTTCTCTAAAATCTGTGATCGTGACACAAGGCGCTGCATGATTTACAACTGTCCCGTTGATGGGGCACCTATCCCTAAGAAGTTTTAATTTTCAGCCTGTGTTAAAATATACTTTTTTATTTATTTATTTATTTATTTTTTTACCTTTATTTATACAGGTTTTTTCTCATTGAGATAATATCTATTTTCCAAGAGAGACCTGGTCCAATAGCAGCAGGGGGGACAACGTTTCAGACAAAACAACTTACATACACTAACACAACATTAAACAAAACTATAAACACACATACAGTACAACAAACATTTTACATTAAAAACACAAACATCTTGTCTAAAAACAGCTGGCCTAAAAACAATTACACTCTTCTATGATATATACATCGATCAAGTATTTAAACTCCACCAACGAAACTAGATCATCACATTTTAAAATGTTCAGGAGAGAATTCCAGGACCACGGTGCTAAGTAACTAAAACTATTTCTACCATGACCTGTTCTAATATTTTGGTACTGTTAGAAGCAAATCAGAATGGGCTATGAACGGGCTTTTAATCATACTTAAAATGATTAAAAGACAAAAAAGCGATTGTGATTCTGTTGAATTATGTTTGGGAAATAGACATGGTTTAAAAAGGTAGTGGTAATATTTAATTCAGTACAGAAATGTGTAGGCGGCTTAACTTACCCTGTCCCGCCGCTCAATTTACCCCATACCCAGTGTAAATTGTGCCAAGACATTACTTTTTTGGAACAAGGGACAGGGACAGGGACAAGGACAGAGACAGAGACAGAGACAGAGACAGAGACAGGGACAGAGACAGAGACAGGGACAGGGACAAGTACAGACAGAGACAGGGACAGAGACAGGGACAGGGACAGGGGCAGGGACAGAGAGAGAGACAGAGACAGGGACAGGGACAGAGAGAGAGGCAGAGACAGAGACAGGGACAGGGACAGAGAGATAGACAGGGACAGAGAGAGAGAGAGAGACAAAGACAGAGACAGGGACACAGAGAGAGAGAGAGACAGGGACAGAGACAGGGACAGGGACAGGGACAGATACAGGGACAGGGACAGGGAGAGAGAGACAGAGACAGACAGAGACAGACAGAGACAGAGACAGAGAGATTGTTTCTCTCAGATTGTTTCTAAAAGGTATACATACAGCCAGACAGTTGTTGTTTAATCTGATCAGATCCAAAGTGTTTAAGACCACATCTAATTGAGTGTGTGTGGCTATAATTATAACTAAAAGTCATTGATTAAATGTATTTACCAAAAAATGATGAATACGTCTGTTGTCTGCAAACATCCTGTTAATTCACTCATTCATATTCAAATGGTAAAAGGATGCATTCTAAATTGTTACAATCATTAATGACACATTATAACTAGTATAATCACTAATACGCCATTGAATTCTAGACTAAAACACAGCTGTTAACAAAGTCTCCTCTAAATACAAAGGCTTTTTGGTTTCTGTGTTAAAAGACGAACAGAAAGAGAGAGAGAGGGAGAAAGAGACACAGATAGAGAAAGAGAGAGAGAGCCAGAAAGAAAGAGAGAGAAGGAAAGAGAGAGAGAGAGAGAGAGAGAGAGAGAGAGAGAGAGGTGGTAGAGGAAAGCTAATCTCGGCACCATATCTATTAGGCAGACTGATGATCAAGGTTTGGGATTGATTTTCTTGAGAACACATTATGGAAACAACTGAATAATTTAGAAATGGGCTGACTGCAAACAGTGAGCCACCTACTGTGGGTTAGAGGGTGGGCAGAGCCTCAGAGAGTGACTGAACCTGTTGGAATACTGTACATGCCACACACAAACACACAGGCATACGCATGCATGCATGCATGCACGCACAAACACACACACACACACACACACACAAACACACACACACATCCCAAAGGACTGCCCTGGGAAAAACAGTTGACAAAATTCACCCATCAAACATAAATAATATACCTTACAAACCAAATTGAAAAATAAAGTATTTTAAAAACACATGTATCACATACAATAGCCTATAGAACACACCCCTGCTTCATAACTAAAGAATTATAATGCTGGTTTAATGAGGAATGTACTTACCTAAAGTCCAAATATGAAAGAAACAACTACTTACCGGAGCAAATATAACCATACACATTTAAAAAGCACAGTGAACAAGTTCTACTCCACAAAAGGCTGTTAGCAGCTTTCTCCTCATACTAATGCACTGTCACTAATGTAGATGATTCAAAGACAGAGAGCAGAGAGAGGGAGAGAGAGAGAGACAAAGAGGGAGACAGAGAGCAGAGACAGAAAGAGAAAAAGAGAGAGAGCGCATACTAATGAACTGTCACTAATGTAGATGGTTCAAAGACAGATAGCAGAGAGAGAGGTAGAGAGAGAGACAGAGAGAGACAGAGACAGAGAGCGAGACAGAGAGAGAGAGAGAACAAGACAGAGCGCGCAAGAGAGAGACAGAGAGAACAGAGAGTACAGAGTGCGGAGGTTGCCTGAAGGGGGGGGGGGGGGGGGGGGGCGACAAGATATCTGAAGGGAGGAGAGGAAAGAGCAGAGGGAACTATCTGGGGTTGGGGTGGGCGTTAGGGAGTAGGGTAAGGAAAAGGATGTACTGTAGTGCAGAGCTCCTCTCTAGTATAACTGTGTGGCTCTGCTCCTCTCTTTGAGGACAGACCTACCTACAGTACCAGACACTACGGTGGAGAACAGATTAACAGAACTATGAGGATTCCCCAGAGAAACAGAGACAGGTCATTTACCATGCACCACACACGTGTCTATGACAAGATTCTTCAGACATACTTTCCACTGGGTAATCAAATCAAAGTCAAGTCAAATTATATTTGTCACGCGCCGAAAACAACAGGTGTAGCCCTTACAGTGAAAGCCCTTAACCAACAAAGCAGTTTTAAGATAAAATTATTGTTAAGAAAGTATATAATAAATAAACTGAAGTAAACAATAAATAAAATGAAAAAATATATATTAAAAAATAAAAAATAATAGTTCAAGAGCAACAATAAAATAAAAGTAAGCCTACAGTTGAAGTCGGAAGTTTAAAACACCTAGGTTGGAGTCATTAAAACTCGTTTTTCAACCACTGTACAAATTTCTTGTTAACAAACTACAGTTTTGGCAAGTCGGTTTAGGACATCTACTTTGTGCATAACACAAGTCATTTTTCCAACAATTGTTTACAGACATACGATTTCACTCATGATTCACAATTCCAGTGGGTCAGAAGTTTACATACACTAAGTTGACTGTGCCTTTAAACAGTTTTCGTTGACTGTGCCTTTAAACAAATTCCGTAAAATGACGTCATAGCTTGAGAAGCTTCTGATAGGCTAATTGACATCATTTGAGTCAATTGGAGGTGTATCTGTGGATGTATTTCAAGGCATACCTTCAAACTCAGTGCCTCTATGCTTGACATCATGGGAAAATCAAAAGAAATCAGCCAAGACCTAAGAAAATACATTGTAGACCCTCCACAAGTCTGGTTTATCCCTGGGAGCAATTTCCAAACGCCTGAAGTACCACGTTCATCTGTACAAACAATAGTACGCAAGTATAAACACCATGGGACCACGCAGCAGCCATACCGCTCAGGAACGAGATGCGTTCTGTCTCCTAGTGATGAACATACTTTGGTGCGAAAAGTGCAAATCAATCCCAGAACAACAGCAAAGGACCTTGTGAAGATGCTGGAGGTAATAGGTACAAAAGTATCTATATCCACATTAAAACTAGCCCTATATTGACATAACCTGAAAGGCCGCTCAGCAAGGAAGAAGACACTGCTCCAAAACCGCCATAAAAAAGCTGGACTATGGTTTGCAACTGTACATGGGGACAAAGATCATACTTTTTGGAGAAATGTCCTCTGGTCTGATGAAACAAAAATAGAACTGTTTGGCCATAATCAACATCGTTATGTTTGGAGGAAAAAGGGGGACGCTTGCAAGCCGAAGAACACCATCCCAACCATGAAGCACGGGGGTGGCAGTTTCATGTTGTGTGGGTGCTTTGCTGCAGGTGGGACTGGTGCACTTCACAAAATAGATGGCATCATGAAGTAGGAAAATGATGTGGATATATTGAAACAACATCTCAATACATCAGTCAGGATTTTAAATCTTGGTTGCAAATGGGTCTTGCAAACGGACAATGACCCCAAGCACACTTCCAAAGTTGTGGCAAAATGGCTTAAGGACAACAAAGTCAAGGTATTGGAGTTGTCATAACAAATCCCTGACCTCAATGTGTGGGCAGAACTGAAAAAGCATGTGCGAGCAAGGAGGCCTACAAACCTGACTCAGTTACACCAGCTCTGTCAGGAGGAATGGGCCATAATTCACCCAACTTATTGTGGGAAGCTTGTGGAATGCTGTCCGAAACGTTTGACCCAAGTTAAACAATTTAAAGGCAATGCTACCAAATATGAATTGAGTGTATGCAAACTTCTGACCCACTGGGAATGTGTTGAAACTAATAAAAGCTGAAATAAATCATTCTCTCTACTATTGTTCTGACATTTCATATTCTTAAAATAAAGTGGTGATCCTAATTGACCTACGACAGGGAATTTTTACTAGGAATAAATGTCAGGAATTGTGAAAAACTGAGTTTAAATGTATTTGGCTAAGGTGTATGTAAACTTCTGACTTCAACTGTATATACAGGGGGTACCAGTACAGAGTCAATGTGCACGGGCACAGGTTAGTCGATGTAATTGAGGTAATATGTACATGTAGGTAGAGGTAAAGTGACTATTTATAGATAATAAACAGAGAGTAGTAACAGTGTAAAAATGTGGGGGGGGTTAGCTTTTTCAGGAGTCTTATGGATTGGGGGTAGAAGCTGTGAAGAGGCCTATTGGACCTAGACTTAGCGCTCCTGCACCACTTGCCGAGGTCTTGGATGACAGGAAGCTTGGCTCAAGTGGTGTACTAGGCCGTACCCACTACCCTCTGTAGTGCCTTGTGGTCAGAGGTTGAGCAGTTGCCAAACCAGGCGTTGATGCAACCAGTCAAGATGCTCTCGATGGTGCAGCTGTAGAACTTTTTGAGGATCTGAGGACCCATGCCAAATCTTTTCAGTCTCCTGAATAGACGTTGTCGTGCCCTCTTCGCGAGAGAGCACTGTCTTGGTGTGTTTGGACCATGACAGTTTGTTGGTGATGTGGACACCAGGGAACTTGAATCGCTCAACCTGCTCAACTACAGGTCCAACTTTACAATGTTTTACCTAATCATGATCATGATGAAAGCTAATTTGTGTTTTAGATTTAAAGAAAATACATTTAAAAAAGCCACTTGTCTTTTCCTATTAGCACTGACTTTGCTGATAAATACTTTGTTAAGGGAAAATATATCTGATACAATTGTGATGTTGTATTTTGTCTCACCTAGTTATCTATCTTAAGATAAATGCACTAATTGTAAGTCACTCTGGATAAGAACATATGCTAAATTACTAAAATGTAATGTGTAGATACCGACATTGTATTACGCAACACAGAATTCTGAAAATCAATTTCATTTCCCATAAACACACTTACCAAATATTTAACAAAAACCAATTACAAAGCTAAAGCTTTCAGTGCCTATTATTTTATTTCATACTTATTTTTTCAAAGTAAAAAATCAACAAGGTAGTAAGATAATATGGATACGGTGAACCATAGGATAACACCTGAACTGCTTACAGTTGTACAGCCAGACTGATCATCACTATTACCCTGTTGAAGTTGGGGAGCTGTCCATGACAGGGAATCAGATAAAAGCTTATTTAAACTGGTAAGTATCTAACTCCAGTCCAGAGATAAACAAGCGGGGAGATGTAAATTAAAGATGAAAGGCTCTCAGATGCTTGGACCCAGATAATAGATGACAATAGATAATAGATGACAGTGTCTGGCAGGGTCTGACTCTCAGCACAGAGGGAGAGAAGCCTTGTGCAGAATATCAAGGGTTGGAGTCCTTGAATTTAATGAGTGTTTCTGGTATCAAAGTGATAGATGCATATTATCTGTATTATCTGTCAAATCTTTTTAAATCTCTAAGTGTAGTACCTCCTTTATAAACCTGATAGTGGACAATACTATGGTTCCTTGGGTTGGAGTCCTTGAATCTAATGAATGTCTCTAGTATCATAGAGATAGAGATGCATACATAAATACAAACATACATACATACTGTGTCTCTATCTCTATCTAGTTCTATAGTCCCCTTTTTTTTTTATATATATATATTTTTTAAATATTATCCCATTTTCTCCCCAATTTTCGTGGTATCTAATCGCTAGTAATTACTATCTTGTCTCATCGCTACAACTCCCGTACGGGCTCGGGAGAGACGAAGGTCGAAAGCCATGCGTCCTCCGAAGCACAACCCAACCAAGCCGCACTGCTTCTTAACACAGCGCGCCTCCAACCCGGAAGCCAGCCGCACCAATGTGTCGGAGGAAACACCGTGTACCTGGCCCCCTTGGTTAGCACGCACTGCACCCGGCCCGCCACAGGAGTCGCTGGAGCGCGATGAGACAAGGATATCCCTACCGGCCAAACCCTCCCTAACCCGGGCGACGCTATGCCAATTGTGCGTCGCCCCACGAACCTCCCGGTCGCGGCCGGCTGCGACAGAGCCTGGGCGCGAACCCAGAGACTCTGGTGGCGCAGCTAGCACTGCGATGCAGTGCCCTAGACCACTGTGCCACCCGGGAGGCCCCGTATAGTCCCCTTCTATAGAACCTTGATAGTGGACTATATGACACACCCACTACCCTTTTTACTATGACCCAGTTAACATCAAGTTCATTTTTAAGTATTTTTTTGGTCATATGGGCGGTCCAACATCATGATAAGTGTAATTAGTAGACGACAAATGAGCCCTGGTCTCCACTTCCGCTGAAGCCCAGCTGGGAAGACATCATGCTGGGAGGAAAGATGGTTGGTAATAAGGTCATTATTGCATTGTTCCAGTACTTTGAGCTCTACCTAACCCTCTAAATGCAATATCAATAAGCTGAATTGCATATTATTTTATTTTATAGGTGCAAGGGTGCAACTCTTGTTTCCAAAGTCATCCTACCATTATATAGCTGAACTTTCATGTAATCCCACACCATGGCAATGTTCTCATTAACTGTAGTTATTCCAGTCTCTCTATATACCAGGTGGTATATTAATGTTTGAGATGTGAAGAAAAGATGACATACAGTACTTGATCACAGTCAGAGAGGAGCCGGTTCCTGAAAAGAAAGCTCTCGAGTTGCCATAGTAACCCAGAGTCTGGAGCAGTCCGAAATGTTAACTCAAAGACACTCTGTACAATTTTAACTTTTAATGGACGAAAAACCCTACCCTCCTCTCCACTGATTTAACTTACTCAGTCATTACTGAATAATTGTGGAAAAGAGATGTGATATTTATTTGGTGAAGGGAGTTTGAAATACAGTTTGACATAACATGAAGCACAGGTCAGACACAATTACACATTCCAACCACCATCTTTTGGTACAGTTTCTCTACAGTTTTGAAACAACCATCTCAAGTTCACATTCCTAAAAACGGAGCAATGCAGTTTCTAAATAAATATAGTGCCTCTTAGATGCAACATTTCTAGGAGCAGTACTTAACATGGTATATATTTGCTCCTCAGCTTCTGATTGTTATTGTCATCATCAGTGAACCTTGGACACCATGGTGACTAGTGATGGTTAATTGGCGTCTGACTAGGCTGCTGCATTGATCAGATGTGGAAAATCAATGAGATTAGTCTGTGAATGGACTTCAGTCTGATGTTAACATTTTGTGTGCAGTCAGTGAATGCTACTATCCATAAAATCATACTGTAGAATGTCAGGTTTTTAAATTTACTGTTGCGTTATATTATATTCAAGCAATAAGGCCAAAGGTGGTGTGGCTAATGGCTGTTCTTACCTAACGCATGACTGGATACAGCCCTTAGCTGTGGTATATTGGCCATATATCACAAAACCTGAGGTGCTTTATTGCTATTATAGACTGGTTACCAACATACAGTGCATTCGGAAAGTATTTAGACCCCTTGACTTTTTCCACATTTTGTTATGTTACAGCCTTACTCTAAAATGGATTTTAAAAAAACTCAAAACTCAACAATCTACACACAACATCCCATAACGACAAAGCAAAAGCAGGTTTAGAGACATTTTTGCAAATCTATTAAAAATAAAAACAGAAAAACCTTATTTACATAAGTATTCAGACCCTTTGCTATTAGACATTGAGAAATTGAGCTTAGATGCATCCTGTTTCCATTGATCATCCTTGAGATGTTTCTACAACTTGATTGGAGTCCACCTGTGGTAAATTCAATTAATTGGATATGATTTGGAAAGGCACACACCTGTCTATACAAGGTCCCACAGTTGACAGTGCATGTCAGAGCAAAAACCAAGCCATGAGGTCGAAGGAATTGAGCTCCAAGACAGGATTGTGTCGAGGCACAGATCGGGGAAGGGTACCAAAAAATGTCTGCAGCATTGAAGTTCCTCAAGAACACAGTGGCCTCCCTCATTCTTCAATAGAAGATGTTTGGAACCACCAAGACTCTTCCTAGAGCTTGCCGCCCGACCAAACTGAGCAATAGGGGGAGAAGGGCCTTTGGTCAGGGAGGTGACCAAGAACCCGATAGTCACTCTGACAGAGCTCCAGAGTTCTTCTGTTGAGATGGGAGAACCTTCCAGAAAGACAACCATCTCTGCCACTCCTCAGTAAAAGGCACATGACAGCCTACATGGAGCCTCTCAGACCTTGAAAAACAAGATTCTCCGGTCTGATGAAACCAAGATATAACACTTTGGCCTGAATATCAAGTGTCACATCTGGAGGAAACCTGGCACCATCCCTATGGTGAAGCATGGTGGTGGCACCAACATGCTGTGGGGATGTTTTTACAGCGGCAGGGACTGGGAGACTAGTCAGTATCGAGGGAAAGATGAATGGAGGAAAGTACAGAGAGATCCTTGGTGAAAACCTGCTCCAGAGCGCTCAGATAACCATAAGCACACAATTGTAATTGTAGCGTCACCATCTTCATTGCGAAAATAAATACAAATACAAACATAACTTTGGACTACATATTCAGAGGTAATGAACTGCCATTGATCAGCACAGCAATTTATAATACATGTTGTTCTGGGCTTATGTCAATTTTACACAGGTAAGCTAACGATGACAGAAATCAGGAACGCAGACATGCTCTATTTGAGTGACTGCGTTTAACACTCCACCACCTGTTGTTATGTTGGGCAACTACTGACCCCAAAAATATATCATCAAATATTTTGAAATGTATTGCTACAATAAATCATTAAGGAAATACAGGCAGGCACCACATTACTACAAGACAAAACTACTTACTAAATTAAGCCTGATGGTCTTGTAAGTATATAAGCAAAGCTTGATTTCATATAATAAAAAAAGCTTGAAATGGTAGTGGAATGGGTTAATGTCTTAGTGTGGTGTGTGAAGAGTCCAATACCTTACCTTGTATGCAGTACAAATGACATTATTGTGGCAGCACCTCCTCTGAGAGTACGAATTAGGCTGTTTGAGAAGGTTTGAATCCTAAGCAATGTGCCTACGCGTTGTTTGAAGTACAATATACCAACATAGCTTCTGTAGTAGGTCAAAGCTGTTTGCTGGAAAACCTTGGTAGAGCATGGGTGAAGTAGGCATCGAGGTGCACATATGAATTTTCTTTCACTTTTGGCTTCAGACCAAAGTCTACTTCTCAATTAAAGCATTTGTTCTAGTCTCAGACCCTTCAACATATATAGCTGCACAAATGTACAGAAATAGAATAAGTCACACAATTTAATGCAAACCAAACCGAGTTGAGTCTAGGGTTAGGGTTGAACCTGGCTGTGGATATCAAGCTAGGGTAAGGGTTAGGATTAGGGTAAGTGTTAGGGTTAGTGTTGAACTGGCATGTGGACATGAAGCTAGGGTTAGGGTTATGTTGAGGACAAGGAGTTTCCTGTGGCCATGTAACCTGAACAGGAATAAATCTGTCCCCTAAGCCCTTATTATAGCCAATGGAGTTTTTGCTGGTCAGGTCACAATAGCCTACTTATGATGCTGAGGCTTCGGAATCTGAAAAGGTTTTGACCTTTCTTGTCTTCTCTTGACCACACATCATCACCTGCTTAACTTGTGATTTCCTCACCACATCAATAGCCAGAGATATGCATGGTATCCATGGGCAGCTGGGAAAGCATGGGCATGTTCATACAATACTGATGGTCATATAACACAATACCTCACTTACAGCAATGGGTATTACTGTAAGTCTAATATAAGACCTAGAAAATCTCTCACTTCCACAATGTACAGTATGTCTATGGGACATCTGGTCAGGAGCTGGGGGCGCTATTGGGCTGCAGCCTTTAGACATCTTTGTTTTGGGGGGGTGCGGGTAGATCAGATGTAATATTGCAGATAGATTGTGGCTTTTATCAATGTAATTGTCTGCATCATTTCCAATCCCCCATAAATATATTTTTGTAAATATACAGTACCATTCAAAAGTTTGGTACCATTCAAAATGTCCAAGTTTTTGAAAGAAAAGCACATTTTTTGTTCATTAAAATAACATCAAAATGATAAGAAATACAGTGTAGACATTGTTAATGTTGTAATTGACTATTGTAGCTGGAAATGGCAGATTTTTTTTATGGAATATCTACATAGGCGTACAGAGACACATTATCAGCAACCATCACTGTGTTCCAATGGCACAATGTGTTAGCTAATCCAAGTTTATCATTTTAAAAGGCTAATTGATCATTAGATAACCCTTTTGCAATTATGTTAGAACAGCTGAAAACTGTTGTGCTCATTAAAGAAGCAATAACCTGGCCTTCTTTAGACTAGTTGAGTATCTGGAGCATCGGCATTTGTGGGTTCAATTACAGGCTCAAAATGGCTAGAAACAAAGACCTTTCTTCTGAAACTCGTCAGTCTATTCTTTTTCTGAGAAATTGCGGCTATTCCATGGGAGAAATTGCCAAGAAACTGAAGATCTCATACAACGCTGTGTACTAGTCCCTTCACAGAACAGCGCAAACTGTCTCTAACCAGAATAGAAAGAGGAATGGGAGGCCCCGGTGGACAACTGAGCAAGAGGTACATTCGTACATTAGAGTGTCTAGTTTGAGAAACAGACGCCTCACAAGTCCTCAACTGTCAGCTTCATTAAATAGTACCCGCAAAACACCAGTCTCAACGTCAACAGTGAAGAGGCGTCTCCAGGATGCTGGCCTTCTAGGCAGAGTTCCTCTGTCCAGTGTCTGTGTTCTTCTGCCCATCTTAGTTTTTTATTTTTATTGGCCAGTCTGAGATATGGCTTTTGTGGTGGATGAATCAGAATTAGTTGGGTAACATAAGTAATTAAGATGTCATATCTGCATAATATTCTTATGTGATATACTTTTTATTAGAATGTATTTCTAATAGACTCTAGTGTTGGCAGTTGCATTTCTTCCCTCAGCTGGGGCTCAGTCATTTGGGGCCCAGAGGGGAGAGGTCAGGCTTGTCTTTTACTTATCTCTAGTGCTATGCAGACTATCAGAAAGGGAAGAGGACAGGATAGAACATTGTCTTCATATGTGAATGTATCTGTTAAACCATGTGAAGGGATGGCGTGATTAAGGGGGAACCAATTACTTATCTCCACAATGTCTGTGGGAAAGTCACACCCCTCAGTGAGCTTGTCCAGGAGTGGGGTCAAGAGGGGGTTTACTTGAGATGGGCGTATCTAGAGTTGACAACTGAGTTATGCCATTGGATGAGGTAATAGTTCTGTGCTATGAAGTACCAGGAACGAGATTAGAACCTCGTCTTAGAGACCAAACTGAACAATAATTTATAGCGAATGCTATCTGGCTATGGGATACTCCTCTCTCCAGTAAAAGTATTTCTTTGTGAACAGTTCCTATTATCTGTGGTTTCTTATGTCGACTAGGGGGCTGGATCTTTGCTATAAAAGATCTCAGTTGCCATCATGTTGGGTCTCTCAAAAATACATTATAGATAGTGAATTGTTGAAAGTCAAAGGCTAAAGCTTAAAGCTCATTAAAGATTACGTTTAAGTATAACTCTGACTGGTGTGTGGTTTGTAACTCTCCTCATTTGGTAATACAGAAAATTGCCAGAACACTTTTTCTTTGCAACTCTGCCTAGAGGGCCCGCATCCCGGAGTATTACTATATTATTGATCAATTGTCTATGACTTTTCAAATCCCCCAGCAGTGCTATTTGCAGAGTTATCTACGAGTAAGCGACCAAAAAACAATCTACATATGGGCAGTACCAAAACAAGTAATCTACTAATTCTGTCTCTTCACAGCAAAATCTGCAGAGCTGAGATGGTTGTATCCCCAATACAGTGGGGAGAACAAGTATTTGATACACTGCCAATTTTGCAGGTTTTCCTACTTACAAAGCATGTAGACGTCTGTAATAGGTACACTTCAACTGTGAGAGACGGAATCTAAAACAAAAATACAGAAAATCACATTGCATTTTATTGCATGACATAAGTATTTGATCACCTACCAACCAGTAAGAATTCCGGCTCTCACAGACCTGTTAGTTTTTCTTTAAGAAACCCTCCTGTTCTCCACTCATTACCTGTATTAACTGCACCTGCTTGAACTCGTTACCTGTATAAAAGACACCTGTCCACACACTCAATCAAACAGACTCCAACATCTCCACAATGGCCAAGACCAGAGAGCTGTGTAAGGACATCAGGGATCCAATTGTAGACCTGCACAAGACTGGGATGGGCTACAGGACAATAGGCAAGCCGCTTGGTGAGAAGGCAACAACTGTTGGCGCAATTTTTAGAAAATGGAAAAGTTCAAGATTACGGTCAATCACCCTCGATCTGGGGCTCCATGCAAGATCTCACCTCGTGGGGCATCAATGATCATGAGGAAGGTCATGGATCAGCCCAGAACTACACGGCAGGACCTGGTCAATGACCTGAAGAGAGCTGGGACCACAGTCTCAATGAAAACCATTAGTAACACACTACGCCGTCATGGATTAAAATCCTGCAGCGCACGCAAGGTCCCCCTGTTAAAGCCAGCGCATGTCCAGGCCCGTCTGAAATTTGCCAATGACCATCTGGATGATCCAGAGGAGGAATGGGAGAGGTCATGTGGTCTGATGAGACAAAAATAAAGCTTTTTGGTCTAAACTCCACTCGCCGTGTTTGGAGGAAGAAGAAGGATGAGTACAACCTCAAGAACACCATCCCAACCGTGAAGCATGGAGGTGGAAACATCATTCTTTGGGGATGCCTTTCGGTAAAGGGGACAGGACGACTGCACCGTATCGAGGGGAGGATGGATGGGGCCATGTATCGCGAGATCTTGGCCAACAACCTCCTTCCCTCAGTAAGAGCATTGAAGATGGGTCGTGGCTGGGTCTTCCAGCATGACAACGACCCGAAACACACAGCCAAGGCAACTAAGGAGTGGCTCCGTAAGAAGCATCTCAAGGTCCTGGAGTGGTCTAGCCAGTCTCCAGACCTGAACCCAATAGAAAATCTTTGGAGGGAGCTGAAAGTCCGTATTGCCCAGCGACAGCCCCGAGGCCTGTATGGAGGAGTGGTACAAAATCCCTGCTGCAGTGTGTGCAAACCTGGTCAAGAACTACAGGAAACGTATGATCTCTGTAATTGCAAACAAAGGTTTCTGTACCAAATATTAATTTATGCTTTTTTGATCGGCAGTGTATCAAATACTTGTTCTCCCCACTGTATATATAACATTTTATTGGTTGCAAGAATTTGATATTATAATTTAAATTGAAAAACTCAACATTTTGAATCCGGCTATGTTTTGTGTACCAGTTCATAAATCATGTGCCATGGAATCAGTACATCGAAATCTCCTCCCAATTATTTTGTAACCTGTATGGTGCAGATGTCAATTTTTTGGTCCTGGTATACTTCTTTATTTATCACAATTTTCTTTAGCCAATGTTGGTCTTTAATGCAGGGCAGACAGACAAGTTCCTTACCTTCTCCCCTTTCCACTTGCTTCTATTTATGCAGCGTTTACACAGCTTAGTTGACCCTCTTCTTCTGAGTATGGGTGGCATAGGAGGCTGCTGAGGAGAGGACAGCCCATAATAATGGTTAATGGAATGGTATCAAATGCTGTACTTCAAACACATGGAAACCATGTGTTTGAAGTACAGCATTTGATACCGTTCCATTAATTCCACTCCAGCCATTCCCACAAGCTCGTCCTCCGCAATTAAGGTGCCACCAATGTCCTATGATGAGTGTTATAGATGGATTAACTGACATCTCAAAAATGATGCGCATGCTTCAATGGGGCAGAAGTCCATGTATTGTTGTGATTCAAGCATTTCACTACATCTGCAATAACATCTGCTAAATATGTATGTGACCAATAAAATTTGATTTTTTTCTGAATGGCCAGATAGCTAGCAACAATGACAAGAAACTGCCATGTGGGGAATCGTAAGTTATCCTCTAACGAGTCACCCTCCCGGATCCGGGATCCTCCTCATCAAAAAAGCTGACTAGCATAGCCTAGCCTAACGCGACAGGGATATCATATAATATAATTTCATGAAATCACAAGTCCAATACAGCAAATGAAAGATAAACATCTTGTGAATCCAGCCATCATTTCCGATTTTTTTAATGTTTTACAGCGAAAACACAATATGTATTTATATTAGCTCACCACAATAGCCAAACACACAACGCCATGTTTTCACCATGTTTCCACCGCATAGGTAGCTTTCACAAAACCCACAAATAGAGATAAAATTAATCACTAACCTTGAACAACTTCATCAGATGACACTCTTATAACATCATGTTATACAATACATTTATGTTTTGTTCGAAAATGTGCATATTTGAGGTATAAATCGTAGTTTTACATTGCAGCCACCATCACAAATAGCACGAAAACAGCCAGAATAATTACAGAGGGCAACGTGAAATACATAAATACTCATCATAAAACATTTATGAAAAATACATGGTGTACAGCAAATGAAAGATAAACATCTTGTGAATCCAGCCAATATTTCCGATTTTTTAAGTGTTTTACAGCGAAAACACAATATATATTTATGTTAGCTCACCACAATAGCCAAACACACAACGCCATTTATTCACCGCCAAGGTAGCTTTCACAAAACCCAGAAATAGAGATAAAATTCATCACTAACCTTTGGACAACTTCCTCAGATGACAGTCTTATAACATCATGTTATACAATACATTTATGTTTTGTTCGAAAATGTTGCATATTTAGAACTGCACATCGGGGTTTTACATTGTGAATACGTAGCCACAATGCACCAAAATGTCCGGAGATATTTTGGACAGTCACCTAATCTAACCAAAGAACTCATCATAAACTTTACTAAAAAATACATGTTGTACAGCAAATGAAAGATACACTGGATTTTTAAAATAAAATAACTTTACTACAACATACAGCATGCAATATTGTGCGACAGCGCCCTACAATTCTCCGCCTTGTTGGAGCCAACATAAAACACAAAAATACGAAATAACATCATAAATATTCTCTTACTTTTGATGTTCTTCCATCAGAATGTTGTGCAAGGAGTCCTAGTTCCAGAATAAATCGTTGTTTGGTTTTAGAATGTCCATTTCTTCTGTCGAATTAGCAATTTTGTCTAGCCATGTGGAGCTCACGTGTCCAAGAAATGTTTGCGCCTGGAACGAAAAATTCCAAAAGTCCCAATAAACATTGAATAAACTGGTCAAACTCGGTTGAAAAATGCTACTTTATGATGTTTTTCTCATATGTATCCAATAAAATCAGAGCCGGAGCATTTCGTTGTGTAAACCGAACGCATTTCAGAAGACAATGTTAGGTTCCCTTGTGCGCAGCTGACTACTGACAAAAGAGCGGACCTGTCACTCCAAAAGCTCTCATTCGGCCTCACATCAAGCTAGACACCCCATTCAACCTTCTACTGCCTGTTGACATCTAGTGGAAGACGTATGAAGTGCATACAGATCCATAAATATAAGCCAGTTGAATAGGCAGGCCCTGACACAGAGCCCCTTTTTCAGAATTTTCACTTCCTGTCTGGAAGTTTGCTGCCAAATGAGTTCTGTTCTACTTACAGATATAATTCACAGTTTTAGAAACTTCAGAGTGTTTTCTATCCAATAGTAATAATAATATGCATATTGTATGATCTAGAACAGAGTACGAGGTCGTTTAATTTGGGCACGATTTTTTCCCAAAGTGAAAACAGCGCCCCCCTATTAAGAAGAAGTTATCTTGCTTTTGTTTTGAGGTGTTTTGACTGATTTCATGTCAATGCTAATATGGCAAAAATTCCAAAGCTTGCCAAGCATCAAATAAAATTGTTACACTCGTCGTTTGAATGAGGAGACCAAGGTGCAGCGTGGTAGGCGAACATCTTACTTTTAGTAAAATGAACACCAAAAAACAACAAAATACAAAACGAACGTAAAGTTCTGCAGGCGACACAGCAACTATACAAAATCAAGATCCCACAAACTAATGTGGAAAAAAGGCTGCCTAAGTATGATCCCCAATCAGAGACAATAGACAGCTGCCTCTGATTGGGAACCATACCAGGCCAACATAGAAATACAACATAGATTGCCCACCCTAGTCACACCGGACCGTAGATCGTGGCCGGGGACTCCGGACCGTGGATCGTCGCCGGAAGAAACGGACCGTGGATTGTCACCGGAGGAACCGGACCGTAGATCGTCGCCGGGGACTCCGGACCGTAGATCGGCGCAGAGGGCTTCAGACTGGGAACCGCTGCTGGAGGCTCCGGAACGTGGATCGTCTCTGGAGGCTCCGGGCCTTGGATCATCACTGGAGGCTCCGGGCCATGGATCATCACTGGAGGCTCCGGGCCATGGATCATCACTGGAGGCTTCGGGCCATGGATCATCACCGGAGGCTTCGGGCCATGGATCATCACTGGAGGCTTCGTGCCATGGATCATCACTGGAGGCTTCATGCATGGTGCAGGCATAGGACGTACCAGGCTGGAGACACGCACTGGAGGCCGGGTGCATGGAACTGGCGCAGGATATACTGGACCGTGGAGGCGCACTGGAGGTCTGGAGCGTAGAGCTGGCACAGCGCGTCCTGGACAAAGGACCACCTTCGCATGGCAAGTGCGGGAAGCTGGCACAGGACGCACTGGGCTGTGAAGGCACACTGGAGACACGGTGCGTAGAGCTGGCACACCTTGTACCGGAACGGTGACACACACCTCAGGGCGTGTCCATGAAGGAGACACAGGACGTACCGGACTGGGGAGGCGCACTGGAGGCCAGATGGGTGAAATTGGTGCATATTACACCGGACTGGTGTCACGCTCCTCAGCACGCCTGCTCTGCAGCGCTCTGCAGTGCTCTCAACGCCAACACCTCTCTCCGGAATCTTTCATCGAGTTCCTCACTCGACTCCCTGACTGGCTCTGGTTCACTCCTCGGCTCCGCCGACCACTCCGTGTGCCCCCCAAACATTTTTTGGGGGGCTGCCTCTCGGGCTTCCGTCGTGGTTGCGAACCCCGGAGTCGTCATTGATCCTCCTTCGCTGCCTCCGCCTGCTTCCATGCAGGGTCTTGTCCCCTGCCATAACCTCCTCCCATGTCCATGATGTCCTCCACTTCCTTTTCTCCCGGGCCCAGGATCCCTGCTCCTCCTGGCCACGCTGTTTGGTCATTTGGTGGTGGGATCTTCTGTTACGTTCGTCATTTGAATGAGGAGACCAAGGTGCAGCATGGTAGGCGAACATCTTACTTTTAGTAAAATGAACACCGAAAAACAACAAAATACAAAACGAACGTAAAGTTCTGCAGGCGACACAGCAACTTTACAAAATCAAGATCCCACAAACTAAGGTGGAAAAAAGACTGCCTAAGTATGATCCCCAATCAGAGACAACGATAGACAGCTGCCTCTGAATGGGAACCATACCAGGCCAACATAGAAATACAAAATAGATTGCCCACCCTAGTCACACCCTGACCTAACCAAATAGAGAATAAAGAGACTCTCTATGGTCAGGGCATGACAAAAATGATGTATTTGAGAGACAACAAGTGCTCATTGTGCAAATGCATATATGTTTTCAATAAACATTGGAGACTAAATCTAGTTAACATTTTGTCAACAATCAAATTTTTGCCCCATAGTTGCGCACATGTTGGTTTAGTGGCTGTTCATTAGGGACAAAATGGGAGCAAACGGGCTGAAACAGGGAGGAAATATCTGAACTTGTAAATTAAGAATAATTGTTTTCATTTTCCGTTGCAAAGCATTTTTTTACAGTGTGCACTAATGAATACTACCCTGGACTGGTTTGCATTACGTTCCTGTGGGACCTGGGCCAGGTAAAGTTACTACTTCTAATAAGCCACAGAGTGCACGGCAGGCTAATCCTCACCAAGTCAATTACTCACAACAATGAGGAACCTATCTATTTTAGGTGTCCGTATTGAAGTGTGTTTGTGAGGTCATGTTGCCATATCACTATGACATTCATATCACAGTTTAGGCCCACTGTAGGAAACGTTTCACATTCTCCTTTTCATATCAAGTGGAGAGTTTAAAAAAAGTATCCTGTAGAGTTCCCAATCTGAGTTGTCTCTATTGGATCAGATGGGCAGGGTAGATAACTGTATGATCATAGGAGCAGTCTGTATATAGTCTTCTCTCTAGGTATGTATATCCTGCAGCAGGGAGGGTCTCTCCCCTCTCCCCTTACCTTCTCCCCTCTCCTCTCTCCCTGGGTTTGGGGAAGTGATCCACACACCAAAGTTCCTTTGAAAATTCCAACTAGGCCAGTCTCACTTTCCCAATATAACCCATTGCTGCTAGCCACACCCATGTGAACAGCTTGATGGCCACCCTCTGTCTGAAAGTGTCACAGTTTTACAGTGTGGTGTGAGTGTGTAGGTATGTGTGTAGGCAGAGTGAGTCTTTCTGGTCCTGTTACTCTCTACACTCCCATATTTGAATCATTTTTGTATTTAATTGAAATCCATTCTAAAAACATTATTTGTTCCCTTGAAAAGGCACCATGATGAGGAAGACAGATCCAGTGGAGACAAAGATTGACCTGGGAGACACTGATGATGAAGACCTTGATGCAGACCTGTATGAGGACCATGAGGAGCCTCAGCTGCTATGGAAGGCTGAACTGGGGGACAGGATGGATGAGGTGGAAGCTGTGTCCCCGTTAGTGGATCTTAGTGACACCAAGCCTCTCCTGAATGAGAGAGACCCTCGAGGAGTCAACGAGTTTTTGAAGGTATTTCACACAACCTCACATCAATGCATCAACCCATAAAAACAGGAGCTATCTGCTAACCAGACGACATTTTTTGAGTTTATACATTTTTGTCAATTTGAATGACTTCATGAATTAGTTCTTTGTGCTTTCAGGATTGTACCCTGAAATGGGTAACACTGTCACAAGCTTGATATTAGGTGCTGTTTTTTCAAGCAGATTATCTGTCTTAACACAATTAGTCAAACATAATTACTAAAACGATCAAACAAATCTGAAGAGTGTTATATTTCTATAGACATGTGGCATGTCCCAGTTGTTTTTGGTATACTTGCACTGCCCTCTTGTGGTCATGTTATTGACTGCAGTTTATCTATATTTTCCTTTGAGTGTCAAAAACAAACTGTCTGTAAACAATCACCCCAAGATTATGTCTCTGCCTCTAGGTGAGCTTTGAGGATGTGATAGCAGAGCCGGCATCAGTACGTAGCGGAGACAAAGTGTGGATCTGGAGCAACGCCCTGTTCGAGGTCACCAGGGTCTGGATCTACCGCATAGTGACCGTCCTGCTGGCCGTCCCTGTGTCCATCATCACTGGACTGATCTTCGCCATCCTCAGCTTCCTACACATATGGTACGTCTATAATATCAGTTCACTGTTCACTGAATACAATACGTGCCAGCTGAGCATACACTGTTGAATCAACGTCGTTTACACGTCATTTCAACGAAATGACGTTGAACCAACATGAAATAGACGTTGAAATGACATCTGTGCCCAGTGGGTGAACCATAAGATACCATCTTGAAACTCTTTTCTTCTCTTACTCCCTGTATTGTCTATCTAATCCTGAAAGGTTCTTTAGCCCATTCGTGCATCATATCCTTATAATCACATACTGGCTGCAGAGCCTATGGAGCATCGTACTGGACATTGGTGTCCGCCCACTCCTCACTAGTGCAGCAAGGTGCTATGATGGAATCAGACTTCGCCTGACTCAGGAATGACAGAATATTGGACCTTCACACAAAATCAGGATTTGGAAAATGGGATTGTTCCCAATGTTACCCTACTATGGAATGTCCTCTTGGGAGACTATCAGGCCTGGGCAAAGTATTTGTAGGATGCTCTAGGATCAGATCAGGGGCACAACTACAGGCTTTTTGGTGGATCATGGGATCTTACAACTGAACTGAGATCAGTGTGATTGATCAAGACTGGATACTTTTTTTAAACAATCTCCAACAAGGTGATTGGTTACTTATCTAAGATGTCGTCAGAAGTGAAGGTGAAAAGGGGAATGTGTAAAAGATTCACACTCATTTAGGGTAATGATGTATCTGGTATGCACTTGAACTGTGCTTTGAGTTGTCCTTTTCTCATGTGATAGTCTCAGATGATTCCCATGTTTGATGAGCACATTCAGTATTATTCAGACAGCACTGGTGTATAGTGTTATTTCAATAAAACCTGACCACACAGTTCAAAATGTGCCTCCACAATTTTTTGTGGTATAGTAGAACATTAAAGTTTACTATACCTGTACTTTTATCATATATATTCTGATGAAAATTGGATTGTACGATATCTAAAATAAAGTGTTAAAGATTTTGATCAATATGCAGCAATATCAGACTTGTTTTCATATACAAAACCATTCAATTGAAATATCCCCTATTCTTCTAAGAGACACAACTTTTCTCAATATCAATGTTGTACTCAGTACAGTAATACGTTTCAAATAGATGGGTTCTTGTTATTGTATTGTGACCTGATTATGTCATCGCCAATTCTTATGCTAACATCTAGTACCTCATTTCATCTTCACTTCACAGCTCAGGGTCTGGACGCTGCTCTCTTCCTCCCTGGAAAGGCCCCTGCCTTCCCAGAATAGGAAATGGGGCACTTCAATTAATTAAACAAGCACAGGCAAACTCCCTGTATTTGAAGTGAATCGTGTTTCACACACACAACTGGTCTGAATGTGATTTGCTTGACAGTACTCAGTGGTACCACTCAAGACCTCTTCTATGAGGCGAGGAGTTTGTCCTGTACTGAATGTTATCATGAGAAAAGCTGATTTTACATAATCAGGTCACCATGGGTGAGAAGGAATATATCAAACGTTTAGATTTTAATGTACGACTTTAAAAAAACAAAATATCCTCTTACCCAACCCCATGGACATGATAAAGAACCAGAGGAAACTATGGTTGAATTTTTTTGTTGTTTTAAACCATTTCATAAGTAAAGTCATTCTACCATTTGATAACTGTATATTGCACAATACTTACAATGAATTTGGAGATAAAAAGTGTTAAATTAAAGAAAACTAATATTGGCCTAAAATGGCTGAATGTGATTATTGTTCCTAAATCAAGGTGGCCAAAATCTAAATTGTGCCTGGGCTGGAATAATACATTATGGCATTTCTCTTGCATTTCAAAGATGATGGTACATTTTTTTTTTTTTTATGCATGTTTTTTTCTTTGTATTATCTTCTACCAGATCTAATTGGTTATATTCTCCTCCATTAATTTCACATTTCCACAAACTTCAAAGTGTTTCCTTTCAAATGGTATCAAGAATATGCATATCATTGCTTCAGGTCTTGAGCTACAGGCAGTTAGATTTAGGTATGTCATTTTAGGCGAAAATTGGGAAAAAGGCTTGGATCCTTAAGAGGTTTTTAAGCCAATAGTTGGGAGGTGGGGAATTTAATATCATGATGATTACTTACTATATACCGTATATGCATTGCAGTATTTTGTGGTTGCTATGGACACACAGGTTTCCATTGTACTTTCCATTTGTGGTTGCTATGGAAATACAGGTTTGTGACAAGAAAAAAAAGGTAGCCATGTATGATATATTCCAATGTCATCAGCATGCTACATCTCCTGCCAAGTTGCGTTATTTTAGGTGAGTCTCAGGTTTTATGGGGTTAACGCTAGAAGAGAAATCATTTTGATGCTGTTTATCACCACCGTCCACTCTCAACTTAACGTGTGGTAGTAAATGTATCACAAACTCAAAATGCTTAGGTCTACATGTCAGTCTCAGATCTTTGCACAGTTCTCTGTCCCATCAGCAGATCCACCTGCTCAATCATATATGACAAGTCTCTCCATGGAGGGACTAACCAGAACATATCTTTGTAGTTTATCATACATAAGGCATTATATATAGCTGCATCATGGCAAGTGTCATCCAATTCTCTGTACGGACCTCACTTGTCTATATCTGAACATTGCTATATGGTTGGTGGCACCTTAATTGGGGAGAACAGGCTAGTGGAAATGGCTGGACCAGAACAAGTGGAATGGAATCAAATTCATCAAATATGTTTGATGCCTTTTAATTTGCTCTGAATCCGGCTATTATTATACCCTTAGCAGACTTCTGTGATCTTCACACTATATTGGGCTACAGTAATTACTGTGGTGACCCATCAGGGATGTGTGTAATGCAACATAGGTCTGCTTTTTCCTTTAAGAAATGCTTAGGGTCCCAGTGTGAGGTATGGCATGAGTGTTGATAGAGAATGGGCCTTACTGGTGTGTGTGGGTGGTTTGGTTTTACTATCATTGTGGGGAACAGAAGTCCTCACAAGAATAGTAAAATAAGGAAAATTAGGACAAGTGGGAACATTTTGCCAGTCCCCACAAGGAAAAATTATCTTTAAGGCTTAGGGGTTAGGTTGAGGGTTAAGGTTACAATTAGTGTTAGGTTAGGGGTTAAGGTTTAGGGTTTGAGGTTAGAGAAAATAGGATTTTGAATGGGAATCAATTGTTTGGTCCCCACAAGGATAGTAAAATAACGTGTGTGTGTGTGTGTGTTCATTCATTGGTGTGTTTACAAGATGTTTATAAGCGATAATTAACACGAATGTGTTGTAGTCAACAAAGCATGTGTGTAACTGTAGGCTATGTGTTTGTGTGTTTGTGCTATGCTATGGCTACAGTGGTTACAGTTTGACAGGACAACTAGGGGCAGCTGCCTGCTGGGTGCTGCTGGCATTCCAGGAGTGACATCACAGTGAGGGGAAATCCAGAAGCCTGGGTACAGCCACTCCCTGTCCCACTCCCCACACTGCTTCTTTGACCACTACAGCTGGTGGATAAGGATAACTACCAGCCTTACTGAGACCGCTCTTCTCGGACCCCTCTACTCTGCCTCGTACCTCTCTGCCCCTCTCCTTTGATTAGCATATGACCACAACCATGGCTGACATCAACAATGGTTATGAACAGAGGTTTCAGGCAAACGGACATCATAAAGAGATTGACCTGATCAACAGAGACCCCAAGCAAGTCAACGAGGATGTAGTGAAGGTAGGCTATATTACATTTAAGTGTGCGTGTGTGTGTGTGTGTGTGTGTGTGTGTGTGTGTGTGTGTGTGTGTGTGTGCGTGCGTGCGTGCGTGCGTGCGTGCGTGCGCTCGCACATGCACCAGAAGTGCTATCCTTTGGGTTACTAATGTGACCATCAAATGTTCCCTGAAACAGCCTGTATCCCTGTAGCTCTTTACTAACCCAGCTACAGATAGTGGTTCTATTTCTGGGAAGGCAAACGCAAGGGTATGAATGGCAGTGGAACGGAATGTTTATCTGCCAAAACTGCCATCATGGAATTTGTTCTAATACATGTTTTTACATAATGTCTTTGATGGTTTTCTATGGTATTCTTTGATTTGCTAATGAATAATTAGGCTTTTACGGTTTTAATGGTTTTTATGGTTTTTATGGCTTTTATGTTTTCTATGGATTTTATTGCCCTCTGTATATATACAGTAACTGTATTTATATTTATTGGTAGTGGTGTCAGATGGACTGCTGCTTACAAATTATGTTCCTTTAATTAGATCTGTGACTTCAAAACAGGCGGGTTGTTAGAAAGAGAACGTTTATCTGTTCATGTTGTAGGAATGTATCCAATTGCCTTATACAGTATTTGCTTGGGACAGTGAGAGGTTTCAGGCAATATAATATAGCAGTTTTTAACTGAGCTAAAAGAAAGTCCAGCTGCTGATGGTTGTAGCATAATGTACTACAATACCCATAATGCGTTGCATAAGATATTAGGTTATAACTTAGTAGAGATATTCCTGAAGCTAACATAATGGTGTCCTGTCTCATTGCAGTTGGTGTCAGAAGCTGGACCCTTTTATCAATTACAGTACAATGGCCTCTCTGTCTCCCCCTGCAGGTGGACTTTGAGGATGTGATCGCTGAGCCTGATGGGACTCATAGCCTGGACGGGGTGTGGAAGGCCAGTTACACCACCTTCACTGTGTCCAAGTACTGGTGCTACCGCATCCTATCAGCCATTTTGGGGATCCCAGTGGCTCTGCTGTGGGGCTTCCTATTCGCTTGCCTCTCCTTCTGCCACATCTGGGCCGTTGTGCCATGCATTAAAAGCTGTCTGATCGAGTCCCAGTGTCTGAGCCGTATCTACTCCCTGGCCATCCACACCTTCTGTGACCCCCTGTTCGAAGCCCTGGCGAAAATATTCTCAAGTGTTCGGGTGGTGCTACGGAAGGAGGTGTAGGGTTCAGAAGCATGGGAATGGAACAGGGAGGAAGTGGCTGCTCTCCACCCATTTTTTAGCAGATGCTCTCAGCTACATTAATTTACAGTTAGTGCATTCATCTTAAGATAGCTAGCTGAGACAACCACATATCACAGTCGTAGTACATTTTTCCTCAATAAAGAAGTTATCAGCAAATTCAGTGCTCGTAGGAAAATACAACTGTATGGTTTTTTTTTGGGGGGGGGGGGGCTGAGATGTCTTATTTAATATGGTCTTTGTAGAGGAAGGGTTTCAGACATTTTTTCGGAAGATGGGCAGGGACTTTGCTATCCTAGCATCAGGGGAAAGCTGGTTCCACCATTGGCTGAGCGGGAGCAGACCTCCTGTGGGGTGAGACGAACAGGAGGCCAGAGGTGCCAGAATGGAGTGCTCTGCAGTATGCCACGTAGGCTACTTCCCTGGCCTCCTGTCTGACTGCTGATGCTGGGTCTTGGTCTGATCCATCTTTCAAACGGAGTTTGTGATAGATAGAGATCATTGCGTTCAATCAGAAGACAAGAAGAAGAGTGCTCACATCTGGGTGCCATAGATGGGGGGTAATCCATGGTCTATACAACATGGTACACTACAAACAACACTCATCCATGCTTGATTGATTTGATACTTAAGTATATTCCATGCTCTATTCCATGGTCATTTTTCACATGTTGATGCTACAATAAATGACTTGTTTATTGTTCCAGGTATATGTGATGTCTGTCTTTAGCGCTCGTTGTGACATAGAATCTTCCTACAGTAATGTATGTAACTGATATGGAAATATTCAGTGAAAGAATTCCCGGTATGCTCAGGCAAGGGTGAGGCCAGATGGATCTACACAAACATGTCTCAGTGCCAGTAGTGAAGGTTATATGTAATGTACAGTATCTACAGTTGAAGTCGGAAGTTTACCTACACTTAGGTTGGAGTCATTAAAACTCGTTTTTCATCCACTCCACAAATGTATTGTTAACAAACTATAGCTTTGGCAAGTCGGTTAGGACATCTACTTTGTGCATGACACACTCATTTTTCCAACAATTGTTTACAGACAGATTATTTCACTTATAATTCACTGTATCACAATTCCAGTGGGTCAGAAGTTTACATACACTAAGTTGACTGTGCCTTTAAACAGCTTGGAAAATTCCAGAATATGATGTAATGGCTTTAGAAGCTTCTGTTAGGCTAATTGACATTGAGTCAATTGGAGGTGTACCTGTGGATGTATTTCAAGGCCTACCTTCAAACTCAGTGTCTCTTTGCTTGACATCATGGGAAAATCAAAAGAAATCAGCCAAGACCTCAGAAAGTACATTGTAGACCCTCCACAAGTCTGGTTTATCCTTGGGAGCAATTTCCAAACGCCTGAAGCTACCACGTTCACCTGTACAAACAATAGTATGCAAGTATAAACACCATGGGACCATGCAGCCGTCATACCGCTCAGGAAGAAGATGTGTTCTGTTTCCTAGAGATGAACGTACTTTTGTGTGAAAAGTGCAAATCAATCTCAGAACAACAGCAAAGGACCTTGTGAAGATGCTGGAGGAAACAGGTACAAAAGGATCTATATCCACATTAAAACGAGTCCTATATCGACATAACCTGAAAGGCCGCTCAGCAAGGAAGAAGCCACTGCTCCAAAACCGACATAAAAAAGCCAGACTACGTTTTGCAACTGCACATGGGGACAAAGATCGTACTTTTTGTCCTCTGATCTGATTAAACAAAAATAGAACTGTTTGGCCATAATGACCAGCGTAATGTTTGGAGGAAAAAGGGGGAGGCTTGCAAGCCGAAGAACACCATCCCAACCGTGAAGGACGGGGGTGGCAGCATTATGTTGTGGGTGTGATTTGCTGCGGGAGGGACTGGTGCACTTCACAAAATAGATGGCATCATGAGGTAGGAAAATTATATGGATATATTGAAGCAACATCTCAAGACATCAGTCAGGTTCATCCAAATGGACAATGACCCCAAGCACACTTCCAAAGTTGTGGCAAAATGGCTTAAGGACAACAAATTCAAGGTATTGGAGTGGCCATCACAAAGCCCTAAACTCAATGTGTGGGCAGAACTGAAGAAGCATGTGCGAGCAAGGAGGCCTACAAACCTGATTCAGTTACACCAGCTCTGTCAGGAGGAATGGGCCAAATTTCACCCAACTTATTGTGGGAAGCTTGTGGAAAGCTACCCGAAACGTTTGACCCAAGTTAAACAATTTAACAGCAATGCTACCAAATACTAATTGAGTGTATGTAAACTTCTGACCCACTGGGAATGTGATTAAAGAAATAATAGCTGAAACAAATAAATCTCTATGATTATTCTGACATTTCACATTCTTAAATTGAAGTGGTGATCCTAACTGGCCAAAGACAGAGAATTTTTACTTGGATTAAATGTCAGGAATTGTGAAAAACTGAGTTTAAATGTATTTGGCTAAGGTGTACTGTATGTAAACCTCCGACTTCAACTGCATGTGTGTGTGATATGGAATTGCAATATATAGGAATTTACAGCATGTTTATCCAAGTCAAAGAAGAATCTGATGATCTAGAGATTACTTGTATAAAGATGCCAAGTTTGGTTTTATTCAACCCAACTAACGTATCAACAAAAGAGGAGGAATATTCTGTTATCTGATCTAAAGATACACCATTAAATCCTCTACGTTAAACATAAAAAAAGTGTCATCTCTCCAAGGTACACTCCAGACATGGGTCTGTAAACAAAGGTTATAACCGACACCAGGGTCGTGTTCATTAGGCATCAAATGGAAGAAAATGGATTGAAAAAGGGAGTGACTACCTAACCTTGTCCAATAGGAAACCTTAATTTTAGATTTACATTGCAAAATGCTTTAAAGCATGTTCCGTTACGTGCCCTGGCGAACACGTACCAGCTACAGAGAAAGCCCACTGAAAGATATTTATAATTAACCCAAGATAGTTTGTCTGTGTCGTTTGTAGTAGGATAAAATAATGCATAGTGGGCAGAACAAGCAAGGGGGTGGGGGCAAAGCCAAGCACGAGTTAGCGAGATCCTATTGCTGCGTTGTACCATATATTTGCATATTTCCGTTAGGGAACGCCTCATCGTGAAGTGCGTGTGTGCACAAACTCAATTCGACCTTGCACTCCTAAACAATGCCATTTTTTACAACTTTGGCAAAGTGTCAAGTCTATAAAACTTGCGCTGTGTTCGTAACAGATTCTAGTTTTGGGAACATAAAAAGTTTCACCTAGTTCCATATTCTCCCACTACCTGCGAATATCATATTTGGTGATGAGAAAACATTCTAAACTGACGCTTCAATGGATGCTTATAGCCTCTGTGACGTGTCTGGGTTATACCTTCTGACTGTAACCACACTTTTTTGAAAGACCTACAAACCTTTCTGGCCACTAGGAGGAACTACAGGGCAAGTTTTCCATCCTCTGCTTGTTGTTCTCAGCTCCCTCACAGGGAGTGACTTGATCTGAATCATAGACATTGAGAGGACTTGAGTAATCCAAGACCTTCACAGATGTGACACCTTTCATAATTATACTGACATCAATCTGACTGCTTAAATAATTTAGTATGGATGGACCAAGCTCCTCTATCTATGCATAACTGAACATTTTGCAGACACAAATGTTTTATTTTTTATCATACATTAGTGATACATTTAATATACTTACATTCAAAGAAATTGTTGATACAAAGGGATAATCTTTACTGAATATATTGTGAACACAGTAAGGTATAAATCGGAAAGGTGAATGTGAATGAGAGGATACATATGTACACAAATGAACATCTGCGTTGATCTAATCCCCCACACAACGAGAAAGAAGAAAGACACAGTCAATAGTGTTGGAGCACATTTCAAATTTAGTCCACAAGTTCTTATTTTACAAAGCTACAGTATGTCTGTAGCTTTGGGGATATCAAAGATACTTAATTGTTATTTGTCTATCAAAGACACTTTATGGCACTTTATTCCTTATATAGCGCACTACTTTTGACCGGAACCCTATAGGCCCTGGTCAAAAGTAGTGCACTGTAGGGAATAGGGTGCCATTTGGGACACACAGCCTTAGACAAATAACAATAAAGTCAATAAACAATAAAGTCTTTAACATCCCCTCCAAGGTTTGAAGATATAGGCAATATAATCTAACATCTCTCTGTGTAGAGATCAATAACAATGCAATATCCCTGACTGAGCAGTAAGGTCACCAAGATAATAGGTTTGTGAAACTTCATTCTATTTCTATTTCCCATGTTGTTATTGTGGTGACTGAAAGGTCAGCTTGTTGTGAACAAGCTCTGCAAAAAAACTCTGCTCTCTACCTAGACCTGAGAAATATTCAGAGTCACAGAGCTGTGTGTACAAACAAATTGTATATCAAGTGTTAGAAAACATAATAAGAATCCAATACAACATTTTTGCTGGGGAAGAGGCAGGAGGGGAAAAGGTTGCGCCTGTATGTCTTTTCCTGAAAAAGACATACAGGTAAAGAATAAATCATTTGAGTTATGGTACACACTGACTGACAACCTGATCCACATCTGTATATTCTGTAAAACTGAAATAAATCCGGAAATGTATGTCTATGCCTCAAAGGTATACCATAACTTGACAGAACCTAAGGACAAAATAAATCTATTCCACATACAATTTACATTTGAGAGGGATTTCGGGTAAAGTGCTGGAGAGTGTGACTACAGTAGGAGCTTAATTAAGTGTGTGTGAGGGAGGGGGTGATAATCTATTCTAGAGGGACACGATGGATATAGTGAAATCACTAGTGGGTGGTCGTGAAAGCGTGTGCCATGGAGATAGAGACACAAGTTCACCCCCAAAATGACCATGTTAAGATAACCCACTTCCAGGGCTTGAGTATTTTGTGTGGAGTGGAGAGTTACGTAATGGATTCCTCCTTTGGGTGTTACATGGTGACCTATGTGAGGGGTAGAGGGTACATCCTGGACAACCTTCTGTGGGGCCTTGCATGATGTAAGTGTCTCTTAAGACATCTGGCCACCCCAGTCCTGTCCCTTAAATGTTGAGGGTCTCCTTTAAGGTCTCTTTCAGGTTATCTGGCCACCCCAGTCCTGTCCCTTAAATGTTGAGGGTCTCCTTTAAGGTCTCTTTCAGGTTATCTGGCCACCCCAGTCCTGTCCCTTAAATGTTGAGGGTCTCCTTTAAGGTCTCTTTCAGGTTATCTGGCCACCCCAGTCCTGTCCCTTAAATGTTGAGGGTCTCCTTTAAGGTCTCTTTCAGGTTCTGGCCACCCCAGTCCTGTCCCTTAAATGTTTAGGGTCTCCTTTAAGGTCTCTTTCAGGTTATCTGGCCACCCCAGTCCCTTAAATGTTTAGGGTCTCTTTTAATGTTACTTTCAGGGTATCTGGCCACCCCAGTCCCTTAAATGTTGAGGGTCTCTTTGAAGGTTTCTTACAGGGTTATCTGGCCACCCACTCCTGTTCTTTACACAATGAAGGTTTGTGTCAGGAGTAGAGAGTACCTGGCCAACCCCACTGCAGATCTTTGCACGCAGAAGGTCTCTTTTGGGCTTACAGGGTACCTGTCCCACCCAACTCTGCAGCCTTGGATGAAGGTCTTTCAGGATTAGAGAGTACCTGTCCCACCTCCAACCTTACATGAAGAAGGTCTATTAGGTTTATAGAATACCCAACTCAACCTCTCTCCATGGTCATCATGTGCTGGAGGTCTGTGTGATGCTCCTCTGGCTGGTACCTGGCCCAGGCCCACCACTTCCCTGGATGATGGTGAAGGTATGTTTGGTGAAGGTCTGTGTAGTGAAGGTCTGTGTGGTGAAGGTCTAAAGCCCTATTCAGACAGGATTCGTTTCACTGGGGGAGGTAGAGTAATGTAATTAAATGCACAAGTACAAAACTACATACATTTAGTCCCGTCTGAATCTGCCATGCCAGTCATTTTTACTTGGTGGGGAGGTTATTATTCCAACCCCAAAAATCTACTTATCCCGTGTGAATCGACATTCCTGTGTTTGAGGGATATTACAGAGTTTAATAAGTGCTGCACGCAGTTTAGGAAGAACATGGGAACAAATTGATGCTTTAAACAAAGTGCTATGCACGTAGCCTACAGATGAATGACCTGTTTTGTCATATATCAACTTTCCCTGTGCCCAGATGATATTGTGCCAACAATAATAAATTGTCAAAGATGTTAGTTAATTATACACTGCTCAAAAAAATAAAGGGAACACTTAAACAACACAATGTAACTCCAAGTCAATCACACTGTCCACTTAGGAAGCAACACTGATTGACAATAAATTTCACATGCTGTTGTGCAAATAGAATAGACAAAAGGTGGAAATTATAGGCAATTAGTAAGACACCCCCAAAAAAGGAATGGTTCTGCAGGTGTTCCTATGCTTCCTGGCTGATGTTTTGGTCACTTTTGAATGCTGGCGGTGCTTTCACTCTAGTGGTAGCATGAGACGGAGTCTACAACCCACACAAGTGGCTCAGGTAGTGCAGCTCATCCAGGATGGCACATCAATGCGAGCTGTGGCAAAAAGGTTTGCTGTGTCTGTCAGCGTAGTGTCCAGAGCATGGAGGCGCTACCAGGAGACAGGCCAGTACATCAGGAGACGTGGAGGAGGCCGTAGGAGGGCAACAACCCAGCAGCAGGACCGCTACCTCCGCCTTTGTGCAAGGAGGTGCACTGCCAGAGCCCTGCAAAATGACCTCCAGCAGGCCACAAATGTGCATGTGTCTGCTCAAAAGGTTAGAAACAGACTCCATGAGGGTGGTATGAGGGCCCGACGTCCACAGGTGGGGGTTGTGCTTACAGCCCAACACCGTGCAGGACGTTTGGCATTTGCCAGAGAACACCAAGATTGGCAAATTCGCCACTGGCGCCCTGTGCTCTTCACAGATGAAAGCAGGTTCACACTGAGCACATGTGACAGACATGACAGAGTCTGGAGACGCCGTGGAGAACGTTCTGCTGCCTGCAACATCCTCCAGCATGACCGGTTTGGCGGTGGGTCAGTCATGGTGTGGGGTGGCATTTCTTTGTGGGGCCGCACAGCCCTCCATGTGCTCGCCAGAGGTAGCCTGACTGCCATTAGGTACCGAGATGAGATCCTCAGACCCCTTGTGAGACCATATGCTGACACATGCACATTTGTGGCCTGCTGGAGGTCATTTTGCAGGGCTTTGGCAGTGCACCTCCTTGCACAAAGGCGGAGGTAGCGGTCCTGCTGCTGGGTTGTTGCCCTCCTACGGCCTCCTCCACGTCTCCTGATGTACTGGCCTGTTTCCCGGTAGCGCCTCCATGCTCTGGACACTACGCTGACAGACACAACAAACCTTTTTGCCACAGCTCGCATTGATGTGCAATCCTGGATGAACTGCACTACCGGAGCGACTTGTGTGGGTTGTAGACTCCGTCTCATGCTACCACTAGAGTGAAAGCACCGCCAGCATTCAAAAGTGACCAAAACATCAGCCAGGAAGCATAGGAACTGAGAAGTGGTGTGTGGTCACCACCCGCAGAACCATTCCTTTTTGGGGGGTGTCTTACTAATTGCCTATAATTTCCACCTTTTGTCTATTCCATTTGCACAACAGCATGTGAAATTTATTGTCAATCAGTGTTGCTTCCTAAGTGGACAGTTTGATTTCACAGAAGTGTGATGGACTTGGAGTTACATTGTGTTGTTTAAGCGTTCCTTTTATTTTTTTGAGCAGTGTATATCTGCACACAGTTCATGGTTCTTATTGATATTATTTTGACTTTCGAACTGAGGGTGGCCAGATACCCTGAAAGAGACCTATCCCTAGACAAGTTAAAATATCTTCATGCCTAGAACAGCCTCCAGGCTTCCATCATAATGCTCAAATCTGAATGAGAAAAAAAAATACAGGGGGCATATGGTAAAACTAATCCTGTCTGAATCGTCCACTGGAAAAACAGACATTCTAGGGTAATAATTACATAACTGACGTTCTATAGTAATACTAGTCCAGTGTGAATAGGGCTTGAGTCCGACCAACCCCCTCTCCTCTCATGGTCCTCCTCTAGAGTCTGTGTGATGGAGAAGGTCATTGAAGGTTAGAGAGTACCTCACACCAGGCCTCTTCTGGTGTTCCCATGGTCCTCATGAACTGAAGGGCTGTGTGATGCTCCTCTGACTGGTATAAAGAATGGCTTTCGGGGGTAGGGAGAACCTGTCCCACCCCAACTCATCTCCTCCATGGTCCTCACTCCTCATGTGCTGGAGGTCTGAGTGACGCTCCTCTGACTACTATGGTCCTTGACGACGTAGGTGGAAATGCTCCTGCGGCTCTGCTGGTGGTCAAATCCTCCGCACCGTGAGGCCTTCAGGTACTGTGAGGAGCAGCAGACAAAGCACCTCATCAGGTCATGAAACAGGTGGCCAGCGAAGAACATATAGATCCACGGGTTACAGCAGCTGTTCAGGCTGGCCAGTAGCATGGCAATGATAAATGCCACGTCTAGGATAGAGAGAGAGAAGGAAAGAGACATTGAAGTCATATAGAAAGCTTCCTGAATACTGTCATTTTCAACTGCAGACAACTTCCAATATACATTGTAGATACATTAAGTCTATCACAGCTTTAACGAACGCCAAAACACAATATGGTACCTACAGTATAGAAAGTACAAATATTTCTCCTTGTCCGAAATATATACTTGTTGCCTTGACTGCAAATTGGTACAGTGCAATCTTTGCACCGTAGTTCATTTCAATAGCAATTGATTGATTGTCAAGTTTGACGTGCATTCAAACTTTCAAACTTGAAGGAACAATAACAATCTGTTTTCGATAAACTGCTATACTTTGGCAGGCATTCATGCACAACAATCATCATCTTATTATTCACAAACAGCAAACTATCATCTGACATTCTTCTCTCCAGGCATCTGGGGCACTATTCAACCAAACCCGGTAACCAGAGTTCCGGTTTAGTCAAAAACACCATTCTTCTTGCACTATATGAATGTAGTACCCAACGAAGCAATGTTTACTGTGTGAAACAAAAGAAACTCAATAGGACACTGATCCGGGAAGGACGGTGTGTGTATGTACTGTGACCTTTGAAGCCATTAGATGAATCCCTACTGGCAATCTGACATTTCACTAAATGAGTTTAAAGTGAACAGAATTGGCATAGGTTTGAGATGGAACCTCCTCCATCTCTCTCTAGCTCTCTCTCTCTCTCCTTCCATATGCCTCTGCTCTTAGATATAGTATGATATATATTTTATTGTCCATTTACATGGACATTTATTTTGTGACGTCAGCATACAAATACACAAACACACAATATATTACATGCAGTACAGACAACCGGAAAGTTAGCACACGTTGTACATTTCCACATATTAAATGTCTCTGGCCTACTGTCCGACCATGAATTGGGCCTGCATCTGTCCTATGTCCCAATGAAACTTGTCTTGCTCCTATTCTTGCTGAAAGGTGGGACCCTTTAATCTCCTATCGGAGAGCAGCAGCTGAAAACAGCTGGCTTTCTAGAACAAAACAAATCAACAAATCATAGTGATCCCTGGCCTGGCTGTGGTGTGTCTTACATATTGGTGGAACGGAGGAAAGGAAAGGGAAACCCCAACTGACATATGGGAACAGAGATATAGATGGAACCATGAAGGTTGATGGACAAAAAAAGAAAAAGGCTAATTTCAATTCAGTCTTGGGTCTTGGGGGGGGGGGGGGGTTGTTCGATATGGCAGTTCCTGATGTTTGTCCCCCATGAGACACCATAGGAATAAAGCCAGTACTACTTCCGCAAGTTTGGTGCAGTATTTACAAGTTAAAACATGTGCAACATAATGTCTTATGAAAACAAAGTCAGATCCTCTGCTCTGATGGCCAGGTCTATCGTGTGTTCTGCGGTAGGAATGGAAAATCACAATCAACGCAGCTTTGTATCCCTAAGTGGACAGGTGAGCATTGTCCAAATCAAAACCCAACCCTCAACAGTAAATCATGATAAACTCACTAACAAATCTCTGTTTTGGATGAGACTGAATTTATGACCAAAATTATCCTATATTATCCTTTGTAGTCAATTTTGACTAATATCGATTTCACATAGGCCGTTTCCTATCAGAGAAGTTGTCTATTGCCTTCAATTGTACAGAGCATTCGGAAAGTATTCAGACTCCTTGACTTTTTCCAAATGTCATTACGTTACATCCTTATTCTAAATTTGATTAAATTGTTTTTCCCCCCTCATCAATCTACACACAATACCCCATAATGACAAAGCAACAATTGAAATATCACATTTACATAAGTATTCAGACAGGACTTTGTTGAAGCACCTTTGGCAGCAATTACAGCCTCGAGTCTTCTTGGGTATGACGCTACAAGCTTGCACACCTGTATTTGAGGAGTTTCTTCAATTCTTCTCTGCAGATCCTCTCAAGCTCTGTCACGTTGGATGGGGAGTGTTGCTGCACAGCTATTTTTTTAATTCTCTTCAGAGATGTTCAATCGGGTTCAAGTCCGGGCTCTGGCTAGGCCACTCAAGGACATTCAGAGACTTGTCCCGAAGCGAATCCTGTGTTATCTTGGCTGTTTGCTCAGGGTTGTTGTCTTGTTGTAAGGTGAAGCTTCGCCCCAGTCTGATGTCCTGAGCGCTCTGGAGCAGGTTTTCATCAAGGATCTCTCTGTACTTTAATCCGTTCATCTTTCCCTCGATCCTGACTAGTCTCCCAGTCCCTGCCGCTGAAAACATCCCCAAAGCCGTTATGCTGCCACCAGCATGCTTCACCGTAGAGATGGTGCCAGGTTTCCTCCAGACATGACACTTGGCATTCAGGCCAAAGAGCTCAATCTTGGTTTCATCAGACCAGAGAATCTTCTTTCTTATGGTCTGAGTGTCTTTAGGTACCTTTGGGCAGACTCCAAGTGGGCTGTTGTGCGTTTACTGAGGAGTGGCTTCCGTCTGGCCACTCTACCATAAAGGTCTGATTAGTGGAGAGCTGCAGATATGGTTGTCATTCTGGAAGGTTCTCCCATCTCCACAGAAGAACTCTAGAGCTCTGTCAGAGTGACCATCGGGTTCTTGGTCACCTCCCTGACTAAGGCCCTTCTCCCCCGATTGTTCAGTTAGGCCGGGTAGCCAGCTCTAGGTGGAGTCCAGGTGGTTCCAAACTTCATCCATTTAAGAATGATGGAGGCCACTGTGTTCTTAGGGACCTTCAATGCTGCAGAAATAATTTGGTACACTTCCCAAGATCTGTGCCTGAACACAATCCTGTCTCAAAGCTCTACGGACAATTCCTTTGAACTCATGGCTTGGTTTTTGCTCTGATATGCACTGTCAACTGTGGGACCTTATATAGACAAGTGTGTGCCTTTCCAAATAATTTCCAATCAATTTAATTTACCACATGTGGACTCCAATCAAGTTTTAGAAACATCTCAAGGATGACCAATGGGAACAGGATGCACCTGAGTTCAATTTCGAGTCTCATAGCAAATGGTCTGAATACTTATCAATCATAATCAAGAATAAACAAGTCACTGTCGCTATTTCCGTTTTCAGAGACTTAAAACCTGTTTGGGATAGGGGGCAGCATTTTCACGTTCGGATGAAAAGCGTGCCCAGAGTAAACTGCCTGCTACTGAGGCCCAGAATCTAATATATGCATATTATTAGTAGATTTTGGATAGAAAACACGCTGAAGTTTCTAAAACTGTTTGAATGATGTCTGTGAGTATAACAGAACTCATATGACAGGCGAAAACCTGAGAAAAATCCAACCAGGAAGTGGGAAATCTGAGGTTTGTAGTTTTTCAAGTCATTGCCATTCGAATATACAGTGTCTATGGGGTCATATTGCACTTCCTAAGGCTTCCACTTGATGTCAACCGTCTTCAGAACCTTGTTTCAGGCATCTACTATGAAGGGGGAGCGAATAAGAGCCGTTTGAACCAGGTGTTTGGCAGAATGCCATGAGCTATGTCTCGCGCGCAGCCGTGAGACATAGCTGCCATTCCTTTTCATTTCTAAAGACAAAGGAATTGCCCGGTTGAAACATTACTGAAGATTTATGATAAAATTATCCTAAAGATTGATTCTATACATCGTTTGACATGTTTCTACGAACAGTAATAGAACTTTTTGGACTTTTAGTCTGGATTTTCGTCTGGACTTGCCCGCGCCTTGTGAATTTTGATTGGTGAACTAAACGCCCTAACAAAAAAGAGGTATTTGGACATAAAGATGAACTTTATCGAACAAAACTAACATTTATTGTGGAACTGGGATTCCTGGGACTGCATTCTGATGAAGATCATCAAAGGTAAGTGAATATTTATAAGGCTATTTCTGACTTTTACTGACTCCACAACATGGCGGCTATCTGTATGGCTTGTTTTTGTGGCTTGGCGCTGTACTCAGATTATTGCATGGTGTGCTTTTTTCCGTAAAGCTTTTTTGAAATCTGACATAGCGGTTGCATTAAGGAGAAGTATATCTTTAATTCTATGCATAACACTTGTATCTTTTATCAAAGTTTATGATGAGTATTTCTGTAAATTGATGTGGCTCTCTGCAAATTCGCCGGATGTTTTCGAGGCACAACATTACTGAACATAATGCACCAATGTGAACTGAGATTTTTGGATAAATTATATGAACTTTATCGAACAAAACATACATGTATTGTGTAACTTGAAGTCCTATGAGTGCCATCTGATGAAGATCATCAAAGGTTAGTGATTCATTTTATCTCTATTTCTGCTTTTTGTGACTCCTCTCTTTGGCTGGAAAATGGCTGTATGTTTTTCTGTGACTAGGCGCTGACCTAACATAATCGAATGGTGTGCTTTCGCTGTAAGGATTTTTTTTAATCGAACACGATGGCTAGATTAACAAGTTAAGCTTTCATTTGGTTTATTGCCCTTGTGAATGAATGAAAGTTAAATATTTAAAAAAAATATTTTTTAATTTTGCGCTCTGCCATTTCAGCGGATGTTGTCGAGGGGTTCCGCTAGCCTTAATTAAGTTAAGGTATTTCTGTTTTTAATTTATCAATTAATCAATCAAACAAATCAATCATAATCAAGAATAAAACAAGTGACTGTCGCCGTTTCCGTTTTTAGAGGCTGTTTTTATTTTGTATTTTTTATTAATTATAAAAAAATTATAAAAACAAGTTTTTGCTTTGTCATTATGAGGTATTGTGTGTAGATTGCTGAGGAAAATGTTTTCTTTAATCCTTTTTAGAATAAGGCTGTAACGTAACAAAATGTGGAAAAAGTCAAGGGGTCTGAATACTTTCCGAAGGCACTGTGTTTACCAGTAAGCTGTTGTACGTACCAATAAACTAGTCTGATGAAGTGAGTGTTATTTAATTCATGAAAAGATCAGCAAGTAATAAATCATTTTTGGTCTCTGGGGGAAAAGTGCATACATTTATAAAATTGAAGTTAAATAACATAATAATGGACCCTAGCAAATGCATCAAGTGGGCTTGCAATTTAACACACCATCATCAGAGAACTTTCAACTCTTTAGTTTCCTCAGCATATAACGTAAATAACGCCTAAATAAGCGAAGGAATTATTGAAAGAATAATGGCAGTTTTCCACTCCCTATACAGTACTGTATGTGAGGGTGATAAAGTGAGTGTGTACATCTTCCCTTCCACTCCCTGTCTGCATGAGTTATGATCAGAGCCTGGGTTGAAGATGAGACCTGCTAACAGCTTCTCTCTCTCTCTCTCTCTTTCTGTCTCTCTCTCTATAGCCTCTCCTTCATTTTACAGACTGTTGAATATACATTATGCTATAAAGACATATAGGACACAAGGCCTCAAAGGAAAACTATATCTGGTATTGAAGGGATTTGATTCTAAAGAAGATTGCAGCAGTACCTATCCTACAGTACAACTTGATAAATAGAATGCCTACATTACTCTCCCCATAGGAGAACCCTTTGAAGAACCGTTTTTGATTCCAGGTAGAACCTTTTTGGTTCCACAGAGAACCGTTTTGGGTTCCATGGGTTCTACATGGATTCCAAAAGGGTTCTACCTGGAACCAAAAATGGTTATCTTATGGGGACAGCTGAAGAACTCTTTTGGGAACCCTTTTTTCTAAGAGTGTTTATTTCTATGAATAGGACTCAATGAACTGACAATCTGATAGGACAGTTGAGAGCTGAACAGCCAGATGTCAATTATAAGTCAGCATGGTAAGACATGCATGTACCCATGTCTTAATAGGTTTCTCCTAATCATATATTAATATGCACAGTGAGAGGCACTTGTCAGGTTTCTCTAATGTTTTGATCTAATTCAATTACTCTCGGTGTGTCAGTGTTATTCCTTCAGCCAATTAATATTGCGTTGTGCCACCTCCGCATGACTTGAGATAATGAATCTGCAGTGTGGGTGTGTGTGTTTGTGTGTGTGTGTGAGATACAGAGCGAGGGAGAGAGAGAGAGAGAGAGAGACAGAAAAAGAAAAAAAGACAGTTCATGGATCTTAATTTGTGCAAAGACACCGGCCTTGTATTGCAGCATAGTCTAGCACAGAAGTCCATGGCCATTATGAAGCGTGGATTAGCTCATGGTGTTGTCTCACCATCCAGAGAATGAATCACACGCCAAACGACAGAGTCATATATCCACTGCCCTCCTCCACGCCCTGACAGGCGTTCAGAGTTAAGCTGTCAAATAGGCTCACGGTAACAGCTCAGGCAGACTGGTGCAATTCATTGCCACAGACGCCATCTATATCACTTATGGATTGAAGGCCTAAGGTATGGCCATAATAACCACAAGATGTTCAAAAATGTTTTGAAACGTTGAGGGTTTGCTTTAGCCTGCCTGGAGTGCCAAGTGGGCTGGGTTCGCATTTTGGGATTTTACTATTGGTTCATTATAACATGCAAGCTCAATCAAGCATACTTTCACTTTTTTCGTCATTTAGCAGATATGCTCTTATCCAGAGTGCCTTATGGTTAGTGAATTCACCTTAAAATAGCTAGGTGAGATAACCACATATCACAGTCGAAGTATGTGAAATTATTTCAAATATTATGAAATCCCATCTTAATGATGAGTGGGTGAACAAAAGAGGGGGATAAAACTTTCAAACACTCTTTTGTTGCTGATTCAAAACCTGAGTTGCTCCTAGCCTTCCCCATACCCAGAGGTCCCAATGCTGACTTCCTTCCAAGTCCATAAGGCTTTTGAAATGTAATTTTTCTGAGTATTTGATGATATAGCTCCATTGGGATCCATTGCTCAATGGCTGGCTCCTGCTGCAGTAGCTAGCAACACAAAGCGATGGTTGAAAGGTGGTCTGGAGCAGATGGACTCCCCTGAGCTCCCCTTTAAAGGAGGAATGCTTAAGATAAGAGGAGCAAATCTCCTGACAAATTATGTTATTATACAGAAAAGACACAAATCAGGACACAGGACCCCATAAGGTGAGAGAGTGGAAGGAACACTTTGATGTCACAGTACATTTACCCTCCCTAGCTCTAGAAAGGCCCTGCAGGGCTTTGAAATGTATAACTGCTACTTTCTCCTACTCTTCGCCTCATTTGGTTGTTTCCATTTTGAGGTGTATTTATGGATTGTAACAACGTCATATATCAACTTTGAGCTTGATGGTTTTTGTTTGGGCCATTCCAGTGATGTACTATATATACAAAAGTATGTGGACACCGCTTCAAATGAATGGATTCGGCTATTTCAGCCCCACCCGTTGCTGAGAGGTGTATAAAATTGAGCACACAGCCATGCAATCTCCATAGACAAACCTTGGTGGGAGAATGGCCTCAATGAAGAGCTTAGTGACTTTCAACGTGGCACTGTCATAGGATGCCACCTTTCCAACAAGTCAGTTCGTCAAATTTCTGCCAGAATGCATACTGCCAACTGTAAGAGCCCAACCTCACTAATGCTCTTGTGGTTGAATGAAAGCAAGTCCCCGCAGCAATGCTCCAACATCTAGTGGAAAGCCTTCACAGAAGAGTGGAGGCTGTTATAGCACCAAAGCGGGGACCAACTCCATATTAATGCCCATGATTTTGGAATGAGATGTTCAACGAGCAGGTGTCCACAGACATCTGGTCATGTAGTGTATGTGATATGTTTTTGGGTATATACGATATCTGTATCAAAATACTGACTGTATTTGGACTTTTTGTATATACAACAACTGTACTATATACTGCATTTTTTTGCAGAGCAGGTGAAGTGAACATACTTAAAGTGTATATACATGTGTCGTTGTGACGTTGTCCTCCGGTGGCTAGCTAGCTAAAATTTGCCTATCCTAAATTGGCCATGGATGGAGATAGGGATTTGGACTTGTGGTTTTACTTAATTCTCCGTACTAGTTAATGATTATAAGGGTGATTCTGATCCAACCATAAACTCTTATATTCTGCCCCTGGCATGAGAGAATGTAAGTTCAAAATGTAGATAGATGTAGTAGGCTAATGTTAATTAGCTGGCTCATCGTTGCCCATGAAAGGAAGTTAGGCTAGTGAGCAAGCATTTTAGCCAAGTAGTCTAGGACAACAAAAACTAAAATCATATACTATGTGACAGAGTCATAGACCACTTTGTCAACGCGAAAGAGAGGAGGACGGCATTTGTGTTTCTTTACAAGTAGGGGGAGTGAACATGTTTTTTCTACACATGCACAGACACATACAGTTGAAGTCGGAAGTTTACATATGTAACCGATGTGAAATGGCTAGGTAGTTAGCGGTGGTGCGCGCTAATAGCGTTTCAATCGGTGACGTCACTCGCTTTGAGACCTTGAAGTAGTGGTTCCCCTTGCTCTCCAAGGGCCGTGGCTTTTTTGGAGCGATGGGTAACGATGCTTTGTGGGTGACTGTTGTTGATGTGTGCAGAGGGTCCCTGGTTCGCGCCCGGGTCGGAAAGGGGGGACGGACAAAAGTTATACTGTTACACATTCACCTTAGCCAAATACATTTAAACTCAGTTTTTCACAATTCCTGACATTTAATCCTAGTAAAAATTCCCTGTCTTAGGTCAGTTAGGATGACCACTTTATTTTAAGAATCTGCAATGTCAGAATAATAGTAGAGAGAATGATTTATTTCAGCTTTTATTTCTTTCATCACATTCCCAGTGGGTCAGAAGTTTACATACACTCAATTAGTATTTGGTAGTATTGCCTTTAAATTGTTTAACTTGGGTCAAATGTTTCAGGTAGCCTTGCACAAGCTTCCCACAATCAGTTGGGTGAATTTTGGCCCATTCCTCCTGACAGAGCTGGTGTAACTGAGTCAGGTTTGTAGGCCACCTTGCTCGCACACACTTTTTCAGTTCCGTCCACAAATGTTCTATAGGATTGAGGTCAGGGCTTTGTGATGGCCACTCCAATACCTTGCCTTTGTTGCCATTTTGCCACAACTTTGGAAGTATGCTTGGGGTCATTGTCCATTTGGAAGAACCATTTGCGACCAAGCTTTAACTTCCTGACTGATGTCTTGAGATGTTGCTTCAATATATCCATAAAATTGTCCTCCCTCATGATGCCATCTATTTTGTGAAGTGCACCAGTCCCTCCTGCATCAAAGCACCACACAACATGATGTTGCCACCCCTGTGCTTCACGGTTGGGATGGTGTTCTTCGGCTTGCAAGCCTCCCCCTTTTTCCTCCAAACATAACGATGGTCATTATGGCCAAACATTTCTATTTTTGTTTAATCAGACCAGAGGACATTTCTCCAAAAAGTATGATCTTTGTTCCCATTTGCAGTTACAAACCGTAGTCTGGCTTTTTTATGGCGGTTTTGAAGAGGTGGCTTCTTCCTTGCTGAGCGAGCTTTCAGGTTATGTCGATATAGGACTCGTTTAACTGTGGATATAGATATTTTTGTACTTGTTTCCTCCAGCATCTTCACAAGGTCCTTTGCTGTTGTTATGGGATTGATTTGCACTTTTCGCACCAAAGAACGTTCATCTCTAGGAGAGAGAACGCGTCTCCTTCCTGAACGGTATGACGGCTGCGTGGTCCCATGGTGTTTATACTTGCGTACTATTGTTTGTACAGATGAACGTGGTACATTCAGGCATTTGGAAATTGCTCCCAAGGATGAACCAGACGTGTGGAGGACCAAATTCTTTTTTTGGAGGTCTTGGCAGAATTCTTTTGATTTCCCCATGATGTCAAACAAAGAGGCACGGAGTTTGAAGGTAGGCCTTGAAATACATCCACAGGTACACCTCCAATTTACTCAAATGATGTCAATTAGCCTAACAGAAGCTTCCAAAGCAGTGACATCATTTTCTGGAATTTTTCAAGCTGTTTAAAGGCACAGTCTGTATTGTAAACTTCTGACCCACTGGAATTGTGATACAGTGAAGTATAAGTGAAATAATCTGTCTGTAAACAATTGTTGGAAAAATTACTTGTGTCATGCACAAAGTAGATATCCTAACCGACTTGCCAAAATTATAGTGGAAAAACTAGTTATAATGACTCCAACCTAAGTGTATGTAAACTTCCGACTTCAACTGTAAATCAGAACAGCGAAATTGTATTTAGCTTACATTGATTGTTTTTGGTATTTTTTATTTGTCACTGTATTAGACTAAGCATAGGTGATTTGATGATTCTGAAATGTTGAAGTTGAAATGGAGCTGGAATAGTGACGGCAGTTCCTGTTTTCTTTGCGACTTGCAGTTACTCTCTGTGGTTCTAAATCAATAGTTGTTTAGTTGTCTGAAAAAGTCACCAAAATTAACTTGCTTGACCATGCTGTAGGTAATGTAACTGTTTTTTTTTTTTACATGCAATATGCTTTGTGAACTTCACCAGACAGAGTTTGCTCTCCGGTTTTGTGACTTCACCGTACAGAGTTTGCTCTCCGGTTTTGTGACTTCACCGTACAGAGTTTGCTCTCCGGTTTTGTGATGTAACAAAGGTGGGGTTTAATAAGGCTAGGGGGTGCTGTTGTCACTATTTATGGTAATCGTGTAATTTTTGAAACGGCTTCCTACAAAATTCTTGATCGTACAATATGCATATTATTATTGTTATTGGATAGAAAACAGTCTATAGTTTCTATAGGAGTTGACATTTTGTCTCTAAGTGGAACAGAACTCATTCTACAGCAATTTCCCTGACATGGAGTCAGATTTCAGAAATTTTGGCCTCTGTTCTGGAGTCAGTTTTAAGGCCACTGTTATTCCTATGAGTATATGGACACTGCTTACGTCTTCCCCTGGATGCCTTTACGTGATGACGATTTGAATGGTGTCGATTGCACAATCACAGGCATTATAAATAAAAAAAACCTGTAGCTAGGAACTCTTTTCTTGCTGCGTCACGCGCGCGGCGGCCACCGACCCGCACTTGTTCCAAGCATTAGTGTAGGGAGTAATATTACTCTGGTCATGTTTCTACTCGTTATAGGAGTTAAAAACATCATAAGGTAGTTAATTTAAAGCGTTTTATAGCAATTTATATCCGTTTAGTGCGATTTTGGGACATTTATTTCTGAGACGCTGTGAATCTCTGGGCACGCTTCCAGTTCATGTCGAACGCAGTTGGCATTTCCACATGGCAAGAGGACAGCTTTCCACCAAAAGACGATTAGACCCAAGAAAGGATCCTTTGCCCAAGATACTGATGGAAGAACAGCTCAAAGTAGGAACAATTTATTATGATAAATCGTGTTTCTGTCGAAAAATGTTAGTGGCTTAGGACGCCATCTTTTTTGACGTAGCTTCGCTTGGCGCAAACTGTATTGAAAAGTAAGGATAATTTAAAAAATGTAATTCCGCGATTGTATTAAGAATTAAATTGTCTATCAATCGCTGTCCACCCTATATTTTTTAGTCACGTTTATGAGTATTTATGTATACGAGTAGATCACTGTCTAATATGGCGCACCAATATTTTCTCACCAGCTGGGCTACTTTTCCCATTGTCTAACCATGATTTTGGTGGCTAAATATGCACATTTTCGATCAAACTGTATATGTATGTTGTAATGCGATGTTACAGGGGTGTCATCTGAAGAATTCTGAGAAGGTTAGTGAAAAAAATAATATATTTTGGCGATGTTTACGTTATCGCTCTCTTTGGCTAGAATCAATGCTGGGGTAATGTTTGCACATGTGCTATGCTAATATAACGATTTATTGTGTTTTCGCTGTAAGACACTTAGAAAATCTGAAATATTGTCTGTATTCACAGGATCTGTGTCTTTCGATTAGTGTATGCTGTGTATTTTTACGAAATGTTTGATGATTAGTAGTTAGGTAAACACGTTGCTCATTGTAATTATTCTAGTCCATTTGTGACGGTGGGTGCAATTGTAAACTATGCCATCTACCTGAAATATGCACATTTTTCTAACAACCTATCCTATACCATAAATATGTTATCAGACTGTCATCTGATTAGTTTTTTTCTTGGTTAGGGGCTATAAATATCTTAGTTTAGCCGAATTGGTGATAGCTACTGGTGTTGGTGGACAAATAAAAGATGATGGATTATGCTAATGTGTTTTTAGCTAATAGATTTACATCTTTACATATTGTGTCTTCCCTGTAAAACATTTTAAAAATTGGACATGTTGGCTGGATTCACAAGATCTGTGTCTTTCATTAGCTGTATTGGACTTTAATGTGTGAAAGTTAAATATTAAAAAAAAAATAATAATTGAATTTCGCGGCTCTGCCTTTTCAGTGGGGGTGGGGGGGGTGTGCCGCTAGCAGCACCCCAGTCCTAGACAGGTTAAATTATTTTGGGCCTCAGGCCTATATAATATCACAGTGGCAAGGCATATGAACTAACAGGTTATAGAGCAAACAACACAATTATCACAACACATAGGTTGTAATATGGCTTTTTTTATGTCTGGGCTTCACCAATGATTTTACCAACACCACACTACTGTGTGATTGGCGTGAAACCAATCCAAACTGGCTTCTCTTTTTTTTGGTGTGCCTGGACCATTCACAGTTGGGCTCGCTCAGTTTAGCTCAACGCTGATTGGCTATTATTAAAATAAATGTATTAATCAATGCTACCGGCATCAAAAATGGCATTCTCTTTTTGACCTGACAGCATCAGATAGATGGGCAACACATACATGCATGTATGGAACCAACCTGGACTCAGGGGTAGACGTAACACAGTAAATTATTAACAAAAATTGGCTTTCACAAAAATGTATTCTGGTGTCACACCCTGATCTGTTTCACCTGTCTTTGTTCTTGTCTCCACCCCCCTCCAGGTGTCGCCCATCTTCCCCATTGTACTTATACATGCGTTCTCTGTTTGTCCGTTGCCAGTTCGCTTTGTTTCGTCAAGCATACCAGAGGTTTTTCCCGTGCTCTTGTCTGGCTCCAGTTGCTGTTTTCTAGCTTTTCCAGTTTTGACCATTCTGCCTGCCCTAACCCTGAGCCTGCCTGTCGTTCTGTACCTTGCCATACCACCCTGGATTACTGACCTCTAAATGCCCTGACCCTGAGCCTGCTTGCCGTTCTGTACCTTTTGGACTCTGCTCTGGATTACTGACCTCTGCCTGCCCGTGACCTGTTGTTTGCCTGCCCCCCTGTTTTTGTAATAAACTTTTGATATTTCAAAACTGTCTGCACTTGGGTCTACTCCTGAGCCTTGACACTCGGCCTATAGCACATCACGTGAAGGGCCAGAACAGGAACAATTTAAAAGACCAATATTATTTGACAACCTTTGTGAAAAAGGATGAGTGAGAAAGTTAGACACACAAATATCATAGTTCGAAAGCTGTTTTCTGAAGAGCTACAATTGGATCAACAGATTGATCTGGAACGTGCTCATTGTTCTGGGAAAACCAGGGGGCACTGGTGGTGCCAATGGTGGTGCCAATGAAACCAGACCCAGGCCAATTTGAGTGAGATTCCTCAGGTTCAAGGATAAGCTTGCAGTCCTTGAAAAAGCCAAATGCCTTAAAGGGTCCTACATCTTCATCAATGAGGACTTCTCTATGCAGTCTGACAAAGAAAGAAGGAACTAATACCAGCCATGAAGGCTGCAAGAGAACAAGGTGACATAGCATACTTGAGGATTGACAAACTGATTGTTCACCCTCCCTCCCTAGGAGTTAGGAGGAGCAATAGACAGGGAGCTATGAATATAGATTTTTGAAACACCACTGTCCAATGAGAAAGAAACGTATTTATGTTGTCAATGTATATAACCTGACCCAAGTTACGATATTACCAACCAGAACGTTCACTAATAGATCCGGTATCACATCATCAACTTGAATCAATCACATTTTTACTAACATGGCTGAACATTGTTCTAAAGCTGTATCAGTGGCACGAGGTTGTAGTGATCATAACTTGGTTGCACTCACTAGGATAACTAAAAAAACAAAAGCTGTCCCTAAGGTAATCTACCGAAGTCCTACAGAGGGTTTCAATCAGGACTCATTTGTGAGTGAAAAAAAACAAACTACAAGGCGTCAGAGTATGTAACATCTAGCACTCTGAATCTGGTGATTCAATTCCTGGTCCTATCACACTTAGAGAACTGTTCAGTTAGTACTCTCCTGGCCCCTTACACTGTCTGAATTCGTCCTGCTAGATGACCTAAACGAGGACATGCTTAAACCACCTGACCAAGTCCTAAAGCAATGGGACTCACTAAATCTTTCTCAGAATATTACCAACCCCACAAGATATGACTCCAAGCACTCAGAAAATGATACTCTCATCAATGTTATCCTCACAAATAATCCTGATCGGTATCAGTCTAATGTTTTCTGTAATGACCTTAGTGATCACTGTTTAACAGCCTGTGTTTGTAATGCCGCTCAGTGAAACGACCTGCCCTGATTTGTCATAGACCCTTACTAAAAAACTTTAATGAGTAAGCCTTCCTTCATGACCTGGCCTCTGTAAATTGGTATAGAATTACCTTGATCCACTCTGTCGAAGACGCTTGGGCCTTCTTTTTTGATATTTTCAGTGATATTGTTAACAAACATGCCCCCATAAAGAAAATGAGAATTAAAAACAGGTTCAGCCCCTGGTTTGACCATGATCTTGCAGAGTTACTACACCTCAAGAATTGCATTTGTCGAAAGGCTCGGCACACGCATACTCAGGTGACTGGCTCTCATTCAGGCAAATGAGAAATACGTGCACTCAGGCTATCCGGAAGGCCAAAGTTAGTTAGTTTAAGGAGCAGTTCTCTCTCTGTGGGTCTAAACCCAAGAGGTTTTGGAAAATGGTTAAAGACCTGGAGAATAAACCCTCCTCCTCACAGCTGCCCATGTCCCTTGAAGTTGATGATGTGGTTGTTACTGACAAGAAGCACATGGTTGAGCTTTTTAATCACCACTTCATTAGTCAGGATTCCTATTTGACTGCAAAATTGTATCTCCCACCCCTTCTAATGCGACTAGCCCTGACGCTCCTCCCTCTTTTCCCCCTGCCCCACTACAAAGTTTCTCCCTGCAGGCGGTCACTGAGTCTGAGGTGCTAAAGGAGCTCCTTAAACTTGATCCCCAAAAAACATCTGGGTCAGATGGTTTATACCCTTTCTTCTTTAACGTTGCTGCCACTAATTGCCAAGCCTATCTCTGAGCTTTTTAACCTGCCTCTTCTCTCTGGGGAGGTTCCCATTGCTTGGATGGCAGCCACGGTTCGTAAATTTTTTAAAGGGGGAAATCAAGCTGATCCTAACTGTTATAGGCCTATTTCTATTTTGCCCTGTTTATCAAAAGTGTTGGAAAGACTTGTCAATAATCAACTGACTGGCTTTTTTGATGTCTATAGTATTCTCTCTGGTATGCAATCTGGTTTCCGCTCAGGTTATGGATGTGTCACTGCAAACTTAAAGGTTTGATTGGGTTCAAGTCCGGGCACTGGCTGGGCCATTCAAGGACATTCAGATACTTGTCCTGAATCCACTCCTGCGTTGTCTTGGAGGTCTGCTTAGGGTTGTTGTCCTGTTGGAAGGTGAACCTTCTCCCCAGTCTGAGATCCTGAGTGCTCTGGAGCAGGTTTTCATCAAGGATCGCTGTGTACTTTAATCCGTTCATCTTTCCCTCAAATCGTGTCTAGCCTCACAGTCCCTGCCGCTGAAAAACACCCACACAGCATGATGCTGCCACCACCATGCTTCACCAAAGGGATGGTGCCAGGTTTGCTCCAGACATGACGCTTGGCATTCAAGCCAAAGAGTTCAAACCTGGTTTCATCAGACCAGAGAATCTTGTTTCTCATGGTCTGATAGTCTTTTAGATGACTTTTGGCAAACTCCAAGCGGGCTGTCATGTGCCTTTTACTCAAGAGTGGCTTCCGCCTGGCCACTCTACCAAAATGGCCTGATTGATGGAGTGCTGCAGAGATGGTTGTCCTTCTGAAAAGTTCTCCCATCGCCACAGAGGAACTCTGGAGCTCTGTCAGCTTGACCATCGGGTTCTTGGTCACCCCCTTGACAAAGGCCCTTCTCCCCCAATTGCTCAGTTTGGCCGGATGGCCAGCTCTAGGAAGAGTTTTGGTGGTTCCAAACTTCTTCCATTTTATAATGACGGAGGCCACTGTGTTCTTAGGGACCTTCAATGATGCAGACATTTTTTGTACCTTTCGCCAGATACTTGAATGGCCCAGCTAACATGCTAAGTAGTTTAAAAGTTTGCAAACGCAAAACTTGTCCGTGATAGAATCAAATACGCATCCTTTGGGTTGCTAGATGTTTGCCTTATACACCCCCCCAATCACCATACTTTCGTTTTTGCCATAGTTCCTGCAGTCAAATGACCAGATGTCCCTCTAGTGGCCTCATGGGTGGAATGTTATTAATATATTTCATAATTTAATATTTAATAAACATACTTTTTTTTAAACGCTCTCTATGTCAAACGGGTTTGTTTATATTTCAGTTTTCTGTGTTGTATATGAAGTGTAATATTGGGATGCAAACTCAAAATGTTATACATTTCAACTGTATATTTGACATGGTACATGGGTCTTCTTATTTTATTCCCATAACCATGTGTGTGAGGTCTATACTTTTGTTTCAAAGTAGATTTGTTTAAGTCTACTGTAAAACTTCTCTCTTATGTAACCATACCAAATGTAACATATCACACTAATTTGAGTGTCCCAGATTGGCATATACTATGTTACGTCTACTCTATTAGACCAGGCTGATGGACAGTGGTGTGGTGCTATTTTCTAAGGTGTGGAAGCTCAAAAGAAAGTGTAAAACGTTATCATTTCCTCACTCAAAGTTTGTACAGACAGATATATAGTTTTTGAATAGCCTATCATTATATAGAATATGCATAATATGCATTCTACAGTTGCAACATCTGGCAAACCCACACATTATTGTCTCAAGACATTTTTCAATGTTTAATACCCTCAAACACCAATTTAGGCATACCTAATTGTAACATAGGCAATCATCAATGTCAATTTTGAATTCTTCACGTTTTACTGGTGAAACTGCATCATTGGAATAGCCTATGCATTTTGATCTTCTTGAATAACTGTTTTGTGAGCAAGTTATAGCAGATGGTGTTAAAAAACTATATATATATATCCTGGTGTACTCTGTTGAGTTTTGGCGCATGAGAACTGGGGCCTGGGATGAAAATAAAAAATGAATACTCAAACAAGGTTCTAAAGACTGTTGACATCTAGTGGAAGCCTTACGAAGTGCAATATGACCCTAAAGACACTGTATATTGGATAGGCAAACCTACAAACCTCAGATTTCCCACTTCCTGGTTGGATTTTTTTGTCAGGTTTTTGCCTGCCATATGAGTTCTGTTATACTCACAGACATCATTAAAACAGTTTTAGAAACTTCAGAGGGTTTTCTATCCAACTCTACTAATAATATGCATATTCTAGCTTTTAGGACTGAGTAGCAGGCAGTTTACTCTGGGCACCTTTTTATCCAAGCTACTCAATACTGCCCCCTGTCCCAAAGAAGTTAAAATGGTGTAAAATACTTGTATGTTTGAAGACTTTTAATTATGAGATTTCTGTTGTTTGAATTTGGCGCCCTGCACTTTCACTGGCTGTTGTCAAGTCGATCCCGTTAACCGGATCTCAGCCATAAGAAGATAAGGAGCATTGGTGGCAAATCTGATGGCCGAATGGTAAAGAACATCTAGCCGCTCGAGAGCACCCTTACCTGCCAATCTATAAAGGATGTCTCCGTAATCTAGCATGGGTAGGATGGTCATCTGAATCAGGGTTAGTTTGGCAGCTGAGGTGAAAGAGGGATTACGATAGAGGAAACCAAGTCTAGATTTAACTTTAGCCTGCAGCTTTGATATGTGCTGAGAGAAGGACAGTGCACAGTCTAGCCATACTCCCAAGTACTCGTATGAGGTGACTACCTCAAGCTCTAAACCCTCAGAGGTAGTAATCACACCTGTGGGAGGAAGGGCATTCTTCTTACCAAACCACCTGACCTTTGTTTTGGAGGTGTTATGAGAAGTGATAATCTTAATTTTGTAAAAATGTTTATAATAATAAATGATGAGTAGAACTATTAGGCATTTCACAGATCTTGATGAGTGTTATTTTAAATGATTGTAGCACCCTTCATTGTTCTGAAAGGACAGTGCCAGGATATATCTAACATGGAAATATTTTAAGATGGTCATACCATGAATGATTTAGCTATTTGATTTTGAAATTTAGGACCCCTTTAGGTATAACAAAAACCTTTACTTGGCCTTTACTGCTATAGCCTATGGAAACACATTGAATAACACATTTATGCAGTAAATGGCAAAAAATATAGTAAAAAAATAAATCAAAAGGAATAAGGTTTTGAAGTGTCTGTCCTATATCTAGGAGATGTTAGAAATATTAGTGCCTTTTTGGACACATTTAAACCGTTTAACCCGAACGGCCTGGGTCTTAACCAATAGCCAATAGGCTAAATGTGCCAAGCAGGGCTACAGCAACTTCCAGAGAGGGTAAGGCTCCTTGGGCTTTGCGGTACCCTTTCTGGTTTGGGTGTCCTCGGCAGAACGGTGTCACGTAACCAAGCGGTCACATAATGTTTTGGGTTCCACTGCGCAAGAGAGGGTCCGTGGAGTTTTTTGAAAATCAAGGCAAACACACGGTGAATTTAGATTTTTTTTAAATTCACGTTCTGACGGTCCTCTGCAGTGCATACGTGTATCCAATAGTTATTCATAATTATTGCCACTGCCAGAGAGAAGACAGGGAAGAAACCACAATTTACCTACCTCTAGACCGCCATTTAGTTTGTCATTCAATTATTTTTCATGACATTCTTGTGATAATTAATCAGAATTAATTTTCCAGAAATAGTTTTACCAGCTCTGTGTATTCTCAAATTGAAAAAGGTGAGGGAGCGCCGCTCTCCTGCCCTCCTGCAGCACTACAACCCTGCTTATGGAGCCAACAATTGATGTACATTATGCAGTATTGCTATGTTTATACGTGCTCCTGATAAACCCATCCATGCATAAAGCAGTGTGTAATTCATGCATAAAGCAGTGTGTAATTCATGCATAAAGCTCTTTACAATTACCTTCTCTGGGTGCAGCAGGATCCCATGCCGACCACATTTGTACGAAGAAAAAAGGAGTCCAGCAAACAATATAAGCTAGGACTATGACAAAAGTCATTTTGACAGTTCGGATCTTCGCTTTTGATATGAGCCTCACGCTGCTCACTCGAGAGAGCGCTGCGCCTTTGTACGCCCGCGGCGTCAGAGACATACACTGATCCCGTCTGGTTTTCATTTTAAAGTTTTGCCATATTTTAAAACTTATCAGGCCATAGCAAAGACTTAGGATAGCCACTGGAATTATGTAGATTGTAAGACTAATCCATGTAATGTACGCCTTGGCGCCCCAGGGTTGCACGAAGTCCCCCCAACAGTCATAAACTCCGTTGCCCACATCCCTCAACGAAAATATATACACTTGAGGGGTACTGAAAATCAGACTAAGCATCCAAGAGGCAATCACATAAAAACGGTCCTTCCTCTTGTGCAGAGAGCGAAGCGGCTGACATATCGCCACGCATCTGTCTATGGACATTAGAACAAGCATGTAGGTGGACCCGAACATCCCGACAACCTGTAGGTACTTCACCAGCCTGCACAGTAAGTCCGGCCCGTAGAAGCGGAATGTAATGTCCCATATAAGCTGCGGGAGGACCTGAAAGATTGCCACCACCAGGTCCGCAATACTGAGGTGTTTCATGAAGTAATACATCCGAGAATGGCTGTGCTTGCTCGTATGGATAGCCAAAAGGACGCAAATGTTACCAACCATCGCGAGCAGCAGAACTAGGATAAGAACGGTCACCTCCACTTTGGCCACCTCCTCGTTCCGCTTCAAGGGGTTCACGATGGACTGGTTCCTAGTACTGGTATCGTTTCCACCGCGACTCGAGTTGGTCCGTGAATCATTTATAATCGCCCACAAGTCTTGGTCTCGCAGAAGGTCCTCCATCATTCATGCGTAAACTCGCCACCTTACACAAGCTCCGTTTTCTACGTAGTTCTATGTGCTTTTGTGAAATACAATTTTTGGAACTATACGATGCTCCGTCGCTCTGTTTGCATAGTGTGTTTCACCTGGAGCCCAAAAACACTGCCTATTATCGAGTACCAGACATCGGTGAAGTGACTGATTGGCTCCTCATCTGTTCCTTGTTTATTTGTTTATCATTTCCCGTTATTGCAAAGTTTATTAAGATGTTTTTTTCTGTTTACATGTTTGTCTCTTGGACGGTAGGTTTACCAAAGGCATAGTAAAATCCAATAGTAAGGTGTCCCAATTAGGCGTAGACTCTGGGAGATATGTTCTAGGTAAAAACAAATAAAAGAAGCCTACATTTTACAAGTCAGTGGCTAAAAGATCAAACATGGATAAATGAATAAATAAATGTATGATATGTGCAATTACTAGACTAACCAATTCAGCAATCAATGTCAACCATATTAATAGGCTACTAATAATATACTAATTATAATAATCACCATAATCTTACAAATAATAATTCTAATCATACTTACTAATCATGATCAAAATTATAACATTAAGATACGATAATTAATATTCATGTACTTACCATATTATAAAGACAGCCTTTCCAACGTGATGCACAGCAACTAGTGCGCACAGATTATTTTCTAGAGGGGCTTTGGTCCACATCCCTCGATGTCTTTGTAGCATGTATGAGGTCTAATGCAGTGCTTCAAGCACAGCATACCAAATTGTGCAAGCTGGGACCCTCCCTCTGCCCACGCGCTCTTTTGGTACCACTTCTGTCCCAACGGAGGACCGGCTAAGATACTCACAGCCGTCACTAGATGGCTATGCAAGCACCAGTATATCATTTTCCAACCTATAATTAACACAGGGCATTTATTGTTTGTTTTTTACAGTAAGAAAAAACGAAATGCGTTATCAATATTTTACGCATGAAAGGTACAAGTGGAGCCCCACATTTTCAGAATAATATAAAATTAAAATGTTTTGGGCTTTCCTATTTTGCATGTTATCTTGGCATTAATACGTGTCACATATCAGTTTGCAAACAATGTTTAAAAAAAATACAGTATATATATATATATATATCATTAAGTTAAAACTTCTCTAGGGTAGGGGGCAGAATTCGGAATTTTGGATGAAATGCATGCCCAAATTAAAGAAGGATTACTTTATCCTATCCTAGGTATTCCTTAGAGAGGTGGGGTTTCAGGTGTCTCCGGAAGGTGGTGATTGACTCCGCTGTCCTGGCGTCGTGAGGGAGTTTGTTCCACCATTGGGGTGCCAGAGCAGCGAACAGTTTTGACTGGGCTGAGCGGGAACTGTACTTCCTCAGAGGTAGGGAGGCGAGCAGGCCAGAGGTGGATGAACGCAGTGCCCTTGTTTGGGTGTAGGGCCTGATCAGAGCCTGAAGGTACGGAGGTGCCGTTCCCCTCACAGCTCCGTAGGCAAGCACCATGGTCTTGTAGCGGATGCGAGCTTCAACTGGAAGCCAGTGGAGAGAGCGGAGGAGCGGGGTGACGTGAGAGAACTTGGGAAGGTTGAACACCAGACGGGCTGCAGCGTTCTGGATGAGTTGTAGGGGTTTAATGGCACAGCCAACAGCTGGGCTCCCTGCTGTTGGCTGGATAAACATCTTGTGAATCCAGTCAACATGTCTGATTTTTAAAAAAGTTTTACAGCGAAAACACCACGTATATTTATGTTAGCTCACCACCAAATACAAAAAAGCACAGACATTTCTTTCACAGCCCAGGTAGCTTGCACAAAACCAACCAAACTAACCAAGAACCAACCAAACTAACCAAGAAACAACTTCATCAGATGACAGTCTTATAACATGTTATATAATAAATCTATGTTTTGTTCGAAAAATGTGCATATTTGAGGTATAAATCAGTTTTACATTGCAAATACCATCAACGCTACCATCACAAATAGCACCGAAGCAGCCAGAGTAATTATAGAGACCAACGTGAAATACCTAAATACATATCATAAAACATTTATGAAAAATACATGGTGTACAGCAAATGAAAGACAAACATCTTGTGAATCCAGCCAATATTTCAGATTTTTTAAGTGTTTTACAGCGAAAACACAATATAGCATTATAATAGCTTACTACAATAGCCTACCACACAACAGCATTGATTCAAGGCAACAGTCGATAGCGACAAAACCAGCAAAAGATATTATTTCACTAACCTTCATAAACTTCATCAGATGACAGTCCTATAACATATTACACAATACATATGTTTTGTTCGAAAATGTGCACATTTAGAGCTGAAATCCGTGGTTATACATTGTGAAAATGTAGCAACTATTTTCCAGAATCTCCGGATATATTTCTGACACTCACCTATTCTGACCAAATAACTAATCATAAACGTTACTAAAAAATACTTGTTGTACAGCAAATGATAGATACACTAGTTCTTAATGCAATCGCCATGTTAGAATTAAAAAAAAACCTTTTGTACGACATGCAGCTTACGTTATAGCGAGAGAGCGCCCAAAATCTGGGCGGAAACTAATAGTAAACATTTTCGACAGAAATATGAAATAACATAAATGGGTCCTACTTTTGTTGAGCTTCCATCAGAATCTTGCACAAGGGGTCCTTAGTCCAGAACAATCGTTGTTTGGTTTTAGAATGTCCTTTTTCCCTCTCGAATTAGCAAGCAAAACTTGCCAAGTGGCGCGAAGCTGTCCATCGTGAACAAACGCAGAGAACGGAACATGCCAAAACTCCCGAAAAAAATTCAATAATCTGATAAAACTATATTGAAAAAAACATACTTTACGATGATGTTGTCACATTTATCAAATAAAATCAAAGCCGGAGATATTAGCAGTCTATAAGGAAAGCTTTTCAGAAGCCAAAGCTGATCTCCATCCCGCGTCTTCCTGAACAAAGGAAATTGGGGTCCTGTCATTCCAAGACTTCTCTTTTTTTGATCATAGATATAGCTATTACACTCCATTTCACCTCTCACAGCCTATTGACATCTAGTGGAAGGCGTATGAAGTGCATGTATAGTCATAAACTTCAAGCAAATTGATAGGGAGGCCCTGGAACAGAGCCTCGATTTCAGATTTTTCACTTTCTGACAGGAAGTTTGCTGCAAAATGAGTTCTGTTTTACTCACAGATATATTTCAAACGGTTTTAGAAACTTGAGAGTGTTTTCTATCCAATAGTAATAATAATAAGCATATTGTACGAGCAAGAATAGAGTACGAGGCCTTTTCATTTGGGCACGATTTTTCCCAAAAGTGAAAATAGCGCCCTCTATCCTCAACAGGTTTTAAGGAGCAGTTCTCTCTCTGTGGGTCTAACCCCAAGAATTTCTGGAAAACGGTTAAAGACCTGGAGAATAAATCCTCCCCCTCACAGCTGCCCATGTCCCTTATTGTTGACGTGGTTGTTACTGCCAAGGAGTACATGACTGAGCTCTTTAATCACCACTTCATTAAGTCAGGATTCATGTTTGACTCAGCCATGCCTCATTGCCCATCCAACATTTCCTCATCTCCAACTCCTAAGGTGACTAACCCTGATGCTCCTCCCTCTTTTTCCTCTGCCCCGCTACAAAGTTTCTCCCTACAGGCAGCCAGTGAGTCTGAGGTGCAAAAGGAGCTCCTTAAACTTGACCTCAAAAAAACATCTGGGTCAGATGGTTTAGATCCTTTTTTCTTTAAGGTTGGAGCCCCTATCATCACCAAGCCTGTCTCTGACCCTTTTAGCCTGTCTCTCCTCTCTGGGGAGGTTCTCATTGCTTGGAAGGCAGCCACGGTTCGTCCTTTATTTAAAGGCATAAGGGCACAAGGCAAGACCCAAATGCAGACTCAGGAGGCAGATGGTAGAGCTCCGATATTTATTATAGCAAAGGGAGTAGGCAAAGGCAGGTCGGAGACAGTCGAGAGTTCATAAACCAGGTCAGAGTCCAAACAGTACCAGACGATAGGCAGTCTTGAGGTTAGGCCAGGCAGGGGTGAGAAACCAGATCCGAGTCCAAAAACAGTAAAAGGGGATAGGCAGGCTGGTAGTCAGAACAGGCAGAGTGGTCAGGCAGGCGAATTCGGAGTCAGTACAGGCCCGGGTTGAAACCTGGAGGACTAGAAACAGAGACTGGGAAAAATAGGAGCAAGGAAAAACGCTGGTTGACTTGACAAACAAGACGAACTGGCACAGAGAGACAGGAAACACAGGGATATATACACCAGGGATAATAAGTGACAGCTGGAGGGGCTGGAGGGGGTGGAGACAATCACAAGGACAGGTGAACCAAATCAGGGTGTGACAAAATGGGGAGATCAGCTGATCCTAACTGTTATAGGCAAATTTCAAATTTTCCCTGTATCAAAAGTGTTGGAAAAACTAGTCAATAATCAACTGACTGGCTTCCTTGATGTCTATAGTATTTTCTCTGTCATGCAATCTTGTTTCCACTCAGGTTATGGATGTGTCACTGCAACCTTAAAAGTCCTAATTGATGTCACCATTGCCCTTGATTCTAAGCAATGTTGTGCTGCTATTTTTATTCACTTGGCCAAAGCTTTTGACACAGTAGACCATTCCATTCTTGTGGGCCAGCTAAGGAGTATTGGTGTCTCTGAGTGGTGTTTGACCTGGGCTGCTAACTACCTCCCTCAAAGAGTGCAGTGTATAAAGTCAGAACATCTACAGCCACTGCCTGTCACCAAGGGAGTACCCCAAGGCTTGATCCTAGGCCCCACGCTCTTCTTAATTTACATCAACTACATAGCTCAGGCAGTGGGAAGCTCTCTCATCCATTTATATGCAGATGATACAGTCTAATACTCAGCTGGCCCCTTCCCAGATTTTGTGTTAAACACTCTACAACAAACCTTTCTTAGTGTCCAACACGTGTCCAAAACAAAGTTCCTGTGGTTTGGTAAGAAGAATGCACCTCTCCCCACTGGTGTGATTACTACCTCTGAGTGTTTAGAGCTTGAGGTGTTTCTACCTCATATAAGTACTTGGGAGTATGGCTAGACGGTACGCTGTTCTTCTCTCAGCACAAATCAAAGCCTCAGGCCTAAAGTTAAATCTGGACTTGGTTTCCTCTGTAATCACTTCTCTTTCACTCCAGCTGCCAAAGTAACCCTGATTCAGATGACCATCCTACCTATGCTAGATTACGGAGATGTATTTTATAGATCGGCAGGTAAGGGTGCTCTCGAGCGGCTAGATGTTCTTTACCATTCGGCTATCAGATTTGCCACCAATGCTCCTTATAGGACACATCACTGCATTCTATAATCCTCTGTAAATTGATCATCTCTGTTAAAGGTCCCCAAAGCACACACATCCCTGGGTCGGTCCTCTTTACAGTTCGCTGCAGCTAGCGACTGGGACGAGCTGCTAAAAACACTCAAACTGGACAGTTTTATCTCCATCTCTTCATTCAAAGACTCAATCATTGACACTCTTACTGACAGTTGTGGCTGCTTCGTGTGATTTATTATTGTCTCGACCTTCTTGCCCTTTGTGCTGTTCTGTGCCCAATAATGTTTGTACCATGTTTTGTGCTGCTACCATGTTGTGTTGCTGCCATGTTGTGTTGCTACCATGATGTGTTGTCATGTGTTGATGCCATGCTATGTTGTTGTCTTAGGTCTTGCTTTATGTGTTGTTGTGGTGTCTCTGTTGTCGTGATGTGTGTTTTGTTCTATATTTTTATTTTTAATCTCCCGTCCTCGCAGAAGGTCTTTTGTCTTTTGGTAGGCTGTCATTGTAAATAAGAATTTGTTCTTAGCTGACTTGCCTAGTTAATGAAATAATAGTTAAGTAATTACAATGAATCAATATTCAATGTGTTTGTATGGGCTAACTAACTCAGGAATCATCTGCTTTCAATATACTTTGTGTCCTTCATTTCCCCAAATGTTTCCATTATTTTGGCAGTTTACTGGATGTGCGTTATTCCTTTTTCACTCACTTTTATCTCTGCTCACATTCTAACCTTGAACTTAAGCATGGGGAAATGCATGTGCCAGCCAGCCATGCATTTGGAGTGGAAGTCTCAGAAATGAAGGCGTGGCAGAGGTGTGCCTACAGATGTGCCTATTCTGACCTTGACCTAATTCCCCAATAATTCTACCACCTTCACAGGCAAGGAAACCAGAAATAAGGTTGAGGGAACCTGTCAGTTCCAAGTGTAAAAACAGTTTTTTTCTAATAGAAATAACAGTATTATCCATGCACTGTAATTTATAAATTCATAAGAGCTATTGATAAGAGCTAGGTAAATTAGTAATTCGTTTTGATAAGAGCTAAATTACAATTGTTTTAGATATATTTGACCTTATTATCACAGGAGACCAATGTGAAACCAGTCATATGGTAGGAAACTTAAAAGCATATCAACATGACAGGTATTTATGCCAATTTACCACAGTGAAGTATGAAATGCTGTGCTGTTATGCATCATTTTAATTGTCTGGCCTTATAACTTGCAGGGATTATATTTGGAGATGCAAGCGAAATGTGTAGCGCCTAATTGAAACTTTCTGCTCTCCAGAATGTTATAAACATATGTCCTGACTTTTCCTGATTCTTTTCATTTGTCGGCTATATGTTAAGTATCATTAGCCACTTTCAGTTCCGACCAAAAGTAATAACCACGTATGGCAATTTAGTGTTAGTTCCCTTCAGTTGGTAGTGTACCCTACATTGGTATCATTCCATTCTATCGTTTGATTTAGCCTACCTTTCTTTATTTCCTCTATGAACACTGTCATGTCCTTGTTTGTTTTTGCAGGAAGGTCAAGTAATAGTGGATAATATTTAATGAAGGCCAAATACAAATTGTAGTAAAAATAAATTGGGACATGCTTACTAAATCATTACGGAGCGCAAACCATTAGTTTGAACTTGAAGCACGGCACAAGACGTGGCCATTGTCATCACACAGTTCCATGATCAGTGAGGGAAATCTGGGTATATTTATTATCTCATACAAATGTATAATGTTCTCCATATTAGGATTATATTGTACACTACTTCCAACATTACAATTGATTAACTGAATGGGGTGACTTTGTAAAGAATCAAACCACTATTTTTGTTTGTGCGTAAAGGCTGTCCAACACTATTTTACCATGAAGTAGGATTAATGATTAATCCCTAAACATAAATAACCTCTAAAATCAGAGTTTTTTTTAATCTACCCATGGGTTCTGAAATGGATACAGCCATGAAAACATATGCATATTTATCTTTCCATATTCTGAACACATTCTTCAAAATCTATATTTAGTCTTGTGTCAATCAAATTCTAATTAAAGGTACACAGTATTTAATGGGATGCTTAAGATAAATGAACAGAAAAACAAATTGAACAAAAACTCCCTGATCAAATTGGTGGGCCACCACATGGGTGTGTTTTCTGTGGTGGAATTAAATGTATTCAGTGCATGCATGGGAGCCACACCCACAAACCTCATTACACACCTGCATAAAGTAGCCTAAATCTAATGACCAACTACTGAGAAGTGCTTGACTCAAAACATGTTAAAAAAAACTCATAGATTTCGTAAGTCTGAATCAGATCCTCAATTGACCTTTCCAGGCTAAAAAGAATCTCTAGACTCCACAGTTTTATTTTCTCTAGTCCCAGCAAGCACATTTGGTTACATCAACATTGTGAGAATGTACAGTTGAGTCAGAAGTTTACATACAGTTAGGTTGGTGTCATTAAAACTCATTTTTCAACCACTCCACAAATTTCTTGTTAACAAACTATAGTTTTGGCCAAGTCGGTTAGGACATCTACTTCATGCATGACATAAGTCATTTTTCCAACAATTGTTTACAGACAGATTATTTCACTTATAATTCACTGTATCACAATTCCAGTGGGTCAGAAGTTTACATACACTAAGTTGACTGTTCCTTTAAACAGCTTGGAAAATTACACAGAATTATGTAATGGCTTTAGAAGCTTCTGAGAGGTTAATTGACATAATTCGAGTCAGTTGGAGGTGTACCTGTGGATGTTTTTCAAGGCCTACCTTCAAACTCAGTGCCTCTTTGCTTGACATCATGGGAAAATCAAAGAAACCAGCCAAGACCTCAGAAAAACAATTGTAGACCTCCACAAGTCTGATTCATCCTTGGGAGCAATTTCCAAACACCTGTAGGTACCACGCTCATCTGTACAAACAATAGTACGCAAGTATAAACATCATGGGACCACGCAACCGTCATACCGCTCAGGATGGATACGCGTTCTGTCTCCTAGACATAAACGTATTTTGGTGCGAAAAGTGCAAATCAATCCCAGAACAACAGCAAAGGACCTTGTGAAGATGCTGGAGGTTACAGGTACAAAGTATCTATATCCACATTAAAACGAGTCCTTATCGACATAACCTGAAAGCCCGCTCAGCAAGAAAGAAGCCACTATTCCAAAACCGCCATAAAAAAGCCAGACTAAGGTTTGCAACTGTACATGGGGATTAACTGTTAACTGTTTTTAACTCCAAGCACAGATAGGACACATTTATTTGCTTAGGCATTAATCATGCAGTCACATTCCTTTTTCTGTTGTGGCAAGGCATCAGTGAGATTCAAACCTATGCTCTTCACCTCTCTATCCATGGAATTAGTTCACTGTGCCACCAGGATGAAGCTAGCATGCCATGTTTCTTTAACTCAAAGCTATTCATGTTAGTATTTTCAAACATATCCTATTTCAAAGGTAACAAGCACTCATTAAGATCAGGTATCACACTTAACAAGATGCTGACAACGGAACGTACAAAATTGTACAACGTTCTTTGAATGTTACTAATGTTTTCTTGTGATTTTTTTAAAATCTCATGGCAGTACATAATGTTGAATCAGACCAATGTGGAATTAACAATTGGAGGATGTGCACTACTCATGGTGTATCTTTCAGAGCATGCTGAGGATGTCTTGTACTGTCCCTAGCACAGAATGTCCAGCCTTGTTCCTCAAGATACAATGGAAGACACTGTAACATAACACGACACTATTATTCTGTCTAACGAAAAGATTGAGGACACCTGGAATTTATTTGTTAGGTTGCCAATGTACTGTATCCTAAGGAATCTATTAAAAACGCTCTGTCAGTGTTCATTGTCTAGCTAATGCTATATCCAAAAATGTATCTGGAAATGTAATTGTTTGGTTGCCAATGTACTTTAAGGGAAGCTTAAAACCCTCTCCCCTATCTGTGTTCTTTGTCTAGCCGATGCTGTAACCTGACCTGAAATCAGGTTCTAATTATACCTTAGCTGGCAAGGTCAAGCAAGGGGTTGATTGTGTCTGTCTGGAGAATGGACAGGAAGGCAGCCAGACTGCATGGCGGTCTCGTTGTGAGACCACTCCACTGTATGCCACCCAAATAGGGGCCATATGTGTCAAGTGTCTCAGAGGAGTTTCAATCTACACTCTTAAAAAAAAGGGTTCCAAAAGAGTTCTTTGGCTGTCCCCATAGGAGAATCATTTTTGGTTCCAGGTTTTTGGTTACGTGTAGAACCATCTGTAGAATGGGTTCTACATGGAACCCAAAAGGGTTCTATCTGGAACTAAAAGGGTTATATTTGCAACCAAAAAGGGTTCTTCTAAGAGTTCTCATCTCTTCTAAGGGTTCTCCTAACCCTTTAAGGTTCTAGATAGTACCTTTTTTTCAAAGAGTCTTGGGTCATGCACCATCTGTACATGTAGTCATATTACTTGCCATCTAAAATGCAAAACTGATCCTAAATCAGCACTCCTTCTTTAAGACGCTTGATACATAAGGCCCTTGAGGTGTAAATCACCATCATCTCTATGCTTGTCAATAGAGAACATGTTTGACTACTCATGTCAGAAATGTTCAGTCTGCAACAAGCTATCCTCAAATGCAGATCCACTTTATTTGAATTAAAATGTGCCAATTCCAACCATTATTTTTTATTGATGGGAGGCTACTTTATGGATACACTTCACTCTGTTATAAGAACCAACTTGTGTTCATTTGAAAGAGTGGAATAACACACTGATATGAGCCATTACTGTATTTTAACATGTATCTTTGGTCTTGTTTGGAGTTCCATGGTATGCCAGGCAAGCAGAGCTTAAAGTCACAGTCATCTCTATTTGTGTTAATTAAACCAACAATCATAGAGAATGTAGTTAATTGATTAACATTGAAGGTGAAGTGAGGATAATTACACGTTATGGCTCCTCATGTCAGACAGGTTCATTACGTAAAGGGTAAATTCAGTGTTTTTTTAACCTCAATAAATTATTAAATCCAATTCCATACCAGTGTCAATAAACTGTATGTGAAAACATATATTTTGTTCTGTTCTGTAGTCAAACAGTTAAGAAGGAAAGGTCCTAAGAAAACGACCCCTTATGATGTTAATGGGTGTTTTAAGCTTACCAGGAATTCACTTAATTGGAATTATATTGTGCCAATTCCAAACACTCAGGTTGTACTCCAAATGGCACCATATTTCCTACATAGTACACTACTTTTGACCAGAACCCTATGGGCTCCATAATAGGGAAAATGGTGCCATTTGGGATTCAGTCTCATTTTCATGAAGGCTACTCCATGGAAACACTCCAATCATGTTATTTTCATTTGACATGGTTGCATAGCACCCTAAGAACTGCTAATATCCGATCCTTACCTTTGTATGTAAAATGTTGTCGTACTCATTTCAGAAAATTGTATTTGTGTGTGAAGTTCTAGTTCACACACACACACACACACACACACACACACACACACACACACACACACACACACACACACACACACACACACACACACACACACACACACACACACACACACAAAATACACAGCAATATGAAGCAGCATTATGAAACAGATTCTCAGATAGCACAAATAGAAAACAGTCTCAAACTCATTGTCTATTGTAGCTGGAAACGGCTGATTTTTAATGGAATATCTACATAGGCATACAGAGGCCCATTATCAAAAACCAACACTCCTGTGTTCCAATGGCACATTGTGTTAGCCTTTTAAAATGATAAAATTGGATTAGCTAATTGATCATTAGAAAACCCTTTTGCAATTATGTTACAACAGCTGAAAACTGTTGTGCTGATTTAAAGAAGCAATAAAACTGTCCTTCTTTAGACGAGTTGAGTATCTGGAGCATCAGCATTTGTGGGTTCGATTACAGGCTCAAAATGGCCAGAAACAAAGACCTTTCTTCTGAAACTCGTCAGTCTATTCTTGTTCTGAGAAATGAAGGCTAATCCATGTGAGAAATTGATCTCATACAACGCTGTGTACTACTCCTTGCACAGAACAGCGCAAACTGGCTCTAACCAGAATAGAAAGAGTAGTGGGAGGCCCCGGTGCAAAACTGAGCAAGAGGGACAAGTACATTAGAGTGTGTAGTTTGAGAAACAGAGGCCTCACAAGCCCACAACTGGCAGCTTCATTAAATAGTACCGTCAAAAACACCAGTCTCAATGTCAACAGTGAAGAGGCGACTCCGGGATGATGGTCTTCTAGGCAGAGTTGCAAAGAAAAAGCCATATCTCAGACTGGCCAATAAAAATAAAATATTAAGATGGGCAAAAGAACACAGACAATGGACAGATGAACTCTGTCTAGAAGGCCAGCATCTCTTCATGTTGACATTGAGACTGGTGTTTTGCAAGTACAATTGCAAGGTGAGCCTTCACCCCAGTCTGAGGTCCTGTGCCCTCTGGAACAGGTTTTCATCAAGGATCTCTCTGTACTTTTCTCCATTCATCTTTACCTCAATCCTGACTAGTCTCCCAGTCCATGCTGCTGAAAAACATCCCCACAGCATGATGCTTCCACCACCATGCTTCACTGTATGGATGGTGCCTTTTACTGAGGAGTGACTTTCGTCTGGCCACTACCATAAAGGTCTGATTGGTGGAGTGCTGCAGAGATGGTTGTTCTTCTGTAAGGTTCTCCCATCTCCACAGAGAAACTCTAGAGCTCTATCAGAGTGACCATCGGGTTCTTGGTCACCTCCCTGACCAAGGCCCTTCTCCCCCGATTGCTCAGTTTGGCCGGGTGGCCTGCTCTAGGAAGAGGCTGGGTGGTTCTAAACTTCTTTCATTTAAGAATGATGGAGGCCACTGTGTCCTTGGGGACCTTCAATGCTGCTGAAATGTTTTGGTACCCTTTCCCAGAGCTGTGCCTCGACACAATCCTGTCTTGGATTTCTACGGACAATTCCTTTGAACTCATGGCTTGTTTTTTGCTCTGACATGCACTGTCAACTGTGGGAACTTTCCAAATCATATCCAATCAATTGAATTTACCACAGGTGGACTCCAATCAAGTTGTAGAAACATCTCAAGGATGATCAATGGAAACAGGATGTACCGGAGCTCTATTTTGAGGGTCTGAATACCTATGTAAATAAGGTATATCTGTTTTTTATTGTTTATACATTTTGCAAAACATTTTAAAAGCCTGTTTTCGCTTTGTCATTATGGGGTATTGTGTGTATATTGATGAGTCTTTTGGGGGGGGTCCATTTTAGAATAAGGCTGTAACATAACAGAATGTGGAAAAAGTGAAGGAGTCTGAATACTTTCTGAAGGCACTGTATATATATTTCTCTCTCTCTCTCTTTCTCTCTCTCTTTCTCTCTCTCTCCCTGTGTGTGAGTGCATGTGTGTGAGTGCATGTGTGTGTGTGTGTGTGTGTGTGTGTGTGTGTGTGTGTGTGTGTGTGTGTGTGTGTGTGTGTGTGTGTGTGTGTGTGTGTGTGTGTGTGTGTGTGTGTGTGTGTGTGTGTGTGCGTTCATACGTGCCTGTGTGTGTGTGTGTGTGTATTAGAGAGAGGAAGGATGTGAACACCATAGAGAGTTTGGTGGATTGAGACTCAAGAGTTAATCACCTGGGCTTGGATTACAATCACATGCTCACTGGATGTGTGCCATCGTTTTATGGCTGAAGTTACAAACCTTGGTTCAGATAAAAGTCTTATCACATATCGCACGTAACATTATCATAGTAAACTTTCTCCATCCTGCAAAATATGTATATCAAAGCACTCTCCATGAAACATTATATTTGGTTGAAATACATTCCAGGAATCAACATTTTGATAACTTCTTATGGCTGGGGGCAGTATTGAGTAGCTTGGATAAATAAGGTGCCCAGAGGTGCCCAGAGTAAACTGCCTGCTACTCAGTCCCAGAAGCTAAGATATGCATATTATCAGTATATTTGGATAGAAAACACTCTGAAGATTCTAAAACTGTTTGAATGAAGTCTTTCAGCTCGTCACTTCCTCTTGAACTTGCAACTTGCAGACGCGTTGCTGTGCGTTTTGTTGCCAACCTTACTTTGCTACTTGACAACTTTACGGTTTTTACTTTTTAATTACCGTTTATATTTTTAGTTTTTCCCTCCCCAATTTTTTTTTTCATTCAACTTTTTCACTCCGGACGCTTTATCTGGACATGGTTCGTCAGCACCTTCAACAGCCGAAGCTAAGTAGTAACATTAACATGATGCCTTCTAATTGCAGTCGCTGTACTCATAATATACAGGAGAACGATCGCCTTACGGCGAGGATAGCTGTGCTGCAAGCCCAGCTTCAGACAGAATCGTTAGGCAAGGGTAATTTCAGTGTAGGAAAGGAATGAATTCCTATCGGACCTTGTAGTCATAGCAGATAATGTTCACATTTTTGGTGATTTTAATATTCACATGAAAAAGTCCACAGACCCACTCCAAAAGGCTTTTGGAGCCATCATCGACTCAGTGGGTTTTGTCCAACATGTCTCTGGACCTACTCACTGCCACAGTCATACTCTGGACCTAGTTTTGTCCCATGGAATAAATGTTGTAGATCTTAATGTCGTGCTATAAATTCTCAGACAACACAAAGATTCCTTGATGCCCTTCCAGACTCCTTCTGCCTACCCAAGGACGTCAGAGGACAAAAATCAGTTAACCACCTAACTGAGAAACTCAATTTAACCTTGCGCAATACCCTAGATGCAGTTGCACCCCTAAAAACAAAAAACATTTGTCATAAGAAACTAGCTCCCTGGTATACAGAAAATACCTGAGCTCTGAAGCAAGCTTCCAGAAAATTGGAATGGAAATGGCGCCACACCAAACTGGAAGTCTTCCGACTAGCTTGGAAAGACAGTACCGTGCAGTATCGAAGAGCCCTCACTGCTGCTTAATCATCCTATTTTTCCAACTTAATTGAGGAAAATAAGAACAATCCAAAATTTATTTTTGATACTGTCGCGAATCTAACTAAAAAGCAGCATTCCCCAAGTGATGATGGCTTTTACTTCAGCAGTAATAAATTCATGAACTTCTTTGAGGAAAAGATCATGATCATTAGAAAGCAAATTACAGACTCCTCTTTAAATCTGCGTATTCTTCCATAGCTCAGCTGTCCTGAGTCTGCACAACTCTGCCAGGACCTAGGATCAAGAGAGATACTTAAGTGTTTTAGTACTATATCTCTTGACACAATGATGAAAATAATCATGGCATCTAAACCTTCAAGCTGCATACTGGACCCTATTCCAACTAAACTACTTAAAGAACTGCTTCATGTGCTTGGCCCTCCTATGTTTAACATAATAAACGACTCTCTATTCACAGGATGTGTACCAAACTCACTAAAAGTGGCAGTAATAAAGCCTCTCTTGAAAAAGTCAAACCTTGACCCAGAAAATATAAAAAACTATCGGCCTATATCGAATCTTCCATTCCTCTCAAAAAGTTTAGAAAAAGCTGTTGCACAGCAACTCACTACCTTCCTGAAGACAAACATTGTATACGAAATGCTTCAGTCTGGTTTTAGACCCCATCATAGCACTGAGACTGCACTTGTGAAGGTGGTAAATTACCTTTTAAAACTTCTTATGGCTGCAGCCCGACGTCGGTACACTTATGACAACAGCCAGCTCAAGTGGAGGGCGCGAAATTCAAAATATATATTTTTTAAATATTTAACTTTCACACATTAACAAGTCCAAAACAGCATATGAAAGGTACACTTCTTGTGAATCCAGCCAACATGTCCGATTTTTAAAATGTTTTACAGCGAAAACAGCACGTATATTTATGTTAGCTCACCACCAAATACAAAAGAGGACAGACATTTTTCACAGCACAGGTAGCATGCACAAAGCCAATCTAACTAACCAAGAACCAACCAAACTAACCAAGAAACAACTTAATCAGATGACAGTCTTATAACATGTTATTCAATAAATCTATGTTTTGTTCGAAAAATGTGCATATTTCAGGTATAAATCATAGTTTACATTGCAGCTACAATCAGAAGTTGCACCGAAAGCAGACAGAATAATTACAGACACCAAAGTCAAATACCTAATTACTCATCATAAAACATTTCTGAAAAATACATAGTGGACAGCAATTGAAAGACAGGCATCTTGTGTTTCCAGACAATACTTCCGATTTATCAAGTGTTTTACAGCGAAAACACAATATAGCGTTATATTAGCTTAGCACAATAGCCAGAAAGACAAGCCATTTCCCAGTAGCAAAAGTAAGCGATCGTAACAAACAAGCAAAATATATATAATTTTTGACTAACCTTGATTTTCTTCCTCAGATGACAGTCCTATAACATCAGGTTATACATACACTTATGTTTTGTTCGAAAATGTGCATATTTAGAGCTGAAATCAATGGTTACACCGTGTGCTAACTTAGCTACTTTTCCCCACCACGTCCGGATTTTTCCTGACACTTTTTCTTGCACACATGTTCTGACCATATAGCTATTCATAAACATAACTAAAAAATACATGTTGTATAGGAAATGATAGATCCATTAGTTCTTAATGAAATCGCAGTGTTAGAATTCTAAAAAATAACTTCATTATGATATGCAGCTTCGGTATAGCTAGAGTACCCAAACGTTGGCCGCCCACGACTAGTTCACATGCACGACAGATATATGAAATAGCATCATAAAATGTTTCTTACTTTTGCTGATCTTTCATCAGAATGTTGGACAAGGGGTCCTTTGTCCAGAACAGTCGTTGTTTGGAATTAGAACGGCCACTTTCCCTCTTGAATTAGCACGCGCGCTAGCCAGGTGGCTCAAATCACTCCAACGTCAACAAAGTCAGAGAACGGAACACGGCAAAACTCCCGAAAAAAATTCAATAATCTGATTAAACTATATTGAAAAAACATACTTTACGATGATATGGTCACATGTATCAAATAAAATCAAAGCCGGAGATATTGGTCGTCCATAACGGCAGCTAAACAGAAGGCAATTCCACTGTCAAGCGAGCGCTCCTCAGAGTACCGGAAATGAGGGACACGTCATACAAAGAGCCTGTATTCAACGTCAGACCAAGATAAACACGAAATTTCTTCTCTCACCGCCTCTTGACACCCAGGGGAAGGTGTATGAAGTGTACGTAGACTCTTACGTTCATTTCCCATGTATAGGCAGGGGGTAGAAGAGAGCCTCGGTTTCAGACATTCCACTTCCTGGTCAGGAAGTGTGCTGCAGAATGACTTCTGTTTCACTCAGAGAAATAATTCAAACGGTTTTAGAAACTAGAGAGTGTTTTCTATCCAATAGTAATAATAATATGCATATTGTACGAGCAAGAATTGAGTACGAGGCCGTTTGAAATGGGCACATTTTATCTGGCTACTCAATACGCCCCCTGCAGCCCAAACAGGTTAATGGCGTCAGACCGAGGCTCTGCATCTGTCCTCGTGCTACTAGACCTTAGTGCTGCCTTTGATACCATCAATCACCACATTCTTTTGGAGAGATTGGAAACCCAAATTGGTCTACACCGACAAGCTCTGGCCTGGTTTAGATCTTATCTGTCGGAAAGATATCAGTTTGGCTCTGTGAATGGTTTGTCCTCTGACAAATCAACTGTACATTTCGGTGTTCCTCAAGGTTCCGTTTTGGGACCACTATTGTTTTCACTATATATTTTACCTCTTGGGGATGTCATTCGAAAACATAATGTTAACTTTCACTGCTATGCGGATGACACACAGCTGTACATTTCAATGAAACATGGTGAAGCCCCAAAATTGCCCTCGCTAGAAGCCTGTGTTTCAGACATAAGGAAGCGGATGGCTGAAAACGTTCTACTTTTAAACTCGGACAAAACAGAGGTGCTTGTTCTAGGTCCCAAGAAACAAAGATTCTGTTGAATCTGACAATTAATCTTGATGGTTGTAAAGTCGTCTCAAATAAAACTGTGAAGGACCTCAGCGTTACTCTGGACCCTGATCTCTCTTTTGACGAACATATCAAGACTGTTTCAAGGACAGCTTTTTTCCATCGACGTAACATTGCAAAAATATGCAATTTTTCGTCCAAAAATGATGCAGAGAAATTGGTCCATGCTTTTGTTACTTCTAGGTTGGACTACTGCAATGCTCTACCTTCCGGCTACCCGGATAAAGCACTAAATAAACTTCAGTTAGTGCTAAATACGGCTGCTAGAATCCTGACTAGAACCAAAAAATTTGATCATATTACTCCAGTGCTAGCCTCCCTACACTGGCTTCCTGTTAAGGCAAGGGCTGATTTCAAGGTTTTACTGTTACCCTACAAAGCGTTACATGGGCTTGCTCCTACCTATCTTTCCGAGTTGGTCCTGCCGTACATACCTACACGTATGCTACGGTCACAAGACGCAGGCCTCCTAATTGTCGCTAGAATTTCTAAGCAAACAGCTGGAGGCAGGGCTTTCTCCTATAGATCTCCATTTTTATGGAATGGTCTGCCTACCCATGTGAGAGACGCAGACTTGGTCTCAACTTTTAAGTCTTTACTGAAGACTCATCTCTTCAGTGGGTCATATGATTGAGTGTAGTCTGGCCCAGGAGTGTGAAGGTGAACGGAAAGGCTCTGGAGCAACGAACCACCCTTGCTGTCTCTGCCTGGCCGGTTCCCCTCTCTCCACTGGGATTCTCTGCCTCTAACCCTATTACAGGGGCTGAGTCACTGGCTTACTGGTGCTCTTTCATGCCGTCCCTAGGAGGGGTGCGTCACTTGAGTGGGTTGAGTCACTGACGTGATCTTCCTGTCTGTTGGCGTCCCCCCTTGGGTTGTGCCGTGGCGGAGATCTTTGTGGGCTATACTTGGCCTTGTCTCAGGATGGTAAGTAGGTTGTTGAAGATATCCCTCTAGTGGTGTGGGGGCTGTGGCAAAGTGGGTGGGGTTATATCCTTCCTGTTTGGCGCTGTTCGGGGGTATCATCAGATGGGGCCACAGTGTCTCCTGACCCCTCCTGTCTCAGCCTCCAGTATTTATGCTGCAGTAGTTTATGTGTCGGGGGGGTAGGGTCAGTTTGTTATATCTGGAGTACTTCTCCTGTCTTATCCGGTGTCCTGTGTGAATTTAAGTATGCTCTCTCTAATTCTCTCTTTCTCTCTCTCTCTCTCGGAGGACCTGAGCCCTAGGACCATGCCTCAGGACGACCTGGCATGATGACTCCTTGCTGTCCCTAGTCCACCTGGCCGTGCTGCTGCTCCAGTTTCAACTGTTCTGCCTGCGGCTATGGAACCCTGACCTGTTCACCAGACGTGCTACCTGTCCCAGACCTGCTGTTTTCAACTCTCTAGAGACCGCAGGACCGGTAGAGACACACTTAATGATCGGCTATTCAACTGACATTTACTTCTGAGGTGCTGACTTGCTGCACCCTCGACAACTACTGTGATTATTATTATTTGACCATGCTGGTCATTTATGGACATTTGAACATCTTGGCTATGTTCTGTTATAATCTCCACCCGGCACAGCCAGAAGAGGACTGGCCACCCCTCATAGCCTGGTTCATCTCTAGGTTTCTTCCTAGGTTTTGGCCTTTCTAGGGAGTTTTTCATAGCCACCGTGCTTCTACACCTGCATTGCTTGCTGTTTAGGGTTTTAGGCTGGGTTTCTGTACAGCACTTTGAGATATCAGCTGATGTACGAAGGGCTATATAAATATATTTTATTTTGATTTGATTTGAGTATAACAGAACTCAAATGGCAGGCAAAAACCTGAGAAAAAATCCACCCAGGAAGTGGGAAATCTGATGTTTGTAGGTTTTCAACTCTTGGCCTATTGAATACACAGTGGGATATTGGTCATATTGCACTTCCTAAGGCTTCCACTAGATGTCAACAGTCTTTAGAACCTAATGCTTCTACTGTGAAGTGGGGGCTCATAAGGGCTGTTTGAGCCAGGTGTCTGGCAGAGTGCCATGAGCTCGTGACGCTTGTTCACGTGAGAGCGAGCTCTGTTCTATTGCATTTCTACAGACAAAGGAATTCTCCAGTTGTAACATTATTGAAGATTTATGTTAAAAACATCCTAAAGATTGATTCCATACATCGTTTGACATGTTTCTACGGACATGTTTCTACAGACTTTTTGACTTTTCGTCTGCTCCTAGTGATCGCGCCTCATGAATTTTGATTTGTGAACCGAACTCGCTAACAAAAGGACATAAATGATGAACTTTATCGAACAAATCAAACATTTACTGTGGAACTGGGATTCCTAGGAGTGCATTCTGATGAAGATCATCAAAGGTAAGTGACTATTTATAATGCTATTTCTGATTTCTGTTGACTACACAACATGGTGGATATCTTTATGGTTGTTTTGGGCTCTGAGCGCCGTACTCAGATTATTGCATGGTTTGCTTTTTCGGTATTTTTTTTTGAAATCTGACACAGAGGTTGCATTAAGGAGAAGTTTATCTAAAGTTCCATGTATAATAGTTGTATTTTCATCAACATTTATGATGAGTATTTCTGGAAATTGATGTGGCTCTCTGCAAAATCACCGGATGTTTTTGGAACTACTGAACATAACGCGCCAATGTATACTGAGATTTTTTGATATAAATATGAACTTTATCGAACAAAACATACATGTATTGTGTAACATGAAGTCCTATGAGTGTCATCTGATGAAGATCGTCGAAGGTTAGTGATTCATTTATCTCTATTTCTGCTTTTTGTGACTCCTCTCTTTGGCTGGAAAAATGGCTGTGTTTTTCTGTGAGTAGGCACTCACCTAACATAATCGTTTGTGCTGCTTTCGCTGTAAAGCCTATTTGAAATCGGACACTGTGGTGGGATTAACAAGAATGGTTAAAAATGGTGTGAAATACTTGTATGTTTGAGGAATTATAATTATGAGATTTCTGTTGTTTTGAATTTGTCGCCCTGCACTTTCACTGGCTGTTGTCATATCGATCCCGTTGAGGGGATCTCAGCCATAAGAAGTTTGATAATCAATATATGTTTAGGATTTAAGCAAAGGCATGGAGTGCACTAAAGATTCAATTACCTGTAGATGTTCTCTCTTGAATCCACATCAGATGACAACTGTAGTTGAAATGTGGTCTGTTTCTGTGTTCTTCAGCTTATCCTCTACTCCCATCTGTTTTTGGTTCAGTGAACTTATAATAATAATAATAATAATGTAGCTTGATGTAGCCATATGTTACTGGCACCACAGATAACTGCCCCCTGTCTGTTTCCACCACCTCAGCCCACAGGATTCCTTCTCTCATGAGTGGAAAATAGAAATGGAAGCCAAGCTACATGCACACACGCACACACACGCACGCACATACACATACGCACATGCACGCACACATGCACACGCACGCATACACACGCACACACACGCACGCACACGCATGCACACACATGCACACGCATGCACACGCGCACATGCGCGCACACACACATACGCACACACACGCACACACACGCATACACGCGCACGCACACACACACGCACGCACGCACGCACGCACGCACGCACCTGCAGATGTCTTGAAATTAACCATACGATGGCTTTATGCTCAGTGGAGTTTGGTAACACTAGACAACAGGCCATTGTAATATCCACCACAAAAAAATAGATAGATCACGTATGACATCACATAGATACAATTACTGTAATATCACCATGTGGTGTCCTTCTGCTGTCATATGAGAATTTAATTTTGTAATAGAATTTATCATCAATTCAACCAAAGAGAGCCATACAGCAGGTACAACAGGGTAACATAGTTATGCACAACCTGACCCAAACTGTCACGCCCTGACCTTAGATATCTCGGTTTTTCTATATATTTTGGTTAGGTCAGGGTGTGACTAGGGTGGGTACGCTAGTTTTGTATGTCTAGGGTTTTTGTATGTCTAGGGGTTTTTGTATGTCTATGTTGGCCTGATATGGTTCCATATTCAATTCCATATTTAGGTAGTCACTTTCCTCATTTGTGTTGTGTTTAAAATTATGTGGAACTCTACTCACGCTGCGCCTTGGTCTCATCTTTACAACGATCGTGACACAAACTGCTTCCAGAGCCTGACATAGGCTACACGTGGAGTGTAGATCCAAGTGTAGAAAAGACAATTCAACATTCTGTCTGAGGATGTTTAAAAACACCTTTGGCGCCTCAGTGTATCTCCAGCCAAACCTTCATTTCTTTCCAGTCTTAGTGTGTGAAATATAACAAATGGTCTGTCTAGTATTAAAAAAACACACTGTCCTGCCTGCTCCAGTACTTAGGAGTGTGTGTGTGCGCATGCACGCATGCGTGTGTGTGTGTACGTGTGTCTGCATGCGTGTGTGTGTGTGTGTACGTGTGTCTACATGCATGCATGCATGCGTGTGTGTGTGTGTGTGTGTGTAGTTATCACACACTGGCTCATCTCCTTCATCACATCTTTCTCTAAGTCTCTGCCTCTCTCGGAGGAGAAAAACAAGACAGATAAAACAGAGAAGGACTGTCTCATTTTAGGATGCTCTGAAAATCCATTACAGATGCTTCTGTTGTACTTTTCTGTTGTCTTTGGTCAGTCATCCTCTCGTCTGTTCTGTTGTCAGCATTCAGTCATCCTCTCCTCTGTTCTGTTGTCTTTGGTCATTCATCCTCTCTTCTGTTCTGTTGTCTTTCGTCAGTTCTGTTCTGTTGTCAACGTTCAGTAATCCACAATTCCGTTCTATTGTCAACGTTCAGTCATCCTCTCCTCTGTTCTGTTGTCAACGTTCAGTCATCCTCTCTTCTGTTCTGTTGTCAACGTTCAGTCATCCTCTCTTCTGTTCTGTTGTCAACGTTCAGTAATCCACAATTCCGTTCTATTGTCAACGTTCAGTCATCCTCTCCTCTGTTCTGTTGTCAACGTTCAGTCATCCTCTCCTCTGTTCTGTTGTCAACGTTCAGTCATCCTCTCCTCTGTTCTGTTGTCAACGTTCAGTCATCCTCTTTTCTGTTCTGTTGTCAATGTTCAGTCATCCTCTCTTCTGTTCTGTTGTCAACGTTCAGTCATCCTCTATTCTGTTCTGTTGTCTTTCGTCAGTCACCCTCTCTTCTGTTCTGTTGTCAACGTTCAGTCATCTTCTCTTCTGTTCTGTTGTCACCGTTCAGTCATCCTCTCTTCTGTTCTGTTGTCTTTCGTCAGTCAGCCTCTCTTCTGTTCTGTTGTCACCGTTCAGTCATCCTCTCTTCTGTTCTGTTGTCAACGTTCAGTCATCCTCTCCTCTGTTCTGTTGTCAACGTTCAGTCATCCTCTCTTCTGTTCTGTTGTCAACGCTCAGTCATCTTCTCCTCTGTTCTGTTGTCACCGCTCAGTCATCCTCTCTTCTGTTCTGTTGTCACCGTTCAGTCATCCTCTCTTCTGTTCTGTTGGCTTTCGTCTGTCAGCCTCTCTTCTGTTCTGTTGTCAACGTTCAGTCATCTTCTCCTCTGTTCTGTTGTCAACGTTCAGTCATCCTCTCTTCTGTTCTGTTGTCAACGTTCAGTCATCCTCTCTTCTGTTCTGTTGTCAATGTTCAGTCATCCTCTCTTCTGTTCTGTTGTCTTTTGTCAGTCACCCTCTCTTCTGTTCTGTTGTCAACGTTCAGTCATCTTCTCTTCTGCTCTGTTGTCACCGTTCAGTCATCCTCTCTTCTGTTCTGTTGTCAACGTTCAGTCATCTTGTCCTCTGTTCTGTTGTCACCGCTCAGTCATCCTCTCTTCTGTTCTGTTGTCACCGTTCAGTCATCCTCTCTTCTGTTCTGTTGGCTTTCGTCAGTCACCCTCTCTTCTGTTCTGTTGTCAACGTTCAGTCATCTTCTCTTCTGTTCTGTTGTCAACGTTCAGTCATCCTCTCTTCTGTTCTGTTGTCAACGTTCAGTCATCCTCTCTTCTGTTCTGTTGTCAATGTTCAGTCATCCTCTCTTCTGTTCTGTTGTCTTTTGTCAGTCACCCTCTCTTCTGTTCTGTTGTCAACGTTCAGTCATCTTCTCTTCTGTTCTGTTGTCACCGTTCAGTCATCCTCTCTTCTGTTCTGTTGTCAACGTTCAGTCATCTTCTCCTCTGTTCTGTTGTCACCGCTCAGTCATCCTCTCTTCTGTTCTGTTGTCACCGTTCAGTCATCCTCTCTTCTGTTCTGTTGGCTTTCGTCAGTCACCCTCTCTTCTGTTCTGTTGTCAACGTTCAGTCATCTTCTCTTCTGTTCTGTTGTCACCGTTCAGTCATCCTCTTTTCTGTTCTGTTGTCAACGTTCAGTCATCTTCTCCTCTGTTCTGTTGTCAACGTTCAGTCATCCTCTCTTCTGTTCTGTTGTCTTTCGTCAGTCACCCTCTCTTCTGTTCTGTTGTCAACGTTCAGTCATCTTCTCTTCTGTTCTGTTGTCACCGTTCAGTCATCCTCTCTTCTGTTCTGTTGTCTTTCGTCAGTCACCCTCTCTTCTGTTCTGTTGTCAACGTTCAGTCATCCTCTCTTCTGTTCTGTTGTCACCGTTCAGTCATCCTCTCTTCTGTTCTGTTGTCTTTCGTCAGTCATCCTCTCTTCTGTTCTGTTGTCAACGTTCAGTCATCCTCTCCTCTGTTCTGTTGTCAACGTTCAGTCATCCTCTCTTCTGTTCTGTTGTCAACGTTCAGTCATCTTCTCCTCTGTTCTGTTGTCACCGCTCAGTCATCCTCTCTTCTGTTCTGTTGTCACCGTTCAGTCATCCTCTCTTCTGTTCTGTTGGCTTTCGTCTGTCAGCCTCTCTTCTGTTCTGTTGTCTTTCGTCAGTCACCCTCTCTTCTGTTCTGTTGTCAACGTTCAGTCATCTTCTCTTCTGTTCTGTTGTCACCGTTCAGTCATCCTCTCTTCTGTTCTGTTGTCAACGTTCAGTCATCTTCTCCTCTGTTCTGTTGTCACCGCTCAGTCATCCTCTCTTCTGTTCTGTTGTCACCGTTCAGTCATCCTCTCTTCTGTTCTGTTGGCTTTCGTCAGTCACCTTCTCTTCTGTTCTGTTGTCAACGTTCAGTCATCTTCTCTTCTGTTCTGTTGTCACCGTTCAGTCATCCTCTTTTCTGTTCTGTTGTCAACGTTCAGTCATCTTCTCCTCTGTTCTGTTGTCAACGTTCAGTCATCCTCTCTTCTGTCTTGTTGGTTTTTGCTCTGATTACTTTGGTACAGAGTTTCAATGGCAAGATCCACTTGCTAAATAGAATCTGTTTGTGTGCGTGTGTCTGCGTTGGTGTGTGTGGTGACACAGGCTTATGGGTGTTCCTTCATGCACAGCATGAATTCAGTCAAATCCACATCAGAGACAGGTGAGACTTTTACAGAACAATGTGTACATTTTATAGTATGTATTTTCTCTTGATTGTGTATGCCGTGCACATAACAAACATTTAACCAAAGAGATAGCTCACAAAAAATAACATTTGGTTTAACAGCATGGAAATACACACAGCACCTGAGACAGGACTGTCACGGTATTATTGGAGGAGGATGTTATTGCTGAAGTGAAGCTTGAAAGAGGTGGGTCGATAAATGCCTATATTTCTCTTATATGATGTGCATGAAGCAGTTTGTTTACCCTAACATATCAAACCAAACTTCCTGACTCAATAAACTGTGTTTAATTAAAATGCATAGAGTGCTGAAGTGCAGCTTGAAAGCGGTGGTCTGATTTATCACACTATACTGTAGGTGAATTCTTTAAACAACTGTAGGGAGACAGAACTGCCACAGTGTGGCTCATATCAGAGGCATTGGTTCAAAGAACCTATACTGCAAACCAGATGGGAGGCGAATCGCAGTTACCTGAAATGGGAATTGGAACATCCACCCAGACCATCAACCCGGGCCTCACCTCATCAATTTGGGGTTAACAGCTGCTATTAGGCTTACAACCTGAGGTACCGAAATGTATATTGAGACAGAAAGTGAGAAGCCTTCAGTAACCTGTATATTATTGAAAAAAGTAAAAATCTTTATTAATGCCTGAAGCAGTTCCATAACCTGCATCCATAAACCCTAAACATAAAATGTTTATCACCCAATGCGTAGTAAGCAACATGTACACAACCACAATTTAAAACATTACTATTGCAGTTGGAATATTCGATTGAAAATTGGCATCATAAATCATGATATCATAAGTTGGCAGGGTAGCCTAGTGGTTAGAGCTTTGGACTAGTAATTGAAAGGTTGCTAGATCAAATCCCCGAGCTGACAAGGTAAAAATCTGTTGTTCTGCCCCTGAACAAGGCAGTTAACCACTGTTCCTAGGCTGTCATTGTAAATAAAAATGTGTTAGCTGTCTTGCCTAGTTAAAAAAATAAAAATAATATATCATATCACCGATTTATAGATCGGCAGGTAAGGGTGCTTTCGAGCAGCTAGAGGTTCTTCAGCCTTCAGATTTGCCACCAATGCTCCTTATAGGACACATCACTGCACTCTATACTCCCCTGTAAACTGGTCATCTCTGTATACCTGTCGCAAGACCCACTGGTTGATGCTTATTTATAAAACCCTCTTAGGCCTCACTCCCCCCTATCTGAGATACCTACTGCAGCCCTCATCCTCCACATACATCACCTGCTCTGCCAGTCACATTCTGTTAAAGGTCCCGAAAGCACAAACATCCCTGGGTCGCTCCTCTTTTCAGTTCGCTGCAGCTAGCGACCGCAACAAACAATCAAACTGGAAAGTTTTATCTCAATCTCTTCATTCAAAGACTCAATCATGGACACTCTTACTGACAGTTTGTGTGATGTATTGTTGTCTCTACCTTCTTGCCCTTTGTGCTGTTGTCTTTGCCCAATAATGTTTGTGCCATGTTTTGTGCTGCTACCATGTGTTGCTTCCATGTTGTTGTTATGTTGTGTTGCTACAACGCTGTGTTGCCATGTGTTGCTGCTTTGCTATGTTGTTGTCTTAGGTCTCTCTTTATGTAGTGTTGTCTCTCTTGTTGTGATGTGTGTTTTGTCCTATATTTATTTTGTATTTCTTTTACATTTTTAATCCCAGGCCCCCATCCCCGCAGGAGGCCGTTTGCCTTTTGGTAGCCCGTCCTTGTAAATAAGAATTTGTTCTTAACTGACTTGCCTAGTTAAATAAAGGTAAAATAAATAAAAATCAGATGTTCACCTAAACTAATTTATTCAGAAATTGTAACTTTTTCCCCCACAGCTGAGCAGACTTCTGAAATCCATGGAGCATGTACCATTATCAAATTCCCACACAATATCTTTATATCCATGGAGACCAAACTAATAATGTCCCATATCAAATCACAGTCTAATAATTGTCATATAAAACCATAAAGTTCCTAATGGTCATGACATTTCCTTTCCCAGTGAGCGCAGTGTTCTCTCTTTCATCCGTTGGGAACATGTCTCAATTACATCATTTTCTGGTTGATAAACTGGTTTTCTGGTTGAGAAGACATTGTATAGGCAAAATACAACATACAAAAGTTGTAAGGTTATAAGTGACTGTTTTGTATCCTCTCTAGTGATCTTTCAATTCGTGAGAAGGCAGATCTGAAGCAAGCACAGTACCTGGCCTAGAGGGAGTTCTGGCCTGGAGCACCAATCGTAAATGTCATGTTAGACCTACATCGTGTTCTCTGCTAAGTGTTCTTAGGGTATCACTTAGGAGGTTGGGTACTGTGGCTCTAAAATACAAATGTTGGTTGAAGGCTTACACTGGATAAATAAAGTGGACTTTTATTTAGAAAAGTATTCATGAATGATGGTGAATAAATGTGTTATGAAAGTACTTATGAATGATCTGCAACACCCATGAAGGTGGTATGAATGTTTTTATAAAGGTGCTATGCCTAATGTATATCCCATTCAAGTAAAGTGTTAACAAATTCATTTTATTTCCATGGCCTTTTAGAGAATTAGAATGGGTTACTCATGCAGTGCAGAGACAGACTAAATCCCCTGACTAAATAACAAAAATCAACATTGAGCTTTGTTTTTCAAACACAAACACCAGGAAAGCATACATTTGCCTACCAAAAGGAACATGTCCCCAAGCTTACGTCAATGTTGAATTTCCTTCATTCAACACATCTCTTCATTGTGAATTCACAAGGTACAGACCATGTAAAGTATGTAGTTTAAAGACGCACTTCAGCTATTTTCCTGTGGAAAAACAATATCCAAGTATAAATATAGTAATGTACTCACACATAAGGGTAAAAAAAAAAATGTGAACAAAATAGTTGCCCGTTCAAGGAGTTGGTCTAATGGTGCCCTCTAATGTCATTGGCCTTCCGCTGCTTGTTAGAACAATAGAGGACAAAAGAGGAAACCCCCCTCCCACTTGTGCTATGTTATGTCATCTCTGGACCACCTATTGAGATGTGCATTTTGTTAAGTAAATCAGATGTTAAATGAGGAGAAAAGGAGACTGGAGTGCGTCTTTATGAGCACGTAGTCCAAAGGAAAGGGAAAGAGCTTTGTGACTATGGCCAGGAGATGAGTGTGGCAGCGGGCTTTGGAGGTGTTCGTTGAATGGAAAAGCCTTGGTAGAGGTCTTGTCATGGCTGGTGTCGTAGGATCCAGAAGTAGAAACATTGTTCTCACTTCGATACTAATAAGTATCGCAAAAAGAATATGGGTATAAATGGGAGTAAAACTGTAGCAAACTACAAAGTCTAGGCAGGACAGGAAGGGAAATGTGGCCCCAGATCTGCTTGTGCCGTCCCGCCAACTCATGGCACGACAATGAGCATAGGAGTTGGTAAGACTGCACAAACAGATCTAATAATCAGTGAACAGCCAAGGGCATTAAGGGTCACATGAGATCACATGACAGATGCCCCAACTGTGGGAACAAGTCCCAGTCCCACTGGACACTTGGCAATGGAAAAGTATGCCTCAACAGTCACTCTCCTTTCAACCTGTTCCAGACAATGCTAGCTCTCACTGACTAATGCCACAAAACTCTACACCACCTTTACTCCACACACAGGGCTATGCACAGAGCTTTCCCCCGCTCTCCATTTGGCAAATCTGACTATAATTATATCCTCCTGATTCCTTCTTACAAGCAAAAACTAAAGCAGGAAGTACCAGTGACTCGCTTAATAGGGAAGTGGTCAGATGATGCAGATGCTATGCTACAGGACTGTTTTGCTAGCACAGACGAGAATTGTATTTACCAAAAAATACGTTTTTAATTTTTTTACTTATTTTTTTCTTCACATTTTCAAACAGTGCATTTATATTTTCCAACGGGGCTATACATATGGGTGAGTTTTTTTTTCTCACCTGAGTAGCCTCATTTCACTGCTAAAAATAAAATTAAACCATCTAGAGTTCAGCAAAATAACAACACAAATACAGGTAGCCTAGTCAAATAATTAACATCCAATCACATTAACCGTTACTCTCTCACGGGAATTCCACTAAAGGTCCGTATGTAGCCAAATGTAACTTCTGCTCATGGTGGTATCTGTACTGATGGTGCAAAAGCCATGACAGGGAGACATAGTGGAGTGGTAACGCTGGTGCAAGCAGTTGCTCCCGACGTCTCTTGGGTACACTGCAGCATCCACCGAGAGGCACTTGCTGCCAAGAAAATGCATGACAGCTTGAAGACATTTTGGACACTACAGAGAAAATTGTTAACTTTGTTAAATCGAGGCCCCTGAACTCTCGTGTATTTTCTGCACGATGCAGTGATATGGGCAGCGACCATGTAACGCTTTTACAACATACAGAAGTGCGCTGGTTATCAAGGGACAACAAATTTACACGTTTTTTTGAATTGAGAGATGAGCTTAAAACTTCTTCTCAATATGGGGTGCTATTTGCACTTTGTAATAATTTCGTTCCCAAATTAAACTGCCTCGTACTCAATTCATGCTCGTACAATATGCATATTATTATTACTTTTGGATAGAAAACACTCTCTAGTTTCTAAAACCGTTTGAATTATATCTGTGAGTAAAACAGAACTCGAGTTAGAGCAATTCTCCAATGAGGATGTGAGAATGCAGAATTCTGCAAGCTGTTTCCAGGTCAGTTTATTAATTTGCCTGTCTTCTATTGGTTGAGATGCACTGCATACGCCTTCCCCTGGATGTCAGAGAATAGTGAGCTTTGAAATGGAGTCTCTAGGCAGATCTGAGAGGTTATAAATAGCTTGGGAACGAAGGGTCCGGTCTTTGTTCACTTCGCTCTGACGCAGGAAGGACCTTGGCATGTCGTAGTAGAACGCTCCGGTTATAGCTCTTAGATATATCCGGCTCTGTTTTTATTCGATATAGCTGTTAAAGACATCATAATGTTGTTATTTTAAACCGAGTTATATCAGTTTATGTCAGTATATTGCGATTTTCGGATATTTATTAGTGTTGCGTTCTAGGGAGTTGGTGATGTCTGGCCCACATGGCTAATGTTTACTGCTAATTGCAACGTTGAAGACTACATTCTACAACCGAGCAATGATTCTTTTGGACAAAGGACACCTTGCTCAAGATTCTGATGGGGGTTCATCAAAAAGTAAGAACTATTCATGCTGTTAATTCGTTGTTCTGTTGAAAAATGTAAAATGCATAATCCGCCATTAATTTCCGTGCGGTCTCGCTTTAACGCACGCTGTATGTCGTAGGAACGTTAATTTTAAAAAATGTGACACAGCGATTGCATTAAGAACTAATGTATCTTTAATTTGCTGTCCAACCTGTATTTTTTTGTCAAATTTATGATTAGTTATCGATTAGAATAGGTGTCTCTCCCAAGATTTTTCCCGACATTTTGTTGGCAGCTTGGCTACTTTTCTCATTGTATAACCACGATTTGTGCCGCTAAATATGCACATTTTCGAACAAACTCTGTATGTATTGTGTAATATGATGTTATAGGACTGTCATCTGAAGAATTCTGAGCAGGTCAATGAAAAAATTTATATATTTTGCTGGGTTATACGTTATCGCTATTTTTGGCTTGAATCAATGCTGTTGTGTGGTTTGCTATTGTGGTAAGCTAATATAATGCTATATTGTGTTTTCGCTGTAGAACACTTGGCTGGATTCACAAGATCTTTGTCTTTCATTTGCTGTACGCTGTGTATTTTTCAGAAATGTTTTATGATGAGTATTTAGGTAATTCACGTTGCTCTCTGTAGTTATTTTAGTCGCTTTGGTGAGAGTTGTGATGGTGGCTGCAATGGTAAACTATGATTTATACCTGAAATATGCACATTTTTCTAACAAAACATATGCTATACAATAAATATGTTATCAGACTGTCATCTGATGAAGTTGTTTCTTGGTTAGTGGCTATTTATATCTTTATTTGGTCAAATTTGTGATAGCTACCTATGCAGGAAAGAAATGGTGGAGTAAAAAAAGTGGTGTCTTTTGCTAACGTTAGCTAATAGATTTACATATTGTGTCTTCCCTGTTAAAAATCAGAAATGATGGCTGGATTCACAAGATGTGTATCTTTCATCTGGTGTCTTGGACTTGTGATTTAATGATATTTAGATGCTAGTATTTACTTGTGACGCTATGCTAGGCTATGCTAGTCAGCTTTTTTACTGATGGGGGTGCTCCCGGATCCGGGATTGGGAGGAATTAGAGGTTAAAGTTTTCTTTACTGACCATAATTTTGACTTGTCTGATCGCTTGCATGATGACGAGTTTCTCACAAGACTGGCCTATCTGGGTGATGTTTTTTCTCGCCTGAATGATCTGAATCTAGGATTACAGGGACTCTCCGCACCCATATTCAATGTGCAGGACAAAATGAAGGCTATGATTAAGAAGTTGGAGCTCTTTGTCTGCATTAACTTCTCTCAGCTACGGATCCCTTTTATGGGATCACTTTCCTACACAACCGCTAGAATGGCAGGGCGCCAAATGCAAAAATATTACTAAAAATATTTATAATCATGCAATCACAAGTGAAATATATCAAAACACAGCTTAGCTTGTTGTTAATCCACCTATCGTGTCAGATTTTGAAAATATACTTTACAGCGAAAGAAATCCAAGCTTTTGTGAGTGTAGCTTTCAATGCTACAACAAGCTAGCCTTATATTAGCTTGGTCACGAAAATCAGAAAAGCAATGAAATTAATCGTTTACCTTTGATAATCTTCAGATGTTTCCACTCACGAGACTCCCAGTTACACAACAAATGTTATTTTTGTTCGATAAATATTACTTTTATCACCAAAAAACACCATTTGGGTTGTGCATTATGCTCAGAAAATCAAAGCCTTGTTCCGTTCGACAAATTCCAAAAAGTATCCGTAATGGTCGTAGAAACATGTCAAATGTTTTTTATAATCAATCCTCAGGTTGTTTTTAACAAACATAATCGATAATATTTCAACCGGACCATTACCTATTCAATAAGAGACAAACGGGAAATGGGGAGCTTCTCTCACGCGCGCAGGAACTATTCGGAGGACACTTGACTAGTTTTGGAAAAAAAAAAAAAATTTTGTCTGCTGGGCAATTGTGACAAAAGGGGTTCCACAAGTGTCTAGCAAGTGCTTACTAAGTGCCTGTTTTCTGTAATTGCTTGCATTCAGTTTTTTGACATAGCTTTGTTGGAAGCTCATCGTTTTAGTCCAGGCTTGGCTTGAGCGTGTTCGGCCATAATAATAATAATAGGGCCAGCTGCCATGAAAAACAATTAAATACATTTCTATTAATGTAAAACAGACAAATCTTTCCTCATGAGAGAACTGAGAGACAGGATTTTATCTCAGCTTTGGTAGATAAGAGTAGAATAGAAGACTTTCTAAATAAATTCCGTTGCCAGGTCTTGTTTTATAATTAAATTCTTATAGCCATATAATCTATCAGTTTCATATAAAAATAAGGCTTACATGGTTTTAGACAGTCAAAGCCTAGATATGCATCACTCATGTTGAGGTGGAAATCTTACACCCATAGCGACTGATTGATGAAAATCTAACAAAAGCTAAGAAAAGGTACAAATACAATGTAATAATGAAGTACTAACTGAAACATAACATTCGTGTGAAACAGTTGGTAGAGCATTGCGCTTGCAACGCCAGAGTTTTGGGTTCGATTCCCACGGGGGACCAGTAAGAAAAAGTATGAAAAATGTATGCAATCACTACTGTAAATTGCTCTGGATAAAAGCGTCTGCTAAATTACTAACATGTAAATGTATTGATTCTGACAGGGATTATAGAACAGTGAAAATAATGACTGAGTTAGAAGACTAATTTAGAAGTTCCATGCTGTCTGTGTTCCATGTCCAATTCTGATAGAGGAAGACAGGGAACACTGAGTGGCTTGTAGAGATGGCACAGTAACCACCTGCTTTTACGATCTGGCTAGCTAGCGCTCGGCTGTTCATTGGTTCGCTCACTCCTCAAATCAAATTACTCTCTCCCCTGTGGAGATAGGATAAAAAGTGGCAACCTTTTCATTAAGGACTGAAATAGCAGCTGTACAGTACTCTCCTACAAAGTAGTGGCAGATGCAGTACAGCATGAAGCCCGGGGATGATTATCAAGTCCTTATCATCAGTCTGTAGGGTTCCAGCTGTCAGACCAAAATGAAACTTCCAGTGGGTAGGCTTGGCGATTCCACACTGCTGTAGGCCTCCGTACTGGACTTCTCTGACACGAACCTCTGACACTAGAGTCTAACTTTGTTTTTACATGCTCACTTCAATTAGAATATCTAGTTATTCAGATTAAGTGCATTTGGAATTCTCTATTTACATGCTCCCTATATATGCCATTACAAGAGAAACACATTTTCTGAATATAGTATAAAGATACACTGAACACTGTTCCAAAAGGGTTCTTCGGCTGTCCCCATAAGGAAACCCATTTTTGGATACATTTAGAACTATTTTGGGTTCCATGTAGAACACTGTGTACAAGGTTCTATGTAGAACTCATAAGGGTTCTACCTGGAACATAAAGGGTTCTTCAAAGGGTTCTCCTATGGGGACAGCTGAATCACCTTTTTTTCCTTTTTTTTTTAAGTGTATATCTTTGGATATGCACACATACTGTAGGCTACATTAAATCCTTTCCTGTTGACATATTTTGTAGAGCTTCATTGTCATTATGTAATTATAATCTGATGATGATAGAACCCAGTTAAACTGGGCCAGAGTGTTGACAAGACTCGCAATAGAGATTTCCTGTTCCATCTAGAACCCTTTTAGTTCCCGCTGCTTGACGAGGTCATATGGCTCTGATCAAAAGTAGTTCTTAATGATGGGAATAAGGTGCCATTTCAGATGCAACCCAGCTGTGACAGGGACAACAGTGGCCACGTTGGACAGGAAGAGTTCCATAAAAGGTTAGAGAATATCAACTCCAGTCCAAGTGGATTCTGGCAGTTCCCTTGTTGAATGTTGTTTTAAATCATTTCTGGTGCTTTAACAGTGAGATTGAATAACAGAAGTGGTTTCAGTGAGTTGGCATGTGGGATTTGATGATACGGATGTTGAGAGGGTCGGTGCATGAAGTCCAAGTGCCTTTTAACTCTTCTGTGCAGAATCAGTGAGCTTCCCATGGACTGACAAAGGAAAAGATAGGACAAAAAAGTGGTGACAACTAACCACACAAACAAACTGATTGGAAGATATAGGAATTCAGTGAAGAGTTACTATGAGAAGTTTCAGTCAATTGGACACAGAGTTCTCCAACTGGAACAAAGTTGGATTTGAAACATTTGCAATGTCATAAAATTCGTACATTTTAATACCATTAATTTCTGTTAATTACTCCGTAGGGCAGATAATATGGAGAATGGAGCCTTTCCCACGATCATGAGCTTATAGTATGTACTCTTATGGGAATATATCATATTCAAATCCATGTGAACCTATACTATACAACTTCTTTTTTTTCAAGGTTCTTATGCCCTCTATATTGATATAGTGTAGTCTAGCCTAAAGGCTAGCCGAACCGAAAGAGTGTGCTCGCATACTCCCTTAAAAGATCTTCGCTTAACAAACTTGAAAAATAGTACTGTTTGTCCATTATGAGACACTGTAGCCAGTATACTGTACACTTCCTCAAAACAGTCCGATTTAATCAAAGATATCTCAAGATATCTGTCAATAATTTTGATGTTTTTGTTGAGGAGATCTTAGTCACGCAATTTTGCATCTAACTAAAATGTTTGGTGCAGTATTTTTCATTGAAAAAATATCCATGAAAATGAGTCGTCTCTCCTTGAATGACAACAAAGACTTTCTTGAAGAATCCCTACTGTTGACCAATCACCAACGAAAGGTTGCAGACTTCGGCTCCGAACTTCGGCTTGTCTTCAGAAAAAATGTTGTGTGCCCAAACAGCCGAAGAAAACCCTCACCGAAGTCCTAAACGAACAAAAATGTCACAAAATATCTTCATAATATTATGCAAACTCTACCGAACTGTTTCAGGTTGGAAGCATGCCTTAACACTCTAACGCCTTAACACTCTAACGCCTTAACACTCTAACGCCTTAACACTCTAACACACAGATCTCTGATAATGCTGTAATGTCCTGTATGTCATGACTCTGTTAGATTTCTCAGCTGTTTCCCGTAATTCATAAAACCCCTGTCCTAATAAATCAAATCCAATCAAATGTTATTTGTCACATGCATCGATGTAAACCAGTGTAAAACTTACAGTGAAATTGCTTACTTACAAGCCCTTGACCAACAATGCTTTAATAAGTTTTAAGAAAAAAAGTTAAGTAAAAAAATAGATAAGTAAATAATCTCAAATAAAAGTAACCGAGCAGTTTGCCATACCAGGCGGTGATTCAACCAGTCAGGATGCTCTCAATGGTGCAGCTGTAGAACCTTTTGAGGATCTGAGGACCCATGCCAAATCTTTTCAGTCTCCTGAGGGGGAATAGGCTTTGTCGTTCCCTCTTCACGACTGTCTTAGTGTGTTTGGACCATGATAGTTTGTTGGTGATGTGGACACCAAGGAACTTTCAGCCCTCAACCTGCTCCACTGCAGCCCCGTCGATGAGAATGGGGGTGTGCTCGGTCCTCCTTTTCCTGTAGTTTCTTTAGGGAACAGAGGTGAAAGTGAATGATCACTTTATGGAGCGAGAAAGAGAGGGAATATCCCTTTGCTGTTTGAATGAGGTTTGATTCAGGCTGCTTAACAATCAGACAACCACCTCTCTCTCATCCAGCTAAAGTGATGACCTTCTCTTCATTAACAGAGAATTGGAATGCCAGTAATAACTTTTAAATCTAAATCATTCCGCCTATGTCTGCTTTCCTTTAGGAGCTTCCTCTTAAGATTCCAAACAAGCAACAGATTGTCTGCCAGGGAAAACAGACTGAGAAGGAGAAGAGAGAAAAGAGGAGAGGGGGTTGAGGGAGAAGAGAGAAGAGGGGGAATGGCATCCCCATAGTAAACAGTTTTTTTCAGGGTTTATTGTCTGAATGGATCGATCTGCTTTGATGAATTACCAGCAAACATCCCCAAAAGGTCTGTCTCTGACAAAATCCAGATTACAAACGAGATGACACTTTACATCTTTAGTAGGGCTCTCATTCACTGAATGAATGAGCAACACGTAATGGATCCATCTTTTATACGCTGCCGTTTGTTTTAGAAAGAAAACTCAGTTCAGCAGAAGTGAACCGAATAATGAATGTCAATTTTGTAACTTTCCTAAGGGGACATGACCGCTCATATTTGCACATAGAGAGCCAGAATATTAATTATTAAGAAGGCAGTCAAGAGTTATATTCCACGTCTGCAAGTCTTTCTGACAAAAACAAAAATAATCTGTAGTACAAAACCTACTGTGGCTCTATTGCAAAACTCCTTCACTAATTACTATTGTGTGCCAGACCAGCTAAAATCTGTTAGAAACCCGTCTCAGGATGGAACAAGAGCCATTACCCAAATCCTTTTTATTATCCCAGCAGTCAGCCAAGCACACAATAATTCAGTCGTAACAAACAACTTGGAAATGGATGAAGAAGAAGAAAGTGCCTCCACATACATCTGTAAAACGCATAATATGATAAGAAATTAGTTGGGATAGTTGAAGATTGGTTTGGGCTACCTGATACTTCTAAAAGAGTGTTTTTGTAACCAGAGGAAGGCAGTAATTTACAGGGTCATGGATTGTTAGGCAGCATGGAGATGGATCAAATGATTTTACATGACACTGTGATGTGTGATGAAATATACTGTAACTTGACAAACTGTTGGCTCATATTAGCTTCCTTATCATCCAAGGTTCTATGGAGGTCAGGTTTTCAGGGTATACAATACATCACAAGTCTTTCCTCCTAAGACAGTGTTTTTCCGCTTCACAGGCTGGTATTTTCAAAGATCCAGTCTTCTCTGTATGTTTATACAGGGTGAAGACATCTCAAAGTCATCTCCAGCCCTTGTACTGGCTACACATTTAGTCTGTTAGCTCTTTCGGTACGGAATTCAGCACAGCCCTGCATGCAAACCTTGTCCATTTCCACTTAATATGTATTAGATCCACATACTGTGCTTGTCTTCTTTAAGTTGGCTTCAGTTGCTGACGCGATGCTATCAACCTGGAATACACAGTTAGGTAACATTCCGATGTTCTATTGGAGCCTGTTATGTGACTCAACAATGCTGTGTGTTGCACTGTGTGTTACACTTACAGCACAAACACTATCACAGGTTGGTACTGTTCTCACGTTCTTTTGCAGTTTGTGAACTTGCAGCACAAGGACATTTGCAATGTTACTATGTTCAACTGGAGCTTGTTGTGATGAAACATTGCTGTGTGCTGCACTCACAGCACAAACACTTTTCAAAGTGATCTTGTCCTAATACATTATAGTGGAACTGAATATGTCTAAAGGCAGTTCAACCTTTAGCCTTTTTGATTGTTACTTCAATCGTTGATCTTCATGAAATGTTGGATCCTCAAGCTAAGACGTGGAAGGAAGATCTAGATAATTCCATCCCATTGCATGGACTGTTACTCCCTAAACACCAGATTCCAAAGAGATATGCCCCAACGCCTCCAATCAATTAAGCTAGTGCTAGAAATCATTTCTCTTTAGGATTGTAGAGAAGAAACTAAAGATGAACAGCCCTAAACAGTGCAGTTTCCATGGGACCTAGAAATTGTCAGACAGTTTGAATGTTTTGGACATGAATCAGCTCTGTCCCACTGGGGTCCTATAGCACAGTCTCAGGCCCATGTCCTAGTTCTGGTTCTCACAACCCTATGTGTGTGTGTATGTGTGTGCGTGTGCAGGCGGGCTTGCGTGCGTGTGCGTGCAGTCGATGGCACATCCCTCTGATGCAAAGAAACCATGCTCACGAAGAGTGGAGAGCTAAAATAACTATTAAAAAAATTCTCTAAGCCAAGCCAGAACCACACCACTTCTACTATGACAACTGACCTATACTTCAAACAGAAGAGAGGGTAAGGGGTTTATTTATTTATTATTTTTCACAGAGACATTCAGTCAAGAAATAGCTACAGTTAGTTTCAGAGTGTGTGCAAGGAATACATATTTCTAAAACGAAAAGCATTGTATCTGGGACAGATCATTCACTAAACCCTAAATATTGTAATAAATAATGTGGAAATTGAGCAAGTTAAGATGACTAAACTGCTTGGAGTAACCCTGGATTGTAAACTGTCATAGTCAAAACATATTGATACAACAGTAGCTAAGATGGGGAGAAGTCTGTACATAATAAAGCGTTGCTCTAACGTCTTAACAGCACTATCAACAAGGCAGGTCCCACAGACCCTAGTTTTGTCGCACCTGTACTACTGTTCAGTCGTTTGGTCAGGTGCCACAAAAAGGGAGTTAGAAAAATTGCAATTGGCTCAGAACAGGGCAGCACGACTGGCCCTTTTATGTACTGTTGTCACGTTCCTGACCTTATTTCCTTTATTTTATCTTTGTTTAGTATGGTCAGGACGTGAGCTGGGTGGGAATTCTATGTTATGTGTTTCTATGTTTAGGTTCATTGTTAATTAGCCTGATATGGTTCTCAATCAGGGGCAGGTGTTTTACGTTTCCTCTGATTGAGAACCATATTAACTTCTACTTGGTACTCATCCCGGATCCGGGAGCACCCTCATCAGTACAAAAGCTGACTAGCATAGCCTAGCATAGCGCCACAAGTAAATACTAGCATCTAAATATCATGAAATCACAAGTCCAAGACACCAGATGAAAGATACACATCTTGTGAATCCAGCCATCATTTCTGATTTTTAAAATGTTTTACAGGGAAGACACAATATGTATTTCTATTAGCTAACCACGAGAGCAAAAGACTCAACTTTTTTTTCTCCACCATTTTTTTACTGCATAGGTAGCTATCACAAATTCGACCAAACAAAGATATAAATAGTCACTAACCAAGAAACAACTTCATCAGATGACAGTCTGATAAAATATTTATTGTATAGCATATGTTTTGTTCGAAAAATGTGCATATTTCAGGTATAAATCATAGTTTTACATTGCAGCCACCATCACAAAATCTCACCAAAGCAGCTAGAATAACTACAGAGACCAACGTGAATTACCTTAATACTCATCATAAAACATTTATGAAAAATACACAGTGTACAGCAAATGAAAGACAAAGATCTTGTGAATCCAGCCAATATTTCCGATTTTTTAAGTGTTTTACAGCGAAAACACAATATAGCATTATATTAGCTTACTACAATAGCCAACCACACAGCAGCATTGATTCATTCACGTTAGCGATAGCGAATAAACCAGCAAAATATTAATTATTTCACTAACCTTCTCAAAACTTCATCAGATGACAGTCCTATAACATCATATTACACAATACATATATGGTTTGTTCGAAAATGTGCATATTTAGCGGCACAAATCGTGGTTATACAATGAGAATAGTAGCCAAACTGCAAACAAAATGTCGAGAGAAATCTTGGGAGAGGCACCTAATCTAATCAATAACTAATCATAAACTTGACTAAAAAATACAGGTTGGACAGCAAATGAAAGATACATTAGTTCTTAATGCAACCGCTGTGTTAGATTTTTAAAATTAACGTTACTACGACATACAGCGTGCGTTAAAGCGAGACCGCACCGAAATTAATGGCGGAATAATAGTTTAACTTTTTCGACAGAAATTACGAATTAACATCATAAATAGTTCTTACTATTTGATGAGCTTCCATCAGAATCTTGTACAAGTTGTCATTTGTCCAGAATAATCGTTGCTCGGTTGTAGAAGGTCATCTTCAACTGTGGAATTAGCAGCAAACGTTAGCCATGTGGTGCAAATGTGTCCAACTCAGCATAACGCAGAACAAAGAAAATCCCGAAAATCGCAATATACTGATATAAACTGATATAACTCGGTTTAAAATAACTACATTATGATGTTTTTAACACGTATATCGAATAAAATCAGAGCCGGATATATCTAGCGCCTATAACAACAGCTTTTCAGGACGCAATCCTGAGGTCTGTCTCGCGTCATGACGAACGTAGAAAAGACTGCACACCCGGTTCCAAGAGCTCTTGTTCGGCCTCAGATCTACCTAAACACCCCATTCCAATTCTCACTGCTTACTGACATCTAGGGGAAGGCGTATGCAGTGCATGTAGACCCATAGATTACATGCAAATTAATAAACTGACCCTGGAACAGAGCCCCCGATTTCAGATTTCTCACTTCTTGACAGGAAGTTTGCTGCAAAATGAGTTCTGTTTTACTCACAGATATATTTCAAACGGTTTTAGAAACTAGAGAGTGTTTTCTATCCAATAGTAATAATAATATGCATATTGTACGAGCAAGAATTGAGTACGAGGCAGTTTAATTTGGGAACAAATTTTTACAAAGTCGAAATGGCGCTCCCCTATTGAGAAAAGGTTTTAAGGTAGGCTGTTCACACCGTTTGTTTGTGGGTGATTGTTCCTGTGTTAGTGTTTATGCCACACGGGACTTCTTTTGTGAGTTTGTTCCTGTTCGTGCATTCTTCGTTGCCTGTAAATTCTCATGTTCAGGTCTGTTTACGTCGTTTATTGTTTTGTAGTTTGTTAAGAGTTTTTTCGTGTTCGTCTTTCTTTAAATAAATCATTATGTCTTCATACCTCGCTGCATATTGGTCCGATCCTTGCTCCTCCTCAGACGAGGAGGAGAACGAACGTTACAACTGTACACAAAGAGCTAATATTAATAATATGCATGTCAATCTCTCCTGGCTAAAAGTGGAGGAAAGATTGACTTCATCACTACTTGTATTTGTGAGAGGTATTGACATGTTGAAAGCACCGAGCTGTCTGTTTGAACTACTGGCGCACAGCTCAGACACCCATACATACCCCACAAGACATGCCACAAGAAGTCTCTTCACAGTCCCCAAGTCCAGAACAGACTATGGGAGGTGCACAGTACTACATAGAGCCATGACTACATGGAACTTTATTCCACATAAAGTAACTGATGCGAGCAGTAAAATTTGATTTCAAAAACTGATAAAAATACACCTTATGGAACAGCAGAGACTGTGAAGCAACACAACCATAGGATATGCATAAACACACATGATAACATACACACCATACACGTACATGGACTTGTTTTGAAATCGGTGAATGTATTGTAATGTTATTATAATTGTATAAAATGTCTTAATTTTGCTGGATCCAAGGAAGAGTAGCTGCTGCCTAAATAGAAATACAAATTATTCTTTGTCCTGTATTTCTGTCATGGCACGGCAAAACAAGATGCATGGCAAACAGTATGTGGACACCCCTTCAAATTTGTGTATTCTGCTAATTCATCCACACCCGTTGCAGACAGGTGTATAAAATCGAGCACACAGCCATTCAATCTCCTTAACCAAACAATGGCAGTAGAATGGCCCGCACGGAAGATCTCAGTGACTTTCAAAGTGGCACCGTCATAGGACGCCAGCTTTCCAACAAGTCAGTTCATTACATTTCTGCCCTGCTAGAACTGCCCCAGCCAACTGTAAATGCTGTTATTGTGAAGTTGAAACGTCTGGGAGCAACAACTGCTCAGCCACATAGTGGTAGGCCACACAAGCTCACAGAACGGGACCGCCGAGTGCTGAACCACGTAGCGCATAAAAATCATCTGTCCTCTTTTGCAATACTCACTACCAGGTTCTAAACTGCCTCTGGAAGCAATGCCAGCACAATAACTGTTTGTCAGGAGCTTCATGAAATGGGTTTCCATGGCCGAGCATCCACACACAAGCCTAAGATCACCATGCGCAATGCCAAACCTCTGCTGGAGTGGTGTAAAGCTCGCCGCTATTGGACTCTGGAGCAGTGGAAACGCGTTCTCTGGAGTGATGGATCACGCTTCACCATCTGGTAGTCCGATGGACAAATCTGGGTTTGGGGATGCCATGAGAACACTACCTGCCCCAATGCATAGTGCCAACTGTAAAGTTTGGTGGAGGAATAATGGTCTGGTGCTGTTATTCATGGTGTGGGCTAGGCCATTAGTTCCAGTTAAGGGAAATCTTAACGCTACAGCATACAATGACATTGTAAATGATTCTGTGCTTCCAACTCTGTGGCAACAGTTTGGGGAAGGCCCTTTTCTGTTTCAGCGTGACAATGCCCTCGTGCACAAAGTGAGGTCATACAGAAAAGGTTTGTCGAGATTGCTGTGGAAAAACTTGACTGGCCTGCACAGAACCCTGACATCAGAACCCTGTTGAACACATTTGGGATGATTTGGGACGCCGACTGCGAGCCAGGCCTAATCGCCCAACATCAGTGCCCGACCTCACTAATGCTGTTGTGGCTGAATGGAAGCAAGTCCCCGCAGCAACGTTCCAACATCTAGTGGAAAGCCTTCTCAGAAGGGCGGAGGCTGTTATAGCAGCAAAGAGGGGACCACCTCCATATTAATACACATGATTTTGGAATGAGACGTTCGACAAGCACGTGTCCACAAACGTTTGGCCATGTAGCGTATTGATATTGATATCATTAGTGGGTGTTACTAAGAGCAAGAGCTAATAATACCTTACATTTTCGTTTTTTCCTTCAGAATATACACTGAGTGTACAAAACATTAAGAACACCTACCCCTTCCATGACATATACGAACCAGGTGAATCCAGGTGAAAGCTAGGATCACTTATTGTCACTTGCTAAATCCATTAAAATCAGTGTAGATGAAATCCCGCTATGCACTCAGACGAACCATCAAACAGGTAAAGCGTCAATACAGGACTAAGTATGAATCCTACTACACTAGCTCAGACGCTTGTCAGATGTGACAGGGCTAGCAAACTATTATGTTTTACATGGGAAAACGCTAGCCGCGATCTGCCCAGTGACACGAGCCTATCAGAAGGGCTAAATGCCTTTTATGCTTGTTTCGAGGCAAGCAAAACTGAAGCTTGCATAAGAGCACCAGGTGTTCCGGACGACTGTGGGATCACGCTCTCCGTAGCCAATGTCAGCAAGAACTTTAAACAGGTCAACCTTCACAGGGCCGCGGGGCAAGACGGATTAACAGGATTACATTTTTAACCTCTCCCTGACCAAGTCTGTAATACTTACATGTTTCAAGCAGACCACCATAGTCCCTATGCCCAAGAACGCCAAGGTAACCCTCCTAAATGAATACAGGTATGTAGCACTCACTTCTGTGTGCACAAAGCTGTCATCAAGGCAAAGGGTGGCTATTTGAAGATTCTCAAATGTATTTTGATTTGTTTAACACTTCTTTGGTTAGTACATGATTCCATATGTGTTATTTCATAGTTTTGATGTCTTCACTATTATTCTACCATGTAGAAAATAGTAAAAATAATAAAAAACCCTTGAATGAGTAGGTGTTCTAAAACTTTTGACCAGTAGTGTATATACAGTATAATAATTCAATACTTCAGTAAGAGATCTGTATGTAAAACATTTACATTTGACATTTTAGTAATTTAACATATGCTCTTATCCAGAGTAACTTACTGTAATGCAATGCTACTGGCGGCAGAGAAGTTGTCACACCCTGACCTTAGCGATCCTTATTTATTCTCTATGTTTGGTTAGGTCAGGGTGTGACTCGGGTGGGAAAATCTATGTTTTCTATTTCTTTGTTGTTTTGCCGAGTGTGGTTCCCAATCAGAGGCAAATGTCTATCGTTGTCTCTGATTGGGGATCATATTTAAGTTGTCATTTTCCGTTTGGGTTTTGTGGGGTGTTGTTTTCTGTTTAGGTTGTTTCCCTGACAGAACTGTGTGCTTTCGTCTTCTCCTTTTGTCATTTTGTTTGAGTGTTTTTGTGAACATTAAATCATGAACATTTTTCCAGCTGCGCTTTGGTCTCATTCCGACGACGAACGTTACAGAAGTCAGGCACAGGAGAGCGGAAACTGATTTTGTCATGAATCCCACTTCCTGAGTCTGTTTTTGCTTGTGTTCTGTCCTGGAGTGTTTTTCCGGTGTCCTGGAACGCACCCTGTCTGGTTACCGGGCGACGTAGCTAGTTGGAAGATCTCTGATTACCCGCACCTGTATCCCATCAGCTATCTGCACACCTGGTCCTGATCATCACCCATCCACTTCATAAGCTCTGACCTGACATCCATTCCCTGCCGGATCGTAGGCCATGAACAGTATGTTGTGCCAGCGTATCAGCCTCCAGTTTGATAGAGTTTGTTTTGTTGTTTTGTACGTCTTGCTTGCCTTGAACTTACCTCCGTTTGTTCTGTCTACAGTCATTTACCCAGAACACTCACCCCATTACTGCCTGGTCGTCGGTGGCTTCTGTTACTCCCTTAGATCTGCCTATTCACTCCCATCAACTCACCTCCGCTGCCCGCTCCGCCACCTGGATCTTTCTACCTCTACGTTTAAACTTGTAAATAAATACTCAACTTCATCCTACTCTCCTTGTCCTGGTCTGCTTCTGGGTTCTACTTTAGAAAACCATGACAGATTTACAACGGTTGAGTTTAATAACCATAAACAGAATCAATACAATAAACAGGTCAAACAAAACCCTGTACACACCAGCATAACGTGCACAAGCACTACAACAAATAATTACGGACAAGGACATGGGGGGGAACAGAGGGTTAAATACACAACACATAATTGATGGAATTGGAACCAGGTGTGATGGAAGACAAGACAAAACCAATGGAAAATGAAAAGTGGATCGGCGATGGCTAGAAGGTCGGTGACGCCAAACGCCGCCCGAGCAAGGAGAGGGACCGACTTCGGCGGAAGTCGTAACACTTACAATTAGTGCATTAATCTTAAGATAGCTACATGAGACAAATATACAAGATACAAACATTTCATTCCAGCTAAAGAATGTATATATAGCGTTTTGCAAAAAATATTTTTTTTGCAAACATCTATGAATAGAAATCTGAGAACTTTCATATTTTACACACACATGAAGTTACCCATAATAAATCATTTCTGATGAAAAAATACAAATGTGGAAAAATTGGTGGGTATAGGATTTTGGAAATAAACTCTTCACTTGTTTATGTCAATACCTACAATAATGTTGATACATACTGTAACATAAGTGCTTTCATTTGAACTAAATAGCTGTTCTAAACTTTTTTTTTGGCATGGTGATTCTGTGACTGAAACATCAGGTAGCATAGTCTCAACTCCCAAGGTTAAACATTATTTATCAACTGACCGGTAATTTCAATCCTATACAGTCTCCATCACAATCTATGAGAGTTTAGAAAAATAGCCAATGGTATTAGATTATACATAGTGACTGCAAAATGACCGAAGCTCTATACCAGGTGTTTTCCATTTGGGTCCAGTCAGATAGTCGCGCTGGAGGACCAGACTCTGAGAATAGCAAAGCGCATCAAGTCACATCTCTTGACAATTCAGAAGTAGTAGGTGGCAAAGTCTTACTTTGGGAGGGCATCAACTCTCAAAATGTGAATCGGAATCAGTGAACCTCTTAATATTTAACATGGTAATAAAACAAAACTTTAGATGACATATTTCAGAACAGAAGGCAAAAACGACAAAACAAGTGAACATGGGAAGTGGTTTAGCTGCTTTTTCCCTTAGGGCCACGGTATAAATGTCTTGCAACTGATAAGTGAAGCTGAGCACCTTTTATCATTTACGCCTTCTTTGCTGTCTCTTTACTCATACAGAGAGCTAGCTCATAAGATTAGAGATGACACAAGACAAAAGTCTCCAACACCATTCTCTCTAAAAGAGAAATGGGCAGATTATCAACATCATTTATACAGCCTAGTTGGCTTTCTGACAACGCTGAGCTATGATCTTACGTTATTCAATACTTATTCTGAATGGTAGTAATAAATAAAATTGTAATAAATAATAATGTATGCAGTTATTAAATGCCTGGTCTGAATGGAGTGAGTACAGTTTCATAGAGTGTATTCCGCTGGTTGGTGTGACCTCATATGTCACGTTCGTTGATGTAATGATCGTACCAAGGTGCAGCGTGGTAGGCGTACATCATACATTTATTAAATGAACACCAAAAAAACAAGAACGATAAACGACACGTAAAGTTTCGTAGCGCTAACACAGCAACAGTACAAAAACAAGATCCCACAAACAACAGGTGGGAACAGGCTGCCTAAATATGATCCCCAATCAGAGACAACGATAGACAGCTGCCTCTGATTGGGAACCATACCAGGCCAACCTAGAAAATGAAAAACTAGAATGCCCACCCTAATTACACCCTGACCTAACCAAATAGAGAAATAAAAAGGCTCTCTAAGGTCAGGGCGTGACATCATAGCAATGCATCAACCACCATCTGTCATGGAGAGAACCAAGGATAAGTACTGACACAAGCTTATGGTATGTTTCGAAGGCTAAAAGTTTAGTTTGGTTTTAAAGTATTGACCTTGTCTGCTAATGTTAGGCATGGCTTAAAGGCCAAGTGCAGTCAAATTATGTTTTCCTGTGTTTTTCCTGTGTAACTAACACTGTAAAAGTGCAAACAATTTTCATCTGTTTTATTCCCTGATAGTTGCTGGTTGAAAATACAATACCTTCTAATCAGCAGGTTTGCATGGGCAGGAGTTTCTGCTTTCCACGGTGACATCGCAAAATGGTAAATTGGTTAATAGACAAATTATAAAGAGTTTCCAAACCTCTCTGCCAATAACAGCTAGTTTTCAGTTTTCCCCTTCCCACTCAGAGCACTCCCAGAAAGTCCTACAGTAGCAAAATTATTGCTTGAGAAACAGTTACTTGCTAAAAAGCAATTTTTTTACCCATTTTAATTTAAACCTATTACAGTAAGAAATGGTTTGATACTGTTCTAGAAACTTCTGCATTGAACAATAAAAGTTATTCTTTGTGATATACACCACATGACCAAAAGTATGTTCACACCTGCTTGTCGACCATCTCATTCCAAAATTATGTTAATTAATATTGAGTTGGTCCCACCTTTGCTTCTATAATAGTCTTCACTCTTCTGGGAAGGCTTTCCACTAGATGTTGGAACATTCCTCCGGGGCACAGATGTCCTCCGGAGCACAGATGTTGGGCGATTAGGCCTGGCTCGCAGTCGGCGTTCCAATTCATCCCAAAGGTGTTCAATGGGGTTGAGAGCAGGGCTCTGTGTAGGCCATTCAAGTTCTTCCACATCGATCTCGACAAACCATTTCTGTATGGACCTTGTTATATGCACAGGTCATTGGGCTCCCAAGTGGTGCAGCGGTCTAAGACACTGCATCTCAGTGCTAGAGGCGTCACTACAGACCCTGGTTTCGATTCCAGGCTGTATCACAACCAGCTGTGATTGGGAGTCCCATAGGGCGGCGCACAATTGGCCCAGTGTCGCCCGGGTTTGGCCGGGGTAGGCCTAGTTACATAAAAGAAAATTGTCATGCTGAAAAAGGGCCTTCCCCAAGGAAAGGGCCTTCCCCAAACTATTGCCACAAAGTTGGAAGCACAGAATCGTCTAGAATGTTGTCAGTGTCGTGTGTATAGGTGGCAGGGAAGTCAGACGCAGGAGAGTAAACGAAGTGTATATGGAGACTTTTAATAAACGTCCATGAAATGCTCCAAACACGAGTAATATACATATATCAAAATAAAATGGGTACAAGGACCCGTCGCACACCTATACACTAATAAAACAACACTTGACATACAACAATCTCTGACAAACACATGAAGGGAAACAGAGGGTTAAATACACAACAGGTAATGAATGGGATTGACAACAGGTGTGTGGAAAGACAAGACAAAACCAATGGAAAATGAAAAATGGATCGATGATGGCTAGAAGACCGGTGAAGTCGACCGCCGAACACCGCCCGGACAAGGAGAGGCAACGACTTCGGGAGAAGTCGTGACAAATGTCATTGTATGCTGCAGCGTTAAGATTTCCCTTCACTGGAACTAAGGGGCCTGGCCCGAACCATGAAAAACAGTCCCAGACCATAAACCTCCTACACCAAACTATACAGTTGGCACCATGCATTGGGGCAGATAGAGTTTTCCTGGCATCCGCCAAACCCAGATTCGTGACTAATCACTCCAGAGAAGGTATGCTCCTAGATTTTACACTTCACAATAGCAGCACTTATAGTTGACCGAGGTAGCTCTAGCGGAGCTAGAGAAATTTGACTAAGGTGACATCCTATGACGGTGCCACATTGAAAGTCACTGAACTCTTCATGAAGGCCATTCTACTGCCATTATTTGTCTATGGAGATTGCATGGTAGTGTGCTCGATTTTATACACCAGTCATCAATGGGTGTGGTCTAAATAGCCAAATCCACTAATTTGAAGGGTTGTCCACATACCTTTGTATATATTGTGTAGGTAGCCCTGTTATTTTTCTAACATTTTGAGGCATAGGTCCATGGTAGACTGTATAGGGGCTCTTTTGATTGCTGAAAAGTAATACATCAACAATGGCTTCACTCAGAACAGTGTTGAGATGTGGATAACAGCCAAGCCCATTATGGGAGACCACCTTCTCATTATTAAGGTGTGGTTCCATACATTGTGCCACCACATGTTGTGCCCCACAGAGTCAAGATAACAGGGAGGTGACTCCTGCCATGGTCTTCCTGAGAGGGATCAACTCCCTTTACTGTATGGGTAGTAATCCCACAGATGTTTCCAAATAGCTCAGCAATTCACACATGCACTTGCACGTGTGAAATAGGAAAATTTAACCACCCACCTAATTATCTAAATATCAATTGTAGGGATTTCACCACAAGGTTAATTAAAACACTATACCATGGGAAGAGAGAGACAGAGAGAGAGAGAGAAGGAGAGAGAGAAAACAACTTATTTAGCCTTCTGATACAATATCTGTAATATCGATAATGCCATACTTATATCAAGCAATATAAAGTAATGTAATATATCATGTCATGTAATATAAATCATGTAATACTTTGACATGTGATGGGTAAGAACGGAGAGTGGAGAGGCGGAAATCCAAAATTCAGTACTTTTCTCAATATATTTAACAAAGCTCACTTTTCTCGGCTCCATGGGGTGATGGAGACAACAACAGCGTTTCTGAGCAGCCCTAGTGTAGGATAATGATGATGACAGAAGTGGCGTCTCGTCTCTAGAATAGCTACAGTAGCCTACTATTCATCGAAGGTTATAACGTAAACAGTTTTGAGATGATGGACCATATTTGGGCTTGGAAGAAACAGTTCTGCTGTACACTAACAGGACAAATAGCAAGTAACACACATAGTTAGCCTCTTCATATGTGTTTACGGGCAGGCACCTAGATAAACCCTCTAGACACGTCTCAGCGTGTCAGTGTGGGATTATCATGTATTAACTGAATGATTTAACATACACAAATAAAGTTTTAAAGCCGTTTGACATTCACACAGGAATGGGTCCACCATAACAGAGACAAGTGGATGAGTAGAATTTGCCTCCTCCTCTGCCTTACAAAGGTGGTGGGGCTGCATAACTGGAGTAAATATTTTATTATAGTTATTAAGCCAAGATCGAAAACACACAGTGAGGTACTCATACCAAACTATATGACAGGCCGGTGAAGAGACTCGTCTGAAGTGGAGATATTTTTGCTGGACCCTGTGATGTGGTCTCAGCCAGATTAGATTTGAAGGGAAACGTTGAGTTATTTCATCCATTATATAAAGGGAAAAGAACACTGCCACTCACTACCTCACTCCCCATGAATAAAAGAGTAGACTGTCTGTTTCTTGGAGGACTAAGGAAGTAAAACCAACATATTTCACAATGTCACCTCCAATCTGTCTTTTAATTATAGCCATTATATAATCTTTTAAAACATAAAAGTCTATTTCTGGCTGAAAAAGTGATGATTTCATGAGGACTGAGGGAGTGAAATGGAGTGTTGCTGTGTTAACAAGCTCTGGACCGGTGATCAAACAGAGACATGGGTTAAGTTCTAAATGGCACCCTATTCCCTATTTAGAGACAATTTGCGCTGTTCTGTGAAGGGAGTAGTACACAGCGTTGTACGAGATCTTCAGTTTCTTGGGAATTTCTCACATGGAATAGCCTTCTTTTCTCCGAACAAGAATAGACTGACAAGTTTCAGAAGAAATTTCTTTGTTTCTGGCCATTTTGAGCCTGTAATCGAACGCACAAAAGCTGATGCTCCAGATACTCAACTACTCTAAAAAAGGCCAGTTGTATTGCTTCTTTAATCAGCACAACAGTTTTCAGCTGTGCTAACATCATTTCAAAGGGGTTTTCTAATGATCAATTAGCCTTTTAAAATGATGAATTTGGATTAGCTAACACAATGTGCCATTGGAACACAGGAGTGTTGGTTGCTGACAATGGGCCTCTGTACGCCTATGTAGATATTTCATTAAAAATCTGCCGTTTCCAGCTACAATAGTCATTTACAACATTAACAATGTTTACACTGTTTTTCTGATCAATTTGATGTTATTTTAATGGACAAAAAAATTGCTTTTCTTTCAAAAACAAGGACATTTCTAAGTGACCCCAAACGTTTGAACGGTAGTGTATACTCTATTCTATTGTATTTTAGTCTATGCCACTCCGACATTGCTCATCCTAATATTTATATATTCCTTAAATCCATTATTTTACTTTTAGGTTGGTGTGAATTGTTAGATTTTACTGCACTGTTGGAGCTAGAAACACAAACATTTTGCTACACCCACAAAAACATCTGCTGAATGTGTATGTGACTAATAAAATTCTATTTTATTTTGATTTAAATATCCACCATGTCAGTATAGCACTACTATACTACACTACAGTATAGCAGTACTAGCACTACTAGTTTCTGCTGTGCCCAACAACCAGTGGCGAGTTTGGCATGTAAATCTTGGCGGGGCAAACTCAACCAATTTTTTTAGATGCATGCCAGCGAAGCCACTGCACAACAACACTAAACAATGCATCATGCACTATAACGGTGACAAACGGTGCCCACAAAATGTTATGGCCTAGATAAAGCTGGCTCGACAGCTGAGCTTTCCTTTCAGAACCATGGAGTGAATCCTTACCACCGCTACACCTGGCTGTCAGTGGCGCCTCATCTGGCAGCGAAAACCATAGCTGATGTGGCTGACATAAATAAATATGGTTTCTACTGACTCCTTTTGGATTTGTTTAAGTCGATAAGAACTGCATTCTCCTTCAATAATGACGAATGCCGACATGAGTTTTGACTTTTGAACCATACACAAACATTATTCCATTTATGTTCAGTAAATTCATAATGTTATTCCTTATATCATCAACACTTAGCTTTAAGTATAAGCAAGTGCAAGCAATTGAGCTGCGACGAGGCAGGCCTATTCGTTCAGCACTTTTGAAGTGGGCAGGGAAAGAAATTCAGATAGATGTTGTTTCAGATAAATTCAGCAAGATGTTGAGTACTTAACTTTACTCGTCTTCATGTCACCACACATAGAGAGAGAGAGAGATATGGACTCAGCGGCTAGCCTACAATTTGAAGAATTTTATTATGTGGTCTAAAAAGGAAGGAAAACAATCAAAAGGAGGGGCTCTAGACTAAAGTAGTGCACTTTATAGGGAATAGGGTGTCAATTGGGACGTAGTCATGGACCACTGACCTGAATATCCATCATTTCAGTACAGCACTAATTAGCTTCTGCTGTGTCCAACAACAAGTGGCGATTTTAGCATGAACATATTGGTGGGGCAAACTCAACCAATTGTTTTAGATGTATGCCAGCAAAGCCACTACAGCCTTCTTGGGCACTTCTACTGTACATCTATGGTAGCACCCCAGGGGGGCGTGAACTGCTAGCTCTTCCGCAGATTCTGCGGTGACGTAGCGTCACAATGAGCAGTGGCGATTTTAGCATGTAAATCTTGGTGGGGCAACAAAAAAAGAAAAGTGGGATGCATGCCAGCAAGGCCACTACACAACACAACACTAAACAACACATTAATTGCACTATAACGGTGCCCACAAACTGTTAGGGCCTACATAAAGCTGTCCCAACAGCAGTCCCAACGTTTTACAACTGCTACACCTATCAGCAGAGCCTTGTCTGGCAGCGAAACAGTTCATTTGGCCTCATTTACTGCCTTTTAAAAAAACATAGCTGATATGACTGACTTGCTTCAACAAATGTGGTTTCTAATGACAATTGAGATGTACAAACTATGGCATAAGGGGACGACAAACGGATAAGAGGCAATCCATAATTTCGATTAAGACATTAATGAGCGAGCTAGGACAGATAAAGTCAATCTAGCTATTTGTTTAGCACTTTTTAAATGTACATGTTCAAGGTTTCAGGCTTGTTTCTTCCAAAACGAGTAAGAATAATGAGGTTAAGTACTGGGACACACTATTGGAAATTCGTGTATGCGTGTGCGATGAAGACAAGACGCATGTCACACTCGTCGATGGAAGGATTAGGCCAAGGTGCAGCGTGGTAGGTGTACATCTTTCTTTTATTGATGCCACCGAGAAAAAAACACAAAATACAAAACGAAATGCACAGTTCTGTAGGACTGGAGAGCAACAGTACAAAAACAAGATCCCACAACCTAAGGTGGAAAAAAGGCTGCCTGTCACGCCCTGGCCTTAGTATTCTTTGTTTTCTTTATTATTTTAGTTAGGTCAGGGTGTGACATGGGGGAATGTTTTGTCGGTTTTGGGTGGTTATATGGTAAAGGGGGTGTTGGGTGTAGTGTATGGGTTTGTGTTGAGTGTATGTGTCTAGCTGTGTCTATGTTGGGTGTAGTTGTCTAGGAAAGTCTATGGTTGCCTGAATGGGTTCCCAATTAGAGACAGCTGATTTCTGTTGTCTCTGATTGGGAGCCATATTTAAGGTAGCCATAGGCTTTAGTTTGTTGTGGGTAATTGTCTGTCTGAACGTTTGTAGCCTGTGTATGTGCACAACGTTTATTAGCTTCACGGTCGTTTATTGTTTTGGTTAGTTTGTAAGTGTTTGTGTTTCGTTTTTTCCTTCTTCTCAATAAAAGGAGGATGGCTTATTTTCCAAATGCTGCGTTTTGGTCCGTCTCACTCCCACACGATTGTGACAGAATTACCCACCAATGCAGGACCAAGCGGCATGTAAAGCGGCAACAGGACCCACCTACACAGGATTCTTGGACATGGGAGGAGATACTGGATGGTAAGGGACCTTGGGCACAACCGGGAGAATATCGCCTCCCTCGTGAAGAATATCGCCTCCCTCGCTGGAGGCAGCGAAAGCCGAGAGGAGGCGATATGAGGAGGCAGCACGGAAGCAAGGCTGGAGACCCGTGAGTAATACCCAAAAATTTCTTGGGGAGGGGCTCATGGGGAGTGTGGCGAGTCCAGATGGGAGATCTGCGTCAACTTCCCGTGCTACCCGTGAGGACTCTAAGAGGGAACCTGAGCCAGTCGGGCTGATATTGGAGGTGAGCAATGGGAATGATACAGAGACTGTTAAGGATTTATTGGGGAGGTTGGAAGAGAGTGAAATGAGGGAGCTGCTGTGTTGGTGCGTGAGGCACAAGATCCACCCGACAGAGCGTGTGCGGGATGTGATGTTACCTGAGTCAGCTCTCCATGCTCGTCCTGATGTGCGTGCTAACCGTCTGGGAATGACAGTCCCACGAACCAGGCCTCCTGTACGCCTCCCTAGTCCTGCACCTCCTGTATTAGCCCCACGTACTAACTCTCCTGTGACAGTCTCCAGCCCTTTACCACCAGTGCCTAAAACACGCACCAAGCCTCCTGTGTGTCCCCAGAGTCCTGTGCGTCCTGTTGCTGCTCCCCGCACTAGCCCTGAGATGCGTGTCCCCAGTCCGGTACCACCAGTTCCGGCACCACGCACTAGGCCTAATGTGCGCTCCCAGGGTCCAGTATGCCCTGTCCCTTATCCCCGCACTAGCCCTGAGATGCGTGTCCCCAGCCCGGTACCACCAGTTCCGGCATCACGCACTAGGCCTAATGTGCGCTCCCAGGGTCCAGTATGCCCTGTTCCTTCTCCCCGCACTAGCCCTGAGATGCGTGTCCCCAGCCCGGTACCACCAGTTCCGGCACCACGCACCAGGCCTACAGTGCGCCTCAGCCGGCCAGAGTCTGCCGTCTGCACAGCGATGCCTGAACTGCCCGTCTGCCAAGCGCCATCTGAGCCATCCGTCTACCCAGCGCCATCTGAGCCATCCGTCTACCCAGCGCCATCTGAGCCATCCGTCTGCCCCGAGCCGTTCGTCAGACAGGAGCCGCTAGAGCCATTCGTCAGACAGGATCTGCCAGAGCCGCCAACCAGACAGGATCTGCCAGAGCCGCCAACCAGACAGGATCTGCCAGAGCCGCCAACCAGACAGGATCTGCCAGAGCCGCCAACCAGACAGGATCTGCCAGAGCCGCCAACCAGACAGGATCTGCCAGAGCCGCCAGCCAGCCATGTGCAGCCAGATCCGCCAGCCAGCCATGTGCAGCCAGATCCGTTAGCCAGCCATGAGCAGCCAGATCCGTCAGCCAGCCATGAGCAGCCAGATCCGTCAGCCAGCCATGAGCAGCCAGATCCGTCAGCCAGCCATGAGCAGCCAGATCCGTCAGCCAGCCATGAGCAGCCAGATCCGTCAGCCAGCCATGAGCAGCCAGATCCGTCAGCCAGCCATGAGCAGCCAGATCCGTCAGCCAGCCATGAGCAGCCAGATCCGTCAGCCAGCCATGAGCAGCCAGATCCGTCAGCCAGCCATGAGCAGCCAGATCCTTCAGCCAGCCATGGGCCGTCCCTCAGTCCGGAGCTGCCGTCCCTCAGTCCGGAGCTGCCGTCCCTCAGTCTGGAGCTGCCGTCCCTCAGTCCGGAGCTGCCGTCCCTCAGTCCGGATCTGCCGTCCCTCAGTCCGGATCTGCCGTCCCTCAGTCCGGAGCTGCCGTCCCTCAGTCCGGAGCTGCCGTCCCTCAGTCCGGAGCTGCCGTTCCTCAGTCCGGAGCTGCCCCTTATCCTGGTGCTGCCCCTTATCCTGGTGCTCTCCCTTAGTCCGGAGCTGCCCCTTAGTCCGGAGCTGCCCCTTAGTCCGGAGCTGCCCCTTAGTCCGGAACTGCCCCTTAATTCAGTGGGGTTAATGTGGAGGGGGGCCATTTGGAGGAAGCTACGGAGGCGGTTAGTGACTGTGGTGGGGTGGGGACCACGACCAGTGCCGGAGCCGCCACCGCGGAAGGAAGCCCACCCAGACCCTCCCCTAGACTGTGTGGTGGTGCGCCCGGAGTTCGCACCTTAAGGGGGGGGGGGGGGTTATGTCACACCCTGGCCTTAGTACTCTTTGTTTTCTTTATTATTTTAGTTAGGTCAGGGTGTGACATGGGGGAATGTTTTGTGTTTTGTCGGTTTTGGCGAGGTGGAATCCTTGTACGGGCTAGCGAAATCAAATCTCCTCTCCCTCCGTCATTCCCGTGATCTTGATGGTCAAGGCGATGAGGGAATCGAGATCCATCAGTAATTCCCGGGCTGCAAGCTCATCCTTGACCTCATCCGAGACTCTGTGTAGGAACATGTCGAACAGCGCTTCCTGGTTCCAGGTACTCTCAGCTGCCAACGTGTGGAAATCCACATCATAGTCTGCCACACTGCAGGAGTCCTGCTGAAGCTGGAGTAGCTTCTCTCTCCCGGAGAATGGGGCATCAAACACCTTCTTGACCTCTCCCACAAACTCCTCCAGACTGATGCATATGGCCGGCTGTTGTTCCCATACAGCAGTGGCCCAGGTGAGAGCCCTCCCGGACATCAGAGTGATGAGGTAGGCTATCTTAGAGCGGTCCGAGGGGAAGCAGGAGGGCTGAAGCTCGAAGATGAGGGCACACTGAGCTAAAAACGCCAGACAGCTGCCCGGCTCTCCATTGAAGCAATCTGTGGGAGGTAAGCGGGGCTCCCGGGAAGGCGGAATGACCGCTGAGGCGGCGCTGCTAACAGCCGAGTTACTGAGGAGCTGTGAGGTTACCGTCATAGTAGGGTGCCTCCCAGCCAACCCGTGAGATTGCTCCAGCAAGATGTCCAACGCCCGGTCATGGCGTTCGGCCAAGGTGTGGACCCTCTCCATAAGGCCACGCATCAATTCCTCGTGCCTACCAATGGTGGCTCCTTGGGAGGAGATGGCGTTGCGCAGCTGGTCCGAGTCTGCTGGGCAGGCAGAGGTCAAGGGCAGGCAGAGGTCGGTAATCGAGATAGGTGGGGCAAAGGTACAGGACGGCAGGCAAGCGGGCTCAAGAACAGGGCAGGCAGAATGGTCAACACCGGGAAAACTAAGAAACAGGAACAATCGAGAGACAGGCACAGTGGGAAAAAAACATTGGTAGGCTTGACGAAAGAAAACGAACTGGCAACAGACAATCAGAGAATAGATCAGGGTGTGACAAAAGCAATGACTAAAATTACTCATAAACTGAATAAAAGGCGTGGTCAGCGCGAATGTCACGATCGTCGTAAAGATGAGACCAAGGCACAGCATTGTATGCGTACATTCTATATTTATTAAAAGTTAATAGTTTTTTTTTTTTAACTGCATTGTTGGTTAAGGGCTTGATTTGAGACATAATGGGTAAAATAATGATGTGATGCTATGTCCAATCAACCAAAAAAATCTAACAATATGTTTCTAAAATGTCTGTTTTTCTACCTATTTTGTACACTAAGCAGTCCTCTTGCCATACCATGTCTTAATCACTGTCGTTATTCACTTTCCCTACATATTAGCTTTCTTGGTTATTATCGTCATTATTGTTCCCCTCTCCTTTTCCTACATAGTTTGTTTCTTTTTTGTCCCTTTCTTGCCTCATTATGTAAAGGGTGTTGAGGCCTGTGTAAGATGTAATTTAAATCAACTTTACTTGACTTGATCAGCATTCTCCACCACCAGGCTGTCTTTTTATTAGTCTACCTGTTATAGATAGAAATGAGTCACTCTCTGGGGCATCCACTGACCTGTGCATTTGGTTTCAAGGTGTTATTTCCTACCAACAGCTTCCAGTCCTTCCATGGAGAGAATACTCTAAATAGAACACTGACCATGATAACAAGTTGTCAAGGGACGGCATCTCTTTTTGAAGAAATACATTTCAAAATGATTTGCAAATGTCAAACTAGCTGCATGTCGGCCTATAGGAGGACAGAGAAGAGACGTTTCTCTCAGTTTTTTTCTCTAGGCATGGAAAAGATATGGCCATTATGATTCAATCAGAGGACTTCAATAATGTCTCTGGCTCTGCCCCTCAGGTATTCTGCCTGGCCAGAAGAATGATTGTGCTTTATTGTGGCTCTGACAGTAAAATATTGTCAGCAACAGCTTGTGATGGCAAGGCATGTATCTTATCAGTACAGCACTTTGAGACATCAGCTGATGTAAGAAGGGCTATATAAATACATTTGATTTGATCAGTTTTGCCTTTCAGATCATGATGAACATGATTATTTAAACAAGGGGGGACGTGATCCTAGATGAGCACTGAGGCAGGGGATTTTTGTACAAGCCCAAATCTCCACTCAACACCTTTTCAATAGACGTTGAGGACTCCTCCAGATGGGCTCTGTAACTGGCAGTTTGCTAGCAGGGTTACCCAGGGCCAAGCTTAAGCACTCATAAACAGCTGTGAATCGGTGCCAGACGTTCTGACTGACGAGCATCTTAGTCAAATTGCCTTCATTCACGGTAATTGCATTGTACAGTGTCCGAAGTCTGAAATCAAACAAGATTCATGCAGAGAACTCCGTCATTGGTTGGCAAAAAGCTCATCCCTTTGCTCTCACTTTCGTTGAGCAAGTTCATTCTTTTTGGGAGGGAAGATTAGAGGTCACATTTGTTAGTCTGGTTTCATTTGCACAATGACTGATTGGCCTTTTTTATGGCGAACAAGACCTGAGTTTCATTCTGACCTGATGGTTTCATCATTGTGATACAAAAGGCATGTTCGAAATGGTTTTGGGGAAGTTTTCCTGTGTGATGTGTGTTGAATATGAATGAGAAAGAATCCCATAGACAAGTGAAGCGGTGTCATCCTCAACCACAATTAAATGTTTATAGCCTGATTGGAACATCACATGTAAGTGGTCCCTCCATCTGGTTATGTGCACTGCACGCACAATCATTTTGTAATATTTCATTGAATCAATGATGGATTGCTGTGGATTAGCATATGAATGTTAAGATAGTGATGCACGTTCTGCATGCCAAACATACTGTGAACGCTTACAGAACAATAGGAGCACCAAGCAGCCTCAGGTTGTCAGCATATTAACATATGCAAGTGCTTTCTAACCTAACACCCGTCTATGTTCTAGCTCATATGAGGTAGACTAGACCTAATTTTCAAGACATACAAACACCCTTGATTCCAAAAGAAGTATATAGAGAGGGATGCAAATGATTACCGTAGAGTCAAGGTATAAACTGTTCAGGTGAATGTTCCCTGGGCCATATGATGAATAATGTGCATATGCTGCTAGTTATGACTTGTATCCTAACCTAATCTTCTGAACATTTTAGTAAAGGACCAGAAGGCCTGATTCCACAGTACTTCAAATAACTATTCTTTGCTTCTTTGCTTCAGTGAATCTTTCATCTACATGAAAGGTAGCACAGCATGCTTCACTCTTTTAAGGCAGAGAGTAAAACATGGGTATAAAGTTTTGAAGTTTAGAGTACAGTGCAGTATATGCAAATGTAATCACTACTTGAGTTATCGTCTGCTTCATATGTGTGGTATTAATTTGAATAACTTTAAATATTCTTATTTGAAACACTCCAGCTGGGAAGACACAACATGTTGGCGATACAGTCTCATAGATTCTATGCACAAGAATTCACTGTAAACACATTTTTTTAATTCATTGACGTCTGTGGTTGTAGCGTTAATGTAAAGGAAATGCATATTCTTCTTCTTACTGTGACCTAAAATAACTTTGAACAGATGACTTACTCTGCGAGAGCCCATCATAAAAATATGAAAATACATGCCCATGTATTTCCCTCAGTTGAACTTGTCTAGAGGTATGTACTAATTCACACAATCACATATAGTGCTACATTATTAAAGAGGCTATTTAAAGCTTGTGCCAATGTGATGTCTGTCAGGTGCCATCCAGAGTCTTAAACTGTATATAGAGAGTTGGGGCAATACGATTTCTGTCTGATTCGTTCTGAGAGCACGACTTTATCTTCCATAGCCGTTGCTAAGTGATAATTGACGCTTCCACATTGTGCTGTTTATTTCTGATTGTTTTCTAAATCTATGAAAGCAGATATACAATTTGTTGACACCCCAACACAGTACAGACTTGGATACACACTATCCAGAATGCCAATCAATAAAAATGTCTGTTAAATTCACTGCTCTGTTTTGCTTGTTTACAGCAGATAATTTCATACAGATTTGTTGGGAGCGCTCTCGTATTGTTACATCACCAACATTTCAAGAATAAAGGCGCTAACTTGGCAGCCGTTCTGAAACCTGGCCAAACTCTCTAGACTTATGGCTCTAATACCATCCCAAATGCAATGTTAGGTTTAATGAGTGTCAATGGGGAGGACAATGTCCCTCAATTCCTCTTCCATCATGGCCGACAGAACTTAGTTTGTCCTCTCTCTAATGTACAGTGCCTACAGAAAGTATTCAGACCCCTTGACTTTTCCACATTTCGTTACATTACAGTCTTATTTTAAAATGGACAAAAAATATAATAATCCTCAGCAATCTACACACACTACCCCATAATGACAAAGCAAAAACAGGTTTGTAGAAATGTTTGCACATTTAATAAAAATGCGAGACAGAAATACCTTATTTACATAAGTATTCAGACCCTTTGCTATGGGACTAGATGTCATGCCCTGGCCTTAGTATTCTTTGTTTTCTTTATTATTTTAGTTAGGTCAGGGTGTGACATGGGGAATGTTTGTGTTTTGTTGGTTTTGGGTGTTTCTATGGTAAAGGGGTTATTGGGTGTAGTATATGGGTTTGTGTTGAGTTCAGGTGTCTAGCGTTGTCTATGTTATACGTTTGTAGCCTGTGTGTGCACATCGTTGTTTAGCTTCACGATCGTTTTCTTGTTTTGTTTAGTGTTTAAGTGTTTTTGTTTCGTTTGCCTTCTTCACCAATAAAAAGGAGATGGCTTATTTTCCTAAAGCTGCGTATTGGTCCGTCAATCCTCCACACGATCGTGACTGAACTACTCACCAATACAGGACCAAGCGGCATGGAAAGCGGCAACAGGACCCACCTACACAGGATTCGTGGACATGGGAGGAGATACTGGATGGTAAGGGGCCGTGGGCACAACCGGGAGAATATCGCCTTCCTCGTGAAGAGCTGGAGGCAGCTAAAGCCGAGAGGAGGCGATATGAGGAGGCAGCACGGAGACAAGGCTGGAAGCCCGTGAGTACAACCCAAAAATTTCTTGGGGGGGGCCTTAAAGGGAGTGTGGCAAAGTCAGGTAGGAAACCTGCCCCTACTCCCTGTACTTACCGTGGAGAGCGAGAGTACGGGCAGACACAGTGTTACACAGTAGAGCGCACGGTGTCTCCTGTACAAGTGCATAGCCCGGTTCGGTACATTTCAGCTCCACGTATCGGCCGGGCTAGACTGAGCGTTGAGCCGTATGTCATGAAGCCGGCCCAACGCATCTGGTCACCAGTGCGTCTCCTCGGGCCGGCGTACATGGCACCAGCCTTACGCATGGTGTCCCCGGTTCGCCTACATAGGCCGGTGCGGGTTATTCCACCTCCCCGCACTGGTCAGGCGACGGGGAGCATACAACCAGGTAAGGTTGGGCAGGCTCGGCGCTCAAGGGAGCCAGTACGCCTGCACGGCCCGGTATTTCCGGTGCCACCTCCCCGCCCCAACCCAGTACCACCAGTGCCTCCTCCACGCACTAGCTATATGGTGCGTGTCTCCAGCCCTTTACCACCAGTGCCTAAACCACGCACCAAGCCTCCTGTGTTTCCCCAGAGTCCTGTGCGTCCTGTTGCTGCTCCCCGCACTAGCCCTGAGATGCGTGTCCCCAGCCCGGTGCCACCAGTCCCGGCACCACGCACCAGGCCTACAGTGCGCCTCAGCCGGCAGGAGTCTGCCGTCTGCACAGCGATGCCTGAACTGCCCGTCTGCCAAGCGCCATCTGAGCCATCCGTCTCCCCAGCGCCATCTGAGCCATCCGTCTCCCCAGCGCCGTCTGAGCCATCCGTCTCCCCAGCGCCGTCTGAGCCATCCGTCTCCCCAGCGCCGTCTGAGCCATCCGTCTCCCCAGCGCCGTCTGAGCCATCCGTCTGCCATGAGCCTGCAAAGCCGCCCGTCTGCCATGAGCCTGCAAAGCCGCCCGTCTGCCATGAGCCTACAGAGCCGTCCGCCAGACAGGAGCCGCTAGAGCCGCCCGCCAGACAGGAGCCGCTAGAGCCGCCCGCCAGACAGGAGCCGCTAGAGCCGCCCGCCAGACAGGAGCCGCTAGAGCCGCCCGCCAGACAGGAGCCGCTAGAGCCGCCCGCCAGACAGGAGCCGCTAGAGCCGCCCGCCAGACAGGATCCGCCAGAGCCGCCAACCAGACAGGATCTGCCAGAGCCGCCAACCAGACAGGATCTGCCAGAGCCGCCAACCAGACAGGATCTGCCAGAGCCGCCAACCAGACAGGATTTGCCAGAGCCGCCAACCAGACAGGATCTGCAAGAGCAGTCAGCTAGCCATGAGCAGCCAGATCCGTCAGCTAGCCATGAGCAGCCAGATCCGTCAGCTAGCCATGAGCAGCCAGATCCGTCAGCTAGCCATGAGCAGCCAGATCCGTCAGCTAGCCATGAGCAGCCAGATCCGTCAGCCAGCCATGAGCAGCCAGATCCGTCAGCCAGCCATGAGCAGCCAGATCCGTCAGCCAGCCATGAGCAGCCAGATCCGTCAGCCAGCCATGAGCAGCCAGATCCGTCAGCCAGCCATGAGCAGCCAGATCCGTCAGCCAGCCATGAGCAGCCAGATCCGTCAGCCAGCCATGAGCAGCCAGATCCGTCAGCCAGCCATGAGCAGCCAGATCCGTCAGCTAGCCATGAGCAGCCAGATCCGTCAGCTAGCCATGAGCAGCCAGATCCGTCAGCTAGCCATGAGCAGCCAGATCCGTCAGCTAGCCATGAGCAGCCAGATCCGTCAGCTAGCCATGAGCAGCCAGATCCGTCAGCCAGCCATGATTAGCCAGATCCGTCAGCCAGCCATGAGCAGCCAGATCCGTCAGCCAGCCATGGGCCGTCCCTCAGTCCGGAGCTGCAGTCCCTCAGTCCGGTGCTGCAGTCCCTCAGCCTGGTGCTGCCCCTTATCCTGGTGCTGTCCCTTACCCTGGTACTGCCCCTTAGTTCGGAGCTGCCCCTGACCCTGGTACTGCCCCTTACCCTGGTACTGCCCCTTAGTCCGGAGCTGCCCCTTAGTCCGGAACTGCCCCTTAATGCAGTGGGGTTAATGTGGAGGGGGGTCATTTGGAGGAAGCTAAGGAGGCGGTTAGGGACTGTGGTGACGTGGGGACCACAACCAGAGCCGGAGCCGCCACCGTGGATGGAAGCCCACCCAGACCCTCCCCTAGACTGTGTAATGGTGCGCCCGGAGTTCGCACCTTAAGGGGGGGGGGGTTTATGTCATGCCCTGGCCTTAGTATTCTTTGTTTTCTTTATTATTTTAGTTAGGTCAGGGTGTGACATGGGGAATGTTTGTGTTTTGTTGGTTTTGGGTGTTTCTATGGTAAAGGGGTTATTGGGTGTAGTATATGGGTTTGTGTTGAGTTCAGGTGTCTAGCGTTGTCTATGTTATACGTTTGTAGCCTGTGTGTGCACATCGTTGTTTAGCTTCACGATCGTTTTCTTGTTTTGTTTAGTGTTTAAGTGTTTTTGTTTCGTTTGCCTTCTTCACCAATAAAAAGGAGATGGCTTATTTTCCTAAAGCTGCGTATTGGTCCGTCAATCCTCCACACGATCGTGACACTAGAAATTGAGCTCAGGTGCATCCTGTTTCCATTGATCATCCTTGAGATGTTTCTACAACTTGATTGGAGTCCACCTTTTATTGTTTTGTAGAATCTAAAGTGGTAAAATGTAACATTAGTATTACTACTAAAAAGAAGCTTTCATCTTACAACCGAAGTCCTGAGTCATTACTTTGAAGATAGTTATTCTATAAAACATAATGTTGTTGATCCATCCTCAGTTTTCCCTATCATAGCCATTCAACTCTGTAACTGTTTTGAAGTTACCATTGGCCTGTTTTACAGTCACCAGCGGCTTCCTTCCCTCTCCAGCAACTGAGTTAGGAAGGACGCCTGTATCTTTGTAGTGACTGAGTGTATTGATACAAAATCAATTGTAATTAGAAACTTCACCAAGGGATATTCAGTGTCTGCTTTTCTTTTACCCATCTCACAATAGGTGCCATTCTTGGAAAACCTCCCTGGTTGAATCTGTTTGAAATTCACTGAATAAATGAGGGACCTTACACATAATTGTATGTGTGAGGTACAGAGATGAGGTAGTCATTCAAAAATCATGCAATGTATTATGTGACTTGTTCAGACAATGTATACTCCTGAACATATTTAGGCTTGCCATAATAAATAGTTATTAACTCAATACGTATTTAAATTTTTTATTAATTTGTAAACATTTCCAAAAACATTATTCCACTTAGACATTATGGGGTATTGTGTGTTGGCCAGTGACAAAACAAGTATACAGTACTTAATCCATTTTAAATTCGGGCAGTAAGACAACAAAATGTGGAAAAAGTCAAGGGGTTGAAAACGTTCTGAAGGCACATACTGTACACAACATGACTAAAAGTTAGTGGATACCTGCTCGTTGAAAATCTCATTCCAAAATCATGGGGATTAATATGGAGTTGGTCCTGCCTTTGCTGTTATTTCCACTAGATGTTGAGATGCTGCGAGGAATTGTTTCCATTCAGCCACAAGAGCATTAGTGAGGTGAGGCACTGATGTTGGGTGATTAGTCCTGGCTCGCAGTCAACGTTCCAATTCATCCAAAGGTGTTCGAAGGGGTTGAAGTCAGGGCACTGTGCAGGCCAATCATGTTCTTCCACACCAATCTTGACAAACAATTTCTGTATGGAACTTGCTTTGTGCATGGTCATGCTGAAACAGGAAAGGGCCTTCCCAAACTGTTATCACAAAGTTGGAAGCATAAAATAGACAACAATGTCATTGTATGATGTACAGTTAAGATTTCCCTTCACTGGAACTAAGGGGTCTAGACTGAATCATGAAATACAGCCCCAGATAATTTGTACTCCTCCACCAAACTTTACAGTTGGCACTATGCATTCAAGCAGGTAGCATTCTCCTGGTATCCGCCAAACCTAGATGTGTCTGTCGGACTCCCAGATGGTGAAGCGTGATTCATTACTCCAGAGAACGTGTTTCCACTGCTCCACAGTCCAATGGCGGTGACCGTTACACAACTCCAGCAGACGCTTGGCATTGCACATTGTGAACTCACGCTTGTGTGCGGCTGCTCGGCTATGAAACCCCATGTCATGAAGCTCATAACGAACAGCTCTTGTGCTGACGTTGCTTTCAGAGGCAGTTTGGAACTCGATCTTGTTTGCGCTTAAAGGGACTATCATTTGTTTTTCAACAGGACAATGACCCAACACACCTCCAGGCCTTGTAAGGGCTAATTGACCAAGAAGGAGAGTGATGGAGTGCAGGATCTGGCCTCTACAATCACCCAACCTCAGCCCAATTGAGATGGTTTGGGATGAGTTGGACCGCAGAGTGAAGGATAAGCAGCCAACAAGTGCTCAGCATACGTGGGAACTCCTTCAAGACTGTTGGAAAAGCATTCCTAATGAAGCTGGTTGAGAGAATCCAAGAGTGTGCAGAGCTGTCATCAAAGCAAAAGGTGGCTACTTTGAAGAATCTAACACTTTTTGGGTTACTACATGATTCCATATGTGTTCTTTCATAGTTTTGATGTCTTCACTATTACTCTGCAATGTAGAAAATAATACAAATAAAGAAGCACCCTTGAACGAGTAGGTGTGATCAAACTTTTGACTGGTACTGTAAGTATTCAGACACTTTGCTATGAGACATCGAAATTGAGCTCATGTGCTTCCTGTTTCCATTGATCATCCTTGAGATGTTTTTATAACTGGATTGGAGTCCACCTGTGGTAAATTCCATTGATTGGACATGAGTTGGAAAGGCCCGCACCTGTCTATATAAGGTCCCACAGTTGATGGTGCATGTCAGAGCAACAACCAAGCCACGAGGTGGAAGGAATTGTCCGTAAAGCGCCGAGACAGGATTGTGTCGAGGCACAGATCTTGGGAAGAGTACCAGAAAATGTCTGCTGCATTGAAGGTCCACAATAACACAGTGGCCTGCAACATTCTTCAATGGAAGAAGTTTTGAACCACCAAGACTCTTCCTAGAGCTGGCCGCCCGGCCAAATTGAGCATGGGGATGTTTTTCAGCGGCAGGGACTGGGAGACTAGTCAGGATTGAGGAAAATATGAATGGAGCAAAGTACAGAGATCCTTGATGAAAACCTGCTCCAGAGCGCTCAGGACCTCAGACTAGAGCAAAGGTTCCCCTTCCAATCGAACATCGGGATCAAGTAATGACCCTAAGCACAATGACCCTAAGCACACAGCCAAGACAACGCAGGAGTTTCTTTGGGACAAGTCTCTGAATGTCCTTGAGTGGCCCAGCCAGAGACCATACTTGAACCCGATCGAACATCTCTGGAGAGACCTGAAAATAGCTGTGCAGCAACGCTCCTCAGCCAACCTGATGGCGCTTGAGAGGCTCTGCAGAAAAGAATGGGAGAATCTCCCCAAATACAGGTTTGCCAAGCTTGTAGCTTCATACCCAAGAAGACTCGCTGTTGTAATCTCTGCCAAAGGTGGTTCAACAAAGTACTGATTAATAAAGGGTCTGAATAAATTAGCAAACATTTCTAAAAACCTGTTTTTGCTTCGTCCATTACGGGGTATTGTGTAGATTGATGAGGGGGGGAAATGATTTAAGCAATTTTGGAACTAGGATGTAACAAAATGCGGAAAAAGTCAATGGGTCTGAATAATTTCCGAATACACTCTGTCTTAAAGATCACTTTGAACATCGTGAATAACAATTGATGTCAAATGTGCGTCCCAGTTGCACCCTATCACTTTTGACAAGGGCCGATAGGGCTCTGGTCAAAATCAGTCCACTATAGGGACCCTGGTCAATTGTGGTAAACTATTTAGGGAATAGGGGTCATTTTGGACCTGACCAAGTGAGTTCAAAATAGTGTGTTTTAGTCTTTAGAGTCAGTGGTAACCTTTTCAATAGTAGCATTTATCACAACTACTGTATAATGAAGATATGTGTCTGTCGGCAACCCCGCCCCCCCTTTCTTAGCCCTTCTTCCATATGATGAAGGGCTTGATGTATCAAACTGTATCCAAAGTCCATTACATAACGATTTCCATAACATAGAACACAGAGCAGATTCGGCCAGTAGATTGAAACTATACTAACCAGGGAAGATAACCTAGCTAGGGGCATCATAGTAGCATAATGATAGAGAATACAACAATTTGTTTTATCTGCAGTTTCACTGGGAGCAGCATTAAGCCTTCTACAATGGCTCCATGCCCCTGCAATCAGTCCATACCAATAACTCCCCTGCACTCGTTGGCTACTGTATCTAATATAAAAACGCAACACATTCAAATGAACACAAATCTATTTAGAATGTTGCAAATCAAGCTCTCTCTGTGGATTGGACTGGGGGAATACACAAACTACTAACCTGGTCCCAGATCTGTTTGTGCCATATTCGGTCTGACAATGGCCATTATAGGAGTTGGCAAGAAGGACAAACAGATCTGGGACCAGGTTAAGAAAATACTGAATGTTGGGATAACAAAAGCTTCTCCACACTTCTGAAAATATCAGTATCATCTCTAACCACTAAGCATATCTGGGAGAAGGGCCTTCCTGATTGTTCTCTCAAAAACAACACTAGAAAGGAGTCCCAAACCACACCATTTTAGTGCACTACTTTTTAACAGTTGTGACCATAGCGCTCTGGTCAAAAGTAGTACACTATATAGTGATAGGGTGCAATTTGGGACATAGCCTAGAACTGTCTCATTACTGCAACCGTGTCTCACAATGTGCTCTCCTCACCACACATTCCTGATAAAATAAACATTTTGATTGGAAAATTCAATTTACAGAATGCCTAGTGGGAGGATAAGATGTTAGGTAATCTCGAGCATTGTAGTCATATGGTACACATTACAATTCCCATTTTCCATGTTTTACACATTCTTCTATTTTATTATAGTGTAGCTAAAAGCTGACTGAAGCTTATTTCTTCTTTCATCCTGTCTATATTCCTTTTGAATGAATGAACAAAGTCAAAGAAAATGTAGAAATAAAATGTACTTAATTTATCTTTCAAATGGTCCAGGCCAGTGTTTCCCGCATTTGATAACAATTTAATACGGTCCTAGGGTGATTCCACACCAGGATAGCCAAAACATATTTTGTGAATCTCAGATTGTCCAGGCAATTTTCACATAGGAACTTAATTGGGAAGAAGTATTTTTGACCTGCTTTTTACATTTGTATCACACTTTTTTTTATCATGATGAAAGTGGCCATTTTTGTATTTTTAGACCTATGCATTCCTCTTGTAAAACTCTATGATCTGTGAACCATACATGACACAGACAACATCTTGGTGTCATTATACTCTAATATATGTCTTATGTGTAGATTCTGAAATACAAATGTTCACATTAATTTATTCAACATTACAAATATTAATATCTCAACTGTACCCTTTTTGATTTTGTTCATTTTAAGACATATTGTTTGCATATACTCTATAAGTACATCACATTTCCAGAGTGGGCTCTCTGATAATTCTGCAATTTTATGAGCACCACCAACACAGTGAATGGGAAAATGGATTCAAAGGGAACTCCCTCTGCCTGTGATTTACTGAATGTGCAATCCTAAAGGAGGGTCATATCATTAAAAGTAACAGAGAGCCTACTCTGGAAATTTGACGTGTTTGAACAATATGACTAAAGATATGCTAAACCTAACAGGGTAAGTATTATTATCTAGACATACTCCATATTTAAGAGCACATGATAAGTAGTATAATGACAACAAGATCTTGTCTGTATCATGTACAGTTCACAGTGTCACGTTCCTGACCTATTTATGTTAGTTTTTGTGTGTTAGTTGGTCAGGACGTGAGGTTGGGTGGGCATTCTATGTTATCTGTTTCTATGTTGGTTTTGGTTTGCCTGGTATGGCTCTTGATTAGAGGCAGGTGGTTTGCGTTTGCCTCTAATTAAGAGTCATATTTAGGTAGGGCATTCTCACTGTTTGTTTGTGGGTGATTGTCTCCTGTGTCAGTATGTTTGTTCGTACCACACTGGACTGTAGCGTTTGTTTGTTTCGTTTTCGTTTCGATGTCGTCTGTTTCCTGTACGTAAGTTTATGTTTAGTTATGTAAGTTTATGTTCAGGTTTCGTCAACGTCGTTTTGTTATTTTGTAGTTTGGAAAGTGTTTGTTTCGTTTCGTGTTTTGCCATCAGCGTTGTTAAATAAAAGATGGCTTATTTCCCTGAGCCTGCGTTTTGGTCTGAAGATCCTTCTCTCCTCACCTCATCCGAGGATGAGGAGAGCGTCAGCCTATACAGAATCACCCACCAACACGCTAAGACCAAGCGGCAAGGGAAAACGAAACGGAGTAAGGGACAGGAGAGAAAGGAGCAATGGACATGGGACGATGTTTTGGATGGAAAGGTTGTCTACACATGGGAGGAGATCCTAGCTGGTAGAGATCGCCTCCCATGGGAACAGCTGGAGGCACTGAGGAGAGCGGAGGCTACCAGAGAGAGGAACCGGAGCTATGAGGGAACGCGTCTGGCACGGAAGCCGAAAAAGCCCGTAAGTAATTCCCAAAAATTTCTTGGGGGGGGGCTAGGAGGTGGTGGGCCAAGGGCAGGTAGGAGACCTGCGCCCACTTCCCAGGCTTACCGTGGAGAGCGGGAGTACGGGCAGGCGCCGTGTTACGCAGTAGAGCGCACGGTGTCTCCTGTACGAGTGCATAGCCCAGTGCGGGTTATTCCACCTCCCCGCACTGGTAGGGCTAGATTGAGTATTGAGCCAGGTGTCATGAGGCCGGCTCAACGCGTCTGGTCTCCAGTGCGTCTCCTCGGGCCGGCATACATGGCACCTGCCTTACGCATGGTTTCCCCGGTTCGCCTACATAGGCCGGTGCGGGTTATTCCACCTCCCCGCACTGGTCGGGCAACCGGGAGCATTCAACCAGGTAAGGTTGGGCAGGTTCAATGCTCAAGAGTGCCAGTACGCCTCCACGGTCCGGTATTTCCGGCACCACCTCCCCGCCCCAGCCTAGTACCTACAGTGTCTACACTACGCACTAGGCTACCAGTGAGTATCCTGAGCCCTGTTCCTCCTCCACGCACTCTCCCTGTAGTGCGTGTATCTAGCCCGGTGCCTCCAGTTCCGGGTCAACGCACTAAGCTACCTGTGCGTCTCCAGAGCCCTGAACCCACTGTATCTTCTCCCCCTACTAATCCTGATGTGCTTGTCCTCAGCCCGGTGTCACCAGTGCCGGTACCACGCATCAGGGATAGAGTAGGCTTTGAGAATACAGTGTGCCCTGTCCCTGCTCCCCGCACTAGTAGGAAGGTGCTTATCATTAGCACTGTGCCTCCAGTTCCGGCACCACGCACCAGGTCTACAGTGCGCCGTATCCGGCCAGAGCCATCCGTCTCCCCAGCGCCATCTGAGCCATCCGTCTCCCCAGCGCCATCTGAGCCATCCGTCTCCCCAGCGCCATCTGTGCCATCCGTCTCCCCAGCGCCATCTGAGCCATCCGTCTCCCCAGCGCCGTCTGAGCCATCCGTCTGCCAGGAGCCTGCAAAGCCGCCCGTCTGCCATGAGCCTGCAAAGCCGCCCGTCTGCCATGAGCCTACAGAGCCGTCAGCCAGACAGGAGCCGCTAGAGCCATCAGCCAGACAGGAGCCGCTAGAGCCGTCAGCCAGACAGGATCTGCCAGAGCCGCCAACCAGACAGGATCTGCCAGAGCCGCCAACCAGACAGGATCTGCCAGAGCCGCCAACCAGACAGGATCTGCCAGAGCCGCCAACCAGACACGATCTGCCAGAGCCGCCAACCAGACACGACCTGCCAGAGCCGCCAACCAGACAGGATCTGCCAGAGCCGCCAACCAGACAGGATCTGCCAGAGCCGCCAGAGAGCCATGAGCAGCCAGAGCCGTCAGAGAGCCATGAGCAGCCAGAGCCGTCAGAGAGCCATGAGCAGCCAGAGCCGTCAGAGCGCCATGAGCAGCCAGAGCCGTCAGAGCGCCATGAGCGTCGAGAGCCGTCAGCCTGCCATGAGCGTCGAGAGCCGTCAGCCTGCCATGAGAGTCGAGAGCCGTCAGCCTGCCATGAGCGTCGAGAGCCGTCAGCCTGCCATGAGCGTCGAGAGCCGTCAGCCTGCCATGAGCGTCGAGATTCGTCAGTCAGCCAAGAGCTGCCCTTCAGCCTGAAAAGGCTAAATATCCAGAACTGCCTATCAGTCCAGAGCTGTCTCTCTGTCCGGAGCTGCCTTTCAGTCCGGAGTTGCCCCTCTATCCTGATCTCCCTCTCTATCTTTATCTACCTCTATATTCTTATCTATCCCTCTGTCTTGGTTTATCTCTCTGTCCCGGTGTTGTCATTATTAGATATGTTATTAAGAGGATTTTGTGGGGGAAGAAAGAGGGTGGACATTCTTGGAGGGAGGAGGCTAGGATGGATTATGGTGGGGTGGGAACCGCGCCCGGAGCCTGAGCCACCACCGTGGTTAGATGCCCACCCAGACCCTCCCCTAGACTTTGTGCTGGTGCGTCCGGAGTTCGCACCTTGTGGGGGGGGTACTGTCACGTTCCTGACCTATTTATGTTAGTTTTTGTGTGTTAGTTGGTCAGGACGTGAGGTTGGGTGGGCATTCTATGTTATCTGTTTCTATGTTGGTTTTGGTTTGCCTGGTATGGCTCTTGATTAGAGGCAGGTGGTTTGCGTTTGCCTCTAATTAAGAGTCATATTTAGGTAGGGCATTCTCACTGTTTGTTTGTGGGTGATTGTCTCCTGTGTCAGTATGTTTGTTCGTACCACACTGGACTGTAGCGTTTGTTTGTTTCGTTTTCGTTTCGATGTCGTCTGTTTCCTGTACGTAAGTTTATGTTTAGTTATGTAAGTTTATGTTCAGGTTTCGTCAACGTCGTTTTGTTATTTTGTAGTTTGGAAAGTGTTTGTTTCGTTTCGTGTTTTGCCATCAGCGTTGTTAAATAAAAGATGGCTTATTTCCCTGAGCCTGCGTTTTGGTCTGAAGATCCTTCTCTCCTCACCTCATCCGAGGATGAGGAGAGCGTCACCCGTTACACACAGATTACAGGGTCTTAGAGGAGACATATATAGGTCTAAGAAGGGCCTAAAATTGGCAATTTCATCATGATTTTCTCAGAATGAAAAAATTATGATTCAAATGTAAAAATCATGTCAAAAATTCTTCCTCCCAATGAAGTTTCTATGTGAGAATTGGCAGAACAATCTGAGATACCCAAAATATTTTCAGACTGTCCTGGTGTAGAATCACTCTCTATTATTTTAAACCTACAAAGGCTGCTTTTCTGCTTTTTTAATGCACAAGACAGTGGGCAAAGAAAGCACAATTGTAGATATAGAGTCCTACACTATGTGAAGTCTCTTCCAGTAGCTGTGAGTGGGTAAAATTATTGGGAAAGCAAAGCAATTAACAAATTGTCATATTACCACCTATGTGTTGTGATAATTGCATTGTTTGCTCTATAACCTGTTAGTTCATATGCCTTGCCACCATGTTATATAGGCCTAAGGCCGAGACAATAAGAAGACACAGTGGCAGAATAAATTCAACCACACCTTTGTTTGATCACAAAACTAGAGAGCAACATCTGTCTAATGAAGTCCACATAGCATATTGCATGTAACAAACAGTTACAGTGACTTACTAATAACTACAGCATGGTCAAGTAACATTTTCGGACCGCTAAAAAAACATTGTTTTAGAATCACGGAGAGTTACCACAAGTCGCAAAGAAAACAGGAGCCGCCTCACTATTTCAACTAGAATTTCAACTAGAATTTCAACATCATCAACTATGCTTAGTCTATTACAGTCACAACTAAAAGATACCAAAAAACTATTTTGTCCAATCAACATAAGGTAAATATGATGTGGCTGTCCAATGGAACTGATGTGTGTGTGTGTGTGTGTGTGTGTGTGTGTGTGTGTGTGTGTGTGTGTGTGTGTGTGTGTGTGTGTGTGTGTGTGTGTGTGTGTGTGTGTGTGTGTGCGTGCGTGCGCAAGTAGAAGAAAACATGGTGACGCACACTAGATGTAACAATTACATTTTTTCCATAAATGACATTTGGTATTTAATGCAATGTGATTGGTGTGAATCCAAATCCAAACTGGCTCACTCAGTTTAGCTCAACGCTGATTGGTTAATATTTTTATTTATTTAAATCAGGGGAGGCCAAATGTTTGCTGGCTTCCCTTGCGATCAACGCTATGGACGTCAACAATATCCAACTCTTTTTGACCAGACAACATCAGATAGATGGCTACACATACTGTACAGAGACAGATGGGCACTGTTTTGCTTGCTCGGATGCTTTCTCCGGTCAGATACATTCAGCCTCTTTCGAACTGAAGGAAAATGATGAAATACGAAAGCAAAATTATTATATATATGTATATATTATTTTTTTAATTGTAATTATTTTGGGGAAGCCTGGCTTTCCTTGGCATCCATGAATACACACCACTGGTCTCTTCCCATAGAGCCATGAGTCTGGCAAGCGAGATTACATAACATGCCATTACTGACATGTATTGTTGACAAAGGCCTGCCAATGTGGTAAAAAGTTGCCATATCTGTCTAGCATCAACCCTCCATATTTTGGCATTATTGTGTGTGTGTGTGTGTGTGTGTGTGTGTGTGTGTGTGTGTGTGTGTGTGTGTGTGTGTGTGTGTGTGTGTGTGTGTGTGTGTGCTCATGCTAGCTAGGTTCTTTAACTCCATTTTATTTTTCCATATTCCCTCTATCCTGTCTCCGTCACCCCCATTCTGCAATAAAGGTTCTGTTATAATGTCCTCTCGATGAGGTTCAGGGCACTTGGAGCAAAAGATAGACATTTTACAATTTTTTTTATTTTTTTATTTTATTTTACCGTTATTTTACCAGGTAAGTTGTCTGAGAACACGTTCTCATTTGCAGCAACGACCTGGGGAATAGTTACAGGGGAGAGGAGGGGAATGAATGAGCCAATTGTAAACTGGGGATTATTAGGTGACCATGATGGTTTGAGGGCCAGATTGGGAATTTAGCCAGGACACCGGGGTTAACACCCCTACTCTTACGATAAGTGCCATGGGATCTTTAATGACCTCAGAGAGTCAGGACACCCGTTTAACGTCCCATCCGAAAGACGGCACCCTACACAGGGCAGTGTCCCCAATCACTGCCCTGGGGCATTGGGATATTTTTTAGACCAGAGGAAAGAGTGCCTCCTACTGGCCCTCCAACACCACTTCATTTTACAATATCTGACAGGTGGGATGCACAAGCATCAGGTGCACATGGACTGCATCCCAAATGGCAACCTATTCCTTATATTGTGCACTAGAGACCTTTGGGTCCAGGTCAAAAGTAGTGCACTCTAATTTGCCATTTGGACACAACCATGATGAGTACAGCAGCTCACTGAGCTTTACTCTTCATTTAACACATTAACCGTTGACGTCTTTGGCAAACCCTTACCATAACAAATAAACACATCTCTGGAGGGGCAGTAATGACCACTCCTCCAGGGCAGCATGCCTCATTAGTTGCTTGAGACAGATGGTAAAAATAATGGAGTAGATAGCTAGCACACTCAAGATTTCATTATAGGTTACAAGATTTAAAATCATAATTTCTTAATGGAACCACACTGAAGACCACTGTCAGGCCCTTCTTCGCCCGCATTGAGGATAACACAGTGCCACCGACTCGGCCCGCTCCCAAGGAATGTGGGCTTTCATTCTCTGTGGCCGACGTCAGTAAGACATTGAAGCGTGTTAACCCTCGCAATGCTGCCTGCCAAGACGACATCCCTAGTCGTATCCTCAGAGCATGTGCAGACCAGCTGGCTGGAGTGTTTACAGACGTATTCAATCTCTCCCTATCCCAGTCTGCTGTCCCCACTTGCTTCAAGATGTCCACCCTTGTTCCTGTACCAAAGAAAGCCAACATGACTGAACTAAATGACTATCGCCCCTTAGCACTCACTGTCATCATGAAGTGCTTTGAGAGGCTAGTTAAGGATCATAGTACCTCTACCTTACCTGACACCCTAGACCCACTTCAATTAGCTTACCGCCCCAATAGATCCACAGACGATGCAATTGCCATCGCACTGCACGCTGCTCTATCCCATCTGGATAAGAGGAATACCTACGTCAGAATGCTGTTCGTTGACTACAGCTCAGCCTTCAACACCATAGTACCCTCCAAGCTCATCATTAAGGTCAGGGTCCTGGGTCTGAACCCCGCCCTGTGCAACTGGGTCCTGGTCTTCCTAACGGGCCACCCCCATGTGGTGAAGGTAGGAAACAACATCTCCACTTCACTGATCCTCAACACAGGGGCACCACAAGGGTGCATGCTCAGCCCCCTCCTGTACTCCTTGTTCACCCATGACTGCATGGCCACGCACGCCTCCAACTCAATCATCAAGTTTACAGACGACACAACAGTAGTGTGCTTTATTACCAACAACGATGAGACAGCCTACAGGGAGGAGGTGAAAATAACCTCTCCCTCACCGTCAACAAAACGAAGGAGCTGAATGTGGACTTCAGGAAACCTAACCGCCTCCTCAGATGGAGCACGCCCCTGTCCACATCGACAGGACCACAGTGGAGAAGGTAGAAAGCTTAAAGTTCCTCGGCTTTCAAAACACTGACAATCTGAAATGGTCCACCCACACAGACAGTGTGGTGAAGAAGGTGCAACAGTGTCTCTTCAACCTCAGAAGGTTGCCCTGAGCTTAGTCACTGTCACTAGCCAGTGACCACCCGATTACTCATCCCTGCACCTTAGAGGCTGCTGCCCTATGTACATAGACATGGAACACTGGAAACTTTAATAATGTTTACATACTGTTTTACCCATTTCATATGTATATACTTTATTCTAGTCAAGGCCATCCTATTCAACTATTGTTGTACATATACTATTATATCCATGTATTCTTCAGATATAGTATATATTCTGTCCACTACTGTCCATAATGTCTTTACATGCCATCATATAGTTATACTCCAGACTCCGACATTGCTCGTCCTAATATTTCTCTATTTCTCTTACTTTTAGATTTGTGTGTATTGTTGTGTATTATCAGATATTACTGCACTGTTGGAGCTAGGTATGCAAGACCTTCTCTACACCCGCAATAACATCTGCTAAATATGTCTATGCAGCCAATAACATTTTGTTTGATTTAAATCGTCCAGTAACTGACGTGAGTGAGTGCAATTACTGCAAACATGACACCCCATTTTCTCCAAAACACAACACAGTGGACACAGGATATTTGTCCACATGATACAGCATGTTTTTAATGTATCAAAAGTGTCAACACATTTTTTACCAAATGTGCAGTTCCTGCTTTATTTTTATGTAACTCTTAACTCATCAGATAATGTGTATTTATTCATCCTTTGTCCAGCATTTGTTTTTCTACACTATTATCTAAGCTTTCTGCTTAACGAAGGGCAAAATAATGAAGTTACGTAAAATCGAAGTTTACCGCTACCATGTGTAACGGATGTGAAATGGCTAGCTAGTTAGCGGGTACGCGCTACTAGCGTTTCAATCAGTTACGTCACTTGCTCTGAAACCTAGAAGTAGTGTTGCACCTTGCTCTGCAAGTCTGTTTCTGACCGTTTGAGCAGACACATGCACATTTGTGGCCTGCTGGAGGTCATTTTGCAGGGCTCTGGCAGTGCACCTCCTTGCACTAAGGCGGAGGTTGCGGTCCTGCTGCTGGGTTGTTGCCCTCCTACGGCCTCCTCCACGTCTCCTGATGTACTGGCCTGTCTCCTGGTAGCGCCTGCATGCTCTGGACACTACGCTGACAGACACAGCAAACCTTTTTGCCACAGTTCGCATTGATGTGCCATCCTGGATGAACTGCACTACCTGAGCCACTCCGTCTCATGCTACCACTAGAGTGAGAGCACCGCCAGCATTCAAAAGTGACCAAAACATCAGCCAGGAAGCATAGGAACTGAGAAGTGGTCTGTGGTCACCACCTGCAGAATCACTCCTTTTTTGGGGGTGTCTTACTAATTGCCTATAATTTCCACCTTTTGTCTATTCCATTTGCACAACAGCATGTGAAATTTATTGTCAATCAGTGTTGCTTCCTAAGTGGACAGTTTGATTTCACAGAAGTGTGATTGACTTGGAGTTACATTGTGTTGTTTAAGTGTTCCCTTTATTTTTTTGAGCAGTGTACATTTATCAATTCTGATTTGGTAAACATTATAGTGCAGTACTACATGTGCGGCTGTTGGCTTCCTCAATCCAATTTCACTGTGTCCGCGTTAATAGTTCAGTATTAAAATGCCTTTACTTTGAGAAGCTTCCCTATCCAAAGCACAAATCCTCAGTGACATGCATCAAAACCAGAACAGCAATAGTGTTGAAATGAAATAATAATAATATATATATATATTATATTATATTATTTTCTTTACTATGGACACGGCCAGGGGCACGAGCCTGTTGTTTTAATGTGATTTTTGTGCTATTTCTCTGTTGTCATAATCGTCTATTTGGAGCATTTGGCTGATGAGTGGGCAACGGCCGGCCGCAGATTTTCTGATGGGCTGAGCTGGGGTGGCACAAATTCAGATTCAAAATGAAACCCATATCGTCAAAGAGAGTGAGACATGCTCTGACTCTGTCAATCACTCGGTCAAAACAAAAAAACGGAAGGGTGGTGCCGAAAAAGTTAGAGAGACCAAAGAAGGGCTGTTAAATGTGTGAAAATAAGCTACTTATTTGGTAAAAGTTATGGTTCTGCTGGTCCGAGTGCTGTGTCTGTGAGAAATGACAGATCAGCTGCTGTGGTGCAGTCAAGGTAGGAAGAAAACAGAGAAAGACATGCTAATGATCTGACACGCAGCCAACCAGTTATGCCTAATATTTTGGCTGTATATTGTATTAGGTATATTTCATAGTAGGCTAATTAGGGAAGGGGGATTCGGGGGAACATTTTGACACTAGGCTACTTGCAATATAGCCTAGCAAGTCATTAGATGGGAACAAAAACACACAAGAAATAAGAAGAACACAAGAAAGTAAGAAATCATACTATATACAGGAATACTGATGTGGTGATATATGTGACATAATCATCAGGATATATGATAAACAGAGTAGCAGTTGCGTATATGATGATTGTATGTTAGTGGGTGTGTGTGTGTAAAGTCATTATAAATGTATGTACATATTATGTGTATGATCAAATTATGAAATGAGTGTTTGTGTGTGTGTTGGAGTGTCAGTGTGTGTGAGTGTGTAGGGCCCTGTGAGTGTGCATAGAGACAGTGCACATTTTTTAAATAAAATACAAGGGACAACTCAGATATTCTGTATAGCCATTTTGTTAGCTATTTAGTTTGCTATTTAGCAGTCTTATGGCTTGGGGATAGAAGCTGTTCAGCAGCCTGTTGTCAGAATTAATGCACTGGTACCACTGCTGTGCGAAAGCAGAGAGAACAGTCTATGGCTTGGGTCGCTGGAGTCTTTAACAATTTTCCGGGCCTTCCTTTCATACCGCCTGACATAGAGGTCCTGGATGGCGGGGAGCTCGGCACCAGCGATGTACTGGGCTGTCCGCACCACCCTCTGTAGCCCCATGCAATCGAGGGTGGTGCTATTGCCATACTAAGCAGTGATGCAGCCAGTCAAGATGCTCTCAGTGGTACAGCTGTAGAATTTTTGGAGGATTTGAGGGCCCATGCCAAACCTTGCTGTCGTGCCTTCTTTTACGTCTGTTCGCATGAGTGTGGACCATTTTAAGTACTCAGTGATTTGAACACTGAGGGACTTGAAGCTCTCGACCCGCTCCACTGCAGCCCCATTGATGTGGATGGGGGCATTTCCTGTAGCCCACAATCAGCTTCTTGGTCTTACTGACGTTGAGGCAGAGGTTGTTGTTCCGACAAAACATTTCCAGGTCACTGACCTCCTTCCTGTCTCATTATCGCCGGTGATCAGGTCTACCACCGTCATGTAGTCAGCAAACTTGATTGTAACGTCCTGACCAGAGTTATTATGTGTTTTGCTTGTTTAGTGTTGGTCAGGACGTGAGCTGGGTGGGAATTCTATGTTGTGTGTCTAGTTTGTCTGTTTCTATGTCCAGCCTAATATGGTTCTCAATCAGAGGCAGATGGTAATCGTTGTCCCTGATTGAGAATCATATATAGGAGGCTTGTTTTGTGTTGGGATTTTGTGGGTGTTTGTTTCCTGTCTCTGTGGTTGTCTGCACCAGATAGGTCTGTCTCGGTTTTTGCACATTTTGTTATTTTGTATGTTGTTTGTAGTGTTTCACTTGTTCTTTTATTAAACATGTTGAACACTAGCCGCGCTGCACTTTGGTCCTCTCCTTCACCTATGGAAGAAAGCCGTTACAGAAACACCCACCAAACCCGGACCAAGCAGCGTGGCAACGGGCAGCAGCAACAGCAACAGCAGCAGCGGTACCAGGAGGAATGGTCATGGGAGGAAATCATGAACGGAAAAGGACCCTGGGCAAAGGTTGGAGAGAATCGCCGCTCTCGGGAGGAGAAGGAGGCAGCCACAGCCCAGGAGCGGTGGATTGAGGAGGCAGCACGTAAGAGAGGCTGGAAGCCCGAGAGGCTCACCCAAAAATTTCTTGGGGGGGGGGGGGACTAAAGGGGAGTGTGGCGAAGCCGGGTTGAATACCTGAGCCAACTCTCCGGGCTTACCGTGGAGTGAGAGGGCGTCGTACTGGTCAGACACCGTGTTATGCGGTAAAGCGCACGGTGTCCCCAGTACGCGTGCTTAGCCCAGTGCGGGCTATTCCACCTTGCCGCACTGGTAGGGCTAGGTTGGGCATCGAGCCGGGTGCCATGAAGCCGGCCCAACATATCTGGCCTCCAGTACGTCTCCTCGGGCCGGCGTACATGGTACCAGCCTTACAGGTGGTGTCCCCGGTTCGCTTGCATAGCCCAGTGCGGGCTATTCCACCTCGCCACACTGGCATTGCTACGGGGACCATTCAACCTGGTAAGGTTGGAGAGGCTCGGTGCTCAAGAGTGCGTGTCCTCCTTCACGGTCCGGTATATCCGGCGCCACCTTCCCGCCCCAGCCCAGTACCACCAGTGCCTACACCACGCACCAGGCTTCCAGTGCATCTCCAGAGCCCTGTTCCTCCTCCCCGCACTCGCCCTGAGGTGCGTGCCCTCAGCCCGGTACCTCCAGTTCTGGCACCACGCACCAAGCCTCATGTGCGTCCTCAGAGCCCTGTACGCACTGTTCCTTCTCCCCGCACTCGCCCTGAGGTGCGTGACCTCAGCCCGGTACCACCAGTGCCGGTACCACGCACCAGGCCTATAGTGCGCATCGAGAGTCCAGTGTGCCCTGTTCCTGCTCCCCGCACTAGCCTTGAGGTGCGTGTCTCCAGTCCGGTACCACCAGTTCCGGCACCACGCACCAGGCCTACTGTGCGCCTCAGCGGGTCAGAGTCGGCCGTCTGCCCAACGCCGTCTGAACTGTCCGTCTGCCCAACGCCGTCTGAACTGTCCGTCTGCCCAACGCCGTCAGAGCTGGCCGTCTGCCAAGCGCCATCGGAGCCATCCGTCTCCCCAGCGCCATCTGAGCCATCCGTCTCCCCAGCGCCATCTGAGCCATCCGTCTCCCCAGCGCCATCTGAGCCATCCGTCTCCCCAGCGCCATCTGAGCCATCCGTCTCCCCAGCGCCGTCTGAGCCATCCGTCTCCCCAGCGCCGTCTGAGCCATCCGTCTGTCCCGAGCCGTTAGAGCCGCCCGTCTGTCCCGAGCCGTCAGAGCCGTTCGTCAGTCAGGAGCCGCTAGAGCCATTCGTCAGTCAGGATCTGCCAGGGCTGCCAACCAGACAGGATCTGCCAGAGCCGCCAACCAGACAGGATCTGCCAGAGCCGCCAACCAGACAGGATCTGCCAGAGCCACCAACCAGACAGGATCTGCCAGATCCGCCAACCAGACAGGATCTGCCGGAGCCGTCAGTCAGCCATGAGCGTCCAGAGCCGTCAGCCAGTCATGAGCTGCCCTACAGTCATGAGCTGCCCTACGGTCATGAGCTGCCCTACGGTCATGAGCTGCCCTACGGTCATGAGCTGCCCTACAGTCATGAGCTGCCCTACAGTCATGAGCTGCCCTACGGTCATGAGCTGCCACTCAGTCCGGAGCTGCCACTCAGTCCGGAGCTGCCACTCAGTCCGGAGCTGCCACTAGTCCGGAGTTACCTCTCTGTCCTGAGCTACCTCTCTGTCCTGAGCTACCTCTGTCCTGAGCTACCTCCAAAATCATGTGGGGGCCTTGGGGAGGATTCTTAGGCTAAGGTCGTGGGCGAGGGTCGCCACTCAAAGGTACGCTAAGGAGGGGGACAAAGACAGTGGTGGAGTGGTGTCCTCGTACACCGCCGGAGCCGCCACCGCGGACAGATGCCCACCCAGACCCTCCTCTTGAGTTGTAGGGGTGCGTTCGGAGTCCGCACCTCAGGAGGGGGGTACTGTAACGTCCTGACCAGAGTTATTATGTGTTTTGCTTGTTTAGTGTTGGTCAGGACGTGAGCTGGGTGGGAATTCTATGTTGTGTGTCTAGTTTGTCTGTTTCTATGTCCAGCCTAATATGGTTCTCAATCAGAGGCAGATGGTAATCGTTGTCCCTGATTGAGAATCATATATAGGAGGCTTGTTTTGTGTTGGGATTTTGTGGGTGTTTGTTTCCTGTCTCTGTGGTTGTCTGCACCAGATAGGTCTGTCTCGGTTTTTGCACATTTTGTTATTTTGTATGTTGTTTGTAGTGTTTCACTTGTTCTTTTATTAAACATGTTGAACACTAGCCGCGCTGCACTTTGGTCCTCTCCTTCACCTATGGAAGAAAGCCGTTACAATGATGGTGTTGGAGTCATGCGTGGCCATGCAGTCGTGGGTGAACAGGGAGTACAGGAGGGGACTAAGCACACACCCCTGTGGGGCCCCCGTGTTAAGGGTCAACATGGTGGAGGTGATGTGGCCTATCCTCACCACCTGGGGTTAGCCCATCAGGAAGTCCAGGATTCAGTTGCAGAGGGAGGTTGATGATGAGCTTGGAGGGGACAATGATGTTGAACGCTGAGCTGTAGTCAGTGAACAGCATTCTCATATTGGTATTCCTCTTACCTAGGTGGGTGAGGACAGTGTGGAGTCCAATTTAGATTGCGTCGTTTATGGATCTGTTGGGGCAGTATGCAAATTGGAGTGAGTTTAATGTGTCTGGGATGATGGAGTAAATGTGTGCCATACCCAGCCTCTCAAAGTACTTCATGATTACAGATGTGAGTGCTACAAGGCGGTAGTCATTGTGGCATGAAGCCTTAGAGTTCTTGGGAACAGGAATGATGGTGGTCATCTTAAAACATGTGGGGACAGTGCCTCCCGAGTGCCTCAGCAGTCTAAGGCACTGCATCGCAGTGCTTGAGGCATCACTACAGACCCGGGTACAATCCCAATCTGTGTCACAACCGGCTGTGACCGGGAGTCCCATATGGCGGCGCACAATTGGCCGTTCGGGTGAAGGGGAGGGTTTTGCCGGGGGGGGCTTTACTTGGCTCATCGCGCTCTAGTGACTACTTACCCAAACCATTCGGACGCTACAGATCTTTTTTTGTGAGAAGACCAATTTTGGGGATGTCTCATGGTCTGACAAACACTGCTGTAGCTCGGGCACCTTCCACCGCGGATGTGAAAGACCGACTTATTGCAGTGGACCGACATGCAGTGGATTGAGACCCAGCCCTTGGTAAAAATGTGTTAAAAAATGAGGAGGACTATGTTTCACCAGTCACTGGTACAGTAAAAGTTGAGAAACGCTGTACTAGTTGCCTATGTTATATGTCAGTAGCACATAACATAGGCAACATGTTGTTTCAATTTAAAAAGCAGTCTCAAAAAGAGTAGTTCTGTCAACGCCTTGTCAATGCTATACTTCCTGGCCCTTGTTCAAAGCATTCCACTTTATACTGTCCTTTGAACCCAAAATCCAACTCATAATGTCCAAAAGGCCTTAAAATGAATGTTTTTACAATGTAGTTTGAAGTTTTAAACCATCAGTCAGGCCTTAATACATAACAATTCCATCAAAGTTCCATTCATGATTGTGACAATCAAAGAACGAACCGAGTTGATTCAGTCAGTGTGATGTGTCTGAGGCCATGCCTCTGTCCCAAATGTCACCCTATTCGCTACATTGTGCACTACTTTTGACCAGAACCCATCCTACTATTTAAGGGAATAGGGTGCCATTTGGTACTCATCCCATGTCTCTGAGCTGATCACACAGCAACCTGGATGTCAGTCTCGTCTCGGCTTCAATTAGCCTCTTCCTTTGATGATACAGCTTGCTAATGATGCAGAGAAACATATACTGAAACAGACTGGTATCCCCATAGGTTAATCATAAAATGCCCTTGAATGTTACAGCTGAGATGTTCATACCAAATATTGCATGGCTGGCAAATATTTGTTAAGGAGTGAGACCATTCAAAGTTCTACCAAAAGCAGATCCAGTAGAGAAGAAAGTTACATTCAAAAGAGCTTAAGGAACATTGGAGATGTGCATGCTGCCCTTCTGTCTACTACTTAGTTAATTCATGTGAATAAAATAACACAGCAGTCTTGTATGCCAAAAGTGTAACATGAACCCACAAATATTGTGTGGCCTTGCAGTGGAGCAAGGTGTTGAGAAAATTGAAGAAAGAACTGAGAGGAGAGAAATTGAGTTATACTTGCCACTTCATTTCAATCAGTATACGATTACCCTTAAACTTTATTTTTGTTGTATTTCCTCTCTTTCTAAACTGGTCAGTAGAATATCAGAAAATAGAGAGGGAGAGAGATATATAGAGAGAGGGATATATACAGTGTATATATATACAGTTGAAGTTGGAAGTTTACATACACTTAGGTTGGAGTCATTAAAACTTGTTTTTCAACCACTCCACAAATTTCTTGTTAACAAACTATAGTTTTGGCAAGTCGGTTAGGACATCTACTGTGTGCAAGACACAAGTAATTTTTCCACAATTGTTTACAGACAGATTATTTCACTTATAATTCACTATATCATAATTCCAGTGGGTCAGAAGTTTACATACGCTAAATTGACTGTGCCTTTAAACAGCTTGGAAAATGTCAGAATATGTCACAGCTTTAGAAGCTTCTGATAGGCTAATTGACATCTTTTGAGTCAATTGGGGGTGTACCTGTGGATGTATTTCAAGGCCTACCTTCAAACTCAGTGCCTCTTTGCTTGGCATCATTGGAAAATCAAAAGAAATCAGCCAAGACCTCAGAAAAAAATTGTAGACCTCCACAAGTCTGGTTCGTCCTTGGGAGAAATTTCCAAACGCGTGAAGGTACCACGTTCATCTGTAAAAACAATAGTACGCAAGTATAACACCATGGGACCATGTAGCCGCCATACCGCTCACGAAGGAGACGCGTTCTGTCTCCTAGAGATGAACGTACTTTGGTGCGAAAAGTGCAAATCAATCCCAGAACAACAGCAAAGGACGTTGTGAAGATGCTGGAGGTAACAGGTACAGAAGTATCTATATCCACAGTAAAACGAGTCTTTATCGACATAACCTGAAAGGCTGCTCAGCAAGGAAGAAGCCACTCCTCCAAAACCGATATAAAAAAGCCAGACTACGGTTTGCAACTGCACATGGAGACAAAGATCATACTTTTTGGAGAAATGTCCTCTGGTCTGATGAAATAAAAATAAAACTGTTTGGCCATAATGACCATCATTATGTTTGGAGGAAAAAGGTGGATGCATGCAAACCGAAGAACACCATCCCAACCGTGAAGCACAGGAGTGGCAGCATCATGTTGTGGGGGTGCTTTGCTGCAGGAGGGACTGGTGCACTTCACAAAATAGATGGCATCATGAAGCAGGAAAATGATGTGGATATATTGAAGCAACATCTCAATACATCAGTCAGGAAGTTAAAGCTTGGTCACAAATGGGTTCTCCAAATTGACAAGGACCCAAATCATACTTCAAAATTTGTGGCAAAATGGCTTAAGGACAACAAAGTCAAGGTATTGGAGTGGCCATCACAAAGCCCTGACCTCAATCCCATAGAAAATGTGTGGGCAGAACTGAAAAAGCGTGTGTGAGCAAGGAGGCCTACGAACCTGACTCAGTTACACCAGCTCTGTCAGGAGGAATGGGCCAAAATTCACCCAACTTATTGTGGGAAGCTTGTGGAAGGCTACCCGAAACGTTTGACCCAAGTCAAACAATTTAAAGGCAATGCTACCAAATACTAATTGAGTGTATGTAAACTTCTGACCCACTGGTAAGATGATGAAAAAACTAAAAGCTGAAATAAATCATTCTCTCTACTATTATTCTGACATTTCACATTCTTAAAATAAAGCAGTGATCCTAACTGACCTAAAACAGGGAATTTTTACTGGGATTAAATGTCAGGAATTGTGAAAAACTGAGTTTAAATGTATTTGGCTAAGGTGTATGTAAACTTCCGACTTCAACTGTATATACACTATCGTTCAAAAGAAATGTCCTTGTTTTTGAAAGAAAAGCACATTTTGGTCCATTAACTTAACATCAAATTGATGAGAAATTCAGTGTAGACATTGTTAATGTTGTAAATGACTATTGTAGCTAGAAACAACTGATTTTTAATGGAATATCTAAATAGGTGTACAGAGGCGTACAGAGGTGTATAGAGGCAAACTGGCTCTAACCAGAAACGAAAGAGGAGTGGGAGGCCCCTGTGTCTAGTTTGAGAAACAGACACCTCACAAGTCCTCAACTGGCAGCTTCATTAAATAGCATCCGCAACACCAGTCTCAACGTCAACAGTGAAGAGGCGACTCAGTTGCAAAGAAAAAGCCATATCTCAGACTGGCCAATAAAAAGAAAAGATTAAGATAGGTAAAAGAACACAGACACTGGACAGAGGAAGATTGGAAAAAAGTGTTATGGACAGACGAATCTAAGTTTGAGGAGAGAGAATGAGAGAGATCATGCCTTGCTTGTTAGAATAATGTGGCCAGTTGGGAAATCAAAATCAAACAATAAAATCCGAACTAATGCTTCAGTGTATGGAGTGCATTACTGAACATTAACAATGTAATGCTTAAAGTAACTGTCCAGTTAAAATGTAACTTTTTTTTGTTGTATCTGAAACAGACCGTTTAAAAAAAAGCTTGCTATTTCTTCTTACAGGATGATGTCATCCTCCCGAGGAGGATGAGCTGGCCAACATTCATATTTTTTATGATTGGTATACACCCACACCATCCTCTTGTTGGCATACATCCACACAGAAAAGCTGCTTTTTAACATACTTCATTTATTTAACTAGGCAAGTCAGTTAAGAACAAATTCTTATTTTCAATGACAGCCTAGGAACAGTGGGTTAACCTCCTTGTTCAGGAGCAGAGATTTGATCTTGCAATCTTTTGGTTACTAGTCCAACGCTCTAACCACTAGGCTACCTGCCACCCCAATGTTAATAAAATATTTTTGAAAGGAAAACTGATTCCTTCAAATTGTAATTAATTATAGGTCATATTTAATATAAACCTGGAAACACTGGACAGAATGCTTTAAGCTTGTGGAAGTGCTATATGGAGTTCATCATACCAAATCAAACTTGAGAGTACTGCATCATGAAAATTCTAACTTAAAGCTATAGACATACAGTCTTATTTGCACTGCTGAGATATATATTGTATGACAGAATCGGTAGAGTATTTTCCGGCAGCGGCACCCGGACCCAACGTCCCCAACAAAAATAAATGTAAAAATAACTACTTAATGCTTCAAATTGTTGTCAGCATTCTGTAAGGACAGACGCTGGTAGACGAGAAGCAAGTACAGGGAGTGAACATTTAATAAATAACCTGTGCCTGCCAGTTTAGGGTTAAAACAAAAATGTGAAACGTCTGGCGAGGCCAAAGGAGAGGGTTGGGAAACCCTGCTCTATGGCTCCACAACTGGTATGTGCCTGGCAGGATGGGGGGGGTGACAAGTGTCAAACACAACTGTCACTGTGCCAGACTCTCTATACAGGGGAACACATGGCACAGAGAGTAACAACAGGAAGTGATTGAGAGCTCTAGAGCAACACTTTCCTCCACCATGGGGTGCATCGCTTGCTGTATATATATATATATATATTTTTTTTACCTTTAATTAACTAGGAAAGTCAGTTAAGAACAAATTCTTATTTACAATGAAGGCCTACCAAAAGGCCTCCTGCAGGGATGGGAGATTAAAAATAATAAAAATAAAATATAGGACAAAACACACATCACAACAAGAGAGACAACACAACACTACAAAAAAAAGAGACCTAAGACAACAATATAGCAAGGCAGCAACACAAGACAACACAGCATGGTAGCAAAACAACATAACAACAAAATGGTAGCAACGCAAAACATGGTACAAACATTATTTGGCACAGAACAGCACAAAGGGCAAGAAGGTAGAGACAGCAATACATCACACAAAGCACAAACAACAGTCAGTAAGAGTGTCTATGATTGTGTCTTTGAATGAAGAGATTGAGATAAAACTGTCCCGTTTGAGTGTGTGTTGCAGCTCGTTCCAGTTGCTAGCTGCAGAGGTGGGAGATGAGGAAATGTTGGATGGGCAAGAAGGCATGGCTGAGTCAAATAGGAATCCTGACTAATCAAGTGGCGATTAAAGAGCTCAGCCATGTGCTTCTTGTCAGTAACAACCACATCATCAACTTTAAGGGACATGGGCAGCTGTGAGGAGGAGGGTTTACTCTCCAGGGGCCTCATTTATAAAAATGTTCTTAGATTTATACTTGAACTTAGTCGTAAGATAATTTCTGACGGTGTGCTTGCGTTCGATTCATTAAGATACTGAGCATAAAAAACCTTGCTTACGCAGGTTCTAAGAAGCCCATTTGTAACTTATGCACCTGTGATCTATATATCTCAATTAACTTTAAATTGACGGCACCTGAAAGTGCCTAACAATCAGCGATTTCCTCTTACAGAATGCAAGCACAAATTAGGGTTTAGTCAGGAATAGCCATGGACCAAAAGAGAAAAGCAAACTTTTTGGAAGACGAGATCAACGCGATGGTAGAGGAGATTGAAGACATGCAACACGTATTATTCGGTGGACTAAATAGTGGGTTGACAAACAAAGCCAAACAGGTAGCTTGGGAGTGTGCAGTGAACGAGGTGGGGCAGCAAGACAGAACTGTGGCTGATGTGAAAAAGAAATGGTCTGTCCTTAAACTGCAAGGGATAAAAAGAATAGCCTGACATAACCAGCAGAAAAATAACTTACGTCAAGTCTAGACTTTGCATAGAGATACGATCATTTCCACGTCAATGTAAGGTTTTATAAATAACTACTTATACGTGCTTTTCTGCATAAGTCATACTTAAGATCAAAAGGGATCATTAGTCCATTTTATAAATGAGCCCCCAGGTCTTTAACCATTTTCCAGAACTTCTTTGGGTTAGACGCACAGAGAGAGAACTGCTCCTTAAAGTAACTAACGTTGACCCACATGATATTAGCATGTCAGCATTGTGTACTTCTCACTTTCTTTGCTGTATTAAACATTTTGGCTTTATCCTCATTCAGTTGAAGATAGTGAGTTGAATAATTGATTCAAACACAACAAGACTCTATAGAGTAAGATATGGTGACGCAGGTACTACTCGTCATTCAGTGGAGGCTGGAGTGGGTAGCTATAGAAGGATGGGCTCATTGTAATGGCTGGAATGGAATTAATGGGCCGGTATCAAACACAATCGTTTGGAAAGCACATGTTTGACTCTGTTCCAATTATTCCATTCCAGCCATTACAATGAGCCCGTCCTCCTATAGCTCCCCCCACCTGCCTCCACTGGTGTCATTCTTGTTTGATTATTTGTTTGTTTGTGGTTTAGGGATATATCGCATTCAGGACATCATTGTGACTGGTGGCACCTTAGTTGAGAGCAGCGGACTGCACTGGAGTAATTTCATTCTATCGCAATAAGCTTACAGCAGTCAAAAACTTGTTTTGGGTAGCAGACAATATCTTTGGACATTATTTTAATGAGACCATGTTGGTTTTGGGCTTTCTGTTTCAGTTTAACTTTGTAATAGAGAATAGACTTAATGCCTGTCAAAATTGTTCCCAGATGAGCAGAGTGCATACTTTATCAGTTTCTCCTCACATGTCTCTAAAGGTCCTAGAATAGACGTGTCTCTCTCTCTGACTGCCTCCCACCATCACACAGGTGACAGGATGGCATAACATGGCGGCCGTGGCGGTTATAACTTGTGTTTTTGTTTTGATGTGATTGTGTATTCTAATCTTACCCTAACCCAGGGGTGCCCATTTTTGGTGGCATGTTCATCAATAGATAACATTATTCTGAAAGCCTCTGGCAGGCCAAACCAAATGTTGTCGAGGGCCAAGTTTGACACACTAATATATTACTGTCAGACTGATGATCAAATCTACAGTCAGCTCTGTGTCCACTCATCAGAATATAGAGCGGTCATTAATCAACACAACGTGATGAAGTGATCCATGCCCCTTGATGACAGCCAGTATGTACTCATCAGCTCTCCCACACTATTCTAATAACTATAATCTATGTTTATAACTGTAATGTGTTGAGCAGTTCCTTTTAAATGGTTTGATTTGGGAGAGGTTTTTCCAGGGTCAATAATGGATTAAAACACATGAAGTTGGTTCGTAGTCGTATAATGTAGTGACTCAGGTTACTTTGATGTGACAATATTTCCATCACTGTGTATGGTGGATAAGTACTGAATAAAATGAAATCACATTGTTGAAAGCATTTTCTTTTCCATTTGTCTCTCCTGGAGCAGGAGAGAGAAGGCATTTGATGTATCAATTGTCAGAGTAAACCTCTATAGAGGAGTGTCTGCCCAATCTCAAGTTAATTTCCTGATCTGATTAAACCACAGTTAACCAACCACAGGTCAGGAGAGCTCAGAACCCTACACATTTTGAAGGATGATTTCCCTGTTTAATTACAGTTCTGTGGTGTTGGTATTCAGACCCTCCCTATGATGTAATGTGGCATCCATCCATCAACCCCCACCAATTCTCTCTGTATTTCTCTCTCTTTTTTTCTCTCTCTCTCTGTTTCTATCTATCTATTTCTCCTCCCTCCCATTGACACTGCTAGATATTTGTAATTTATGTAAAGGAAGGAGGAAGCAGAGGAAGAGGGCTAAGGCTGCAGCAACACAACAGGAGATTGAAATAGGAACCCCTCATTTTTCAGCTCATCTTCTCCAGATGGTGACCTGATGCCAGCCCTAAAGGTCCCATAGGGCTCTTGTCAAAGTAGTACACAATATAGGGATTAGGGTGCCATTTGGTACACAAACAGAGTGTTCCAGGGTTCCAGGCATGGTCATGCTGGAGCCATGCTTCACAGATAGCCAGGCAGGAAGAACTTAAGTGGAAGTTTGTATTGTAAACTCATATGTTCCAACTGAGTGTGTTCACACCATGGTTTCCTCCCTCTCTCCCCTCTTACTGTACAGCTGATCAATGGCATAACCTTGTTTCTGTGGACCCCGCAAAGTATAGACTACCGATAGCTGTCCATGGTGCTGAAATTGTGACGTCTATAGTCGCCTGCAAGACATATTGAATCGATGATAGGCTTTCTATGGTGCCAGGGCATGAATATCTTTGCTTTAGCTAAAGGATAAATGTTTATTGGTAGGGCTATTTGGTCGTCATTTTCTCATGTTAAGCCTAACATTTCACTAAGCTATACATGGTGTCGCAATGTTGCCATTTTTAGACTGCAGGCTGGTGGTAATAATGTAATTACTTGTTCAGTAATTAAATTCAAACATTACAGATTGTAAATAATTTTTAGATGCAACAGCATACTAATCAGCTATGAATAGATTTTTGGGAATATACAACTGTCATGTAGGCTACCTGAACCTGCATGACATGAGCCGTCCTTGCACTCTCTCCCATCTTGGACAGAAAGTTGTGCGTAAAACCAGTCTATTAATGCCAAATAATACAGTCAGTCCACCCACAAAACACTAGCTTACTAGGGATTGTTTCATTATACAGTGTACTATCTATACATCGCATGTACACAGCATTAAGGACACCATTCTAATATTCATATCAAATCAATCAAATCAAATCAAATTGTATTTTATTTGGTTAGCAGATGTTAATGAGAGTGTAGCGAAATGTTTGTGCTTCTAGTTCCGACAGTGCAGTAATATCTAACAAGTAATCTAAGAATTCCCCAACAACTACCTAATACACACAAATCTAAAGGGGTGAATGAGAATATGTACATGTAAGTATATGGATGAGCGATGACCGAGCGGCATAGGCAAGGTGCAATAGAGAGCAGGTAGTTTGCCCCGGTGATGCGTTGTGCAGAGCGCACCACCCTCTCGAGAGCCTTGCGGTTGAGGGCGGTGGAGTTGCCGTACCAGGCCGCGATACAGCCTGACAGGATGCTCTCAAATGTGCACCTGTAAAAGTTTGTCAGGGTTTTAGGTGACAAGCCAAATTTCTTCAGGCTCCTGAGGTTGAAGAGGCACTGTTGCGCCTTCTTCACCACACTGTCTGTGTGGGTGGACCATTTCAGTTTGTCTGTGACGTGTACGCCGAGGAACTTAAAACTTTCCACCTTCTCCACTACTGTCCCTTCAATGTGGATAGGGGGGTGCACCCTCTACTGTTTCCTGAAATCCACAATCATGTGCTTTGTTTTGTTGACGTTGAGTGAGAGGTTGTTTTCCTGCCCTCACCTCCTCCCTGTAGGCTGCCTATTCGTTGTTGGTAATAAAGCACACTACTGTTGTGTTGTCTGCAAACTTGATGATTGAGTTGGAGGCGTGCATGGCCACGCAGTCGTGGTTGAACAGGGAGTACAGGAGGGGACTGAGCACTCACCCTTGTGGGGCCCCAGTGTTGAGGCTCAGCGAAGTGCAGATGTTGTTTCCTACCTTCACCACCTGGAGACAGCCCAGAAAGTCCAGGACTCAATTGTATACGGCGGGGTTGAGACCCAGGGCCTCCAGCTTGATGATGAGCTTGGAAGGTACTATGGTGTTGAATGCTGAGCTTTAGTCAATGAACAAGGTTGCATGAATTGAGTTGCACTCCCCCCTTTTGCCCTCAGAACAGCCTCAATTAGTCCGGGCATGGACTTTACAAGGTGTCGAAAGCGTTCCACAGGGATGCTGGCCCATGTTGCACAATTGGCCCAGCGTCGTCTGGGTTTGGCTGGGGAAGGCCGTCATTATAATTAAGAATTTGTTCTTAACTGACTTGCCTAGTTAAATATTGTTTTTTATAAAAGTCGTATATAACCATGCCAAATGTAACATATCATACTAATTTGAGTGTCCCGGATTTACGTTTACTATGTATCTTTTGTCTTTCCCATTCACCCTCTGAATGGCACACATACACAATCCATGTCTCAATTGTCTCATGGCTTAAATATCCTTCTTTAACCTGCCTCCTCCCCTTCATCTACACTGATTGAAGTGGATTTAACAAGTGACATCAATAAGGATTCATAGCTTTCACCTGGATTCACCTGGTCAGTCTATGCCATGGAAAAAGCAGGTGCCCTTAATGCTTTGAACACTCAGTGTAGATATATACCGTAGTTAGCTGCTATTTATACACTATTTTCTTGTACAAATTACACATCAAGTAGCCTAACATTGAGGAATAAAGTAATCGGCTTGAGGATAAATTCAGCCACTATTCATTGTTGAACTCAGTTGGTTTTGCCTGGCTAATAGCCAACACAAATGGGCTGCAATATTCAAGGTAAATTAAATTAAATCAAATTAAATCCAACTTGAGAGACTCCCCTGGTGTCCTGAAGTCCTACTTTTTTTGTGTGCAAATGTTTTCACCACAGCCTGTAGGTCAAGGTTGCGGATCTGACTGTTTTCTATACGGACTATTGCCAACCCAGACAATCTTTCCTGAGACATTGTATCATTATGTCTTGAATGATGCATGCCAAGATATTCCAGAGATAAAGGGCTGTTGCTATTGCAACCACACAACTCAAACTCTGGTTCACCAGAATGAGCAAAATCGCAAACAGATTTTTTTGTTCAAGCCCTCAAGAACGGTTGTCTGCTAAAAATGATGATCTGTTTGTATCTGCCAATTTATTGGCTGTCAAGTATCCAGACAACCTGTCCCCAGAGCTTCCTATACAGTTAATCTCTTTCTGTAACGTTTTGAGGCCGGCAATTAAAAGGAGAATGAGAGGCTCAATTAAAGATGTGACAGAACTGCTGTATTTCAAGCACAACTCCCTTCTGCCCAGTTTCCCTGATGTTGCTATGGCAATCAAGCAGTTTCTGCAGAGAGATAATTTTCTAAACTAAAACTCATAAAGAACTACCTAAGGAGCATTAGGCTCTCGGTCTGACATGCGCTTTTGAACACCTGATAATGCACAGTAGTAGCCTTGACCATGGCATTTGTTCACTGATATCCCCTTATGCTTTCAATCAGTTTCTTTTTTATTTTTCAGTCACATTCCTCACAAGCTTAAGAAACAAACACGTAGCTTCCTAGTACATATGGAAATTAAAAAAGGTTTATGAATGACTTTTTGGAGGGTTACTGTCAAAGGTCGTGGGCCTCACGGCCGTGTCGGGGCTTCAGGGGTGTCCGGTATGCCAGTGCAGCTGATGAGCTTACTCTACTGTACTGCACCTGGTCATTCACATGATGTAACCCTCCCAAAAAATGTTTTAACTTTACAGGAAACGTTTTCTCCTGAATTAACTAGGAGTTACAGATTATGCCAAAGGCATGAACTGTTTTTTAAACTGTGATTTATTCGATATTAATCATATTCTTCAAATAGTTTTCCAGAGATCTCCTGACTCACATCACACAAATGTGGCTTAACCTGTATTTAAACCTAAACTAAACTATAGTCTGAAAGACAAATAAGATGTCAAGCTAGTGTGTGTATCCCTAAGAATCCAAATCCAATCCATTAAGTCTAGTGGGAGCTTTCTTAGAAAATATAAAATATTAACCCCTAATGCTTTGGTAGAGCAAAGCCAAATGCATAGCACCACAGGGCTTATAGTTTGTTTAGTATTCCAGTCTTGTTCTTTACATATGAACTAGCCTACATTAAACACCATTTTTCTTGAACAGAAAAGTGACTACATACATGATAATCAGAAAACATTAGAAGTCTTGAGTGTGTGCGTTACCTTCCGGAGATACACAGTATTTTGTGCTTGGGTGGCTTCTATACTTTACCTTTCAGTGATGTGTGATACCAGACCTACAGCCCCTTAGGCACTTCCTGCTCTACACAGGTACATCTGTGCACTGCCTCTGCCTTGAACCAGTACAATGGCAGCTTTGAAGCAGGTTTGCTTTGGTTGACCTGTCCTTTGACATGGTATGTGTCCCAAATGGCAGCCTTTTCCATTTATAGTGCACCCGTCATAAGGCTCCGGTCAAAAGTAGTGCACTATGTAGGAAATAGGGTGCCATTTAGGACCCGTATATGGTCTGTGTCACTACATGTCGTGGTATGCGTGTGATTAATCTCAGCTACATCAGAGAAATATGGTTCTGGTGCTGTAGCCACAACACTCTGGACAGTGTCACTGGTGACATGCATAAAACAACTACTAAACAGACTTATATAAGAGACGGTGAGAGATAGAAAGAGAGAGAGAAGAATAGAGGGTGAGACAGAAGGAGGGAGAAAGATGAAGCGAGAGAGAGAGTGATTGGGGGGGCGGAGGGGAGATGGAGAGAGATGTACTGTTGGGAGATAGATGGAGGTCGAGAAAAGTCCACATGCATTCCAAGCAAAAGCTCTGGAATGCAATGAAAGGTCAGAAAAGATTGTGTTTATTGCTGTTGTCCAAGTAAATATGCCAGGGAGAGCCTTTGATCTCGAGACTGTTCTTCCACGTATTTATGAGAACACTAGCTTTCCCTGCTGTTTCCCTATCTTTCCTAATATACTGTTCCTAAACTTACGCAATCTCAATGGTGATAATGCTTAATCATCCAGACAACCTCTCTATCAGAGGTATGAGAGAGGAATGACGTCTGACTCAGCTCAGCTCAGCCCAGACACGATACTCTACTGTGGTCTGCTCTCTGCTGCTTCAATGATAAGCTCCTACTCTGTATAGACGTGGGCCTGTTAAATGGAGATGACCTGCTGGTTTTGGATGTTGATTACTGTCCTCTCAATAAACCAGTGCTTCCGCTTCACCAGAGGAACGAAGTAAGTCTGCCCCATCACAGCTATGATGATGCCCTATTGTGGTCTGCGCTCTGCTACTTCTCTGATTAGCTCCTATGTTGATGGCCTCCTGTGGCCTCCTGTAGATGTCATGCTGGGTTTAGGATGTCGATTACCATCTGCACAATAAAGCAAACGTTCATTTGAACACTAGCAGACACCATGCTACACCGCATGTTAGTCATGTAAGTGGTTCAAGAAGTCGGAAAGTAGATTGTGGAATGAATAACGTTATGGATAAAGGGGTTTCATGTTGTATTATTTATGGGATTGTATCGTCAATTGAGTAGGTGTGTGTGTGATGGAAAAGTCACACAGGTCAGTTAACACAGGTTAAGGTCAGGGTTCAAGGGTCACAGGTTAAGTGATGTTTTATCTCACAGCCATATATGGTTCAATCCAGACAGACAGGTAAGGGCACAACCACTCAAACTATATAGCAATGGATGAGCTGTCTCACCTTGTTATCCCACACTCCAGTGTTTAATCGCTAAATTGTATTTATTTTGCCACTATGGCCTATTTATTGCCCTACCTCCCTAATCTTACTACATTTGCACACACTGTATATAGACATTTCTATTGTGTTATTGACTATACATTTGTTTATCCCATGTGTAACTTGGTGTTGTTTGTCTTGGCCAGGTCGCAGTGGTAAATGAGAACTTGTTCTCAACTGGCCTACCTGGTTAAATAAAGGTGAAATAAAAGAAAAAAAATTATTGGTTTGTCTCTGTGAGAGGTAATTCACCTCCCGCCCCTGACAATCAAATTCTGCACACCTTACCAGACACAGGCATCTGTTTTCATTGACGTCACAGTTGACATCCTGAAAATAAAGGAGTTCTCGAGTCTAAAGAGATAAAACAGATTGCTAGCTTTGTGTTTGATTAGTGTCAGTAGATGTGAAAGAACATTTTTGAAAGATAATGCAAGACACGAGCACGGGAGGATTAATGGGCAACTCAATTGTTTTGGTGATGACAGGAAACCTAGTCCATAAAACTTATTTTTTTCAGTTCGCTGACATTTCTTAGTTTCACTTACAATGAACATATTTTATCAAATGCATGAAAGTGCTACTATAAAAACACAAATAGTGACATATCTGAGTCAGAATATGAAAACTTCAAAAACATTGTAATGAATTATTCTGTGAAAGCAGCTGCAAAGCCAAACAGCTCAATTCAGGACACTTCATGACTTCATATAATAATAAATCATAATTTAATAATATCTCTAAAAGAAGGGTGAACAATCCTAAATGATTGTAATGTAGAAACACACATTTTCCCTTTAGTGTGTTGTTTTTGCACGAGCCTGGAGTAGATTCATGAGAAGCAGTGGTTATGGGTCAGTAAGGGGCATAGGAGAGTTCAGAGTGTAATGGGACTAAGTGTGTAAACATATTCTGATCTCTCATACCTGAACCCTACTGTCCTTCTCCCATCCTCCCATCCGTGGGGCTGGAGTCACTGGACTTGTCTGGTCTGGTCGCAGATCTGTTTGTACTGTCTTGCCAACTCTTATGTCCTAAAGTCACCAAAGGCGAGTGTGTGAGGTGTGTGTGTGTGGTTTATTTTAGAATGCATTGTTTGTAATTATAATGACCCAAACGAAGCCGGGCGGGCGGTTAGTCTGCTTTGACGCCTTGCAATTAGAACGTAACACTTTTTTGCGATTTATCGCTGGTGCTGTAATCAGATGAAATAATAACAATGTTTGAAATGGAAGAGGTAGCTATGGGTTGAGGCTTTACCATACATGCAAAATTAGACTATTTCATCCACTTATGGAAACAACATCGCTATCAGCAAAGATGATTGGAGATATGGACTATCCTGCTAGCATACAGTCACTGCTCTACATGTCCCGTCCTTTCCACCCGCCTCGCTCTGCTTGCTTCGCCCGCTTCTGTTTTCCGCTTTATAATATGTCTTGCCAACTCCTATAGTATGTCTTGTCAACACCTTTAGTATGTCTTGCCAGCTCCTATAGTATGTCTTGTCAACTCCTTTAGTATGTCTTGCCAGCTCCTATAGTATGTCTTGTCAACTCCTTTAGTATGTCTTGACAGCTCCTATATAGTATGTCTTGTCAACTCATATAGTGTGTCTTGTCAACTCCTATAGTGTGTCTTTACAACTCCTATAGTATGTCTTGCCAACTCCTATAGTATGTCTTGCCAACTCCTATGGTTGTTGTCATTCCATACATAGGAGACAACCACCATATAAAGGGGGTATATAACACAAACAGATTTGAGACCAGACTAGTGTCTCCAGTCACACGGATGAAAGGACTGAGGTACAAGGGATCAGTACTGTTTAGACACACCTGGTCCAATTACACTCTGCCCTCTGATCCCCATGATATTGTTGGCTCTTCAGGAATATACAAAAACAGATCTGGGACCTGGCTATCACGAGACTACTGCAACCTGATGCCACACAGCACAGGCCACTGTCTATCGCTCTGCTACCCATACAAAGGAAGGACAGAGCAGAGGACAAACAAACATCTCATAACGCTTTCATAAGCCAGATGGAATTCCCAAGCAAATGTGGGAAAGGGGATATAAACTTCCATCTGCATTTGATAGAAAACGGCAGAGACAGACGATACCCGGGAAATCAATGCAATGCAGGGGACTCTCCCATCACTATGACGTGGTGACAACATGTGAAACTGTATCCGTATCAAATCTAAACCCTGGTGGGGTTCTAGCTCTACATAGCTGTTTATGTAGAAAAAGTATGGGTCCACATGATGTAACCTATATTGCACACAGAACACAGGATGCGCATTTTTACATTGGAGTCATTAGCAGACGCTCTTATCCAGAGCAACTTACAGGATAAATTAGGGTTGAGTGCCTTGAGCCAGGGCACATCCACATATTTTTCACGTAGTCGGCTCGGGGATTCAAACCAGCAACCTTGTGGTTACTGGCCCAACTCTTAACAACTATGCTACCTACCACTCCATAACTTGGACAGGACACAAACTTGACAGTTATTTAAAGATAGAGGATGGGGTTGAGGACGGTGGTTGAGGGCGTGGTTGAGGATGGGGTTGAGGATGGTGGTTGAGGGCGTTGTTGAGGATGGGGTTGAGGATGGTGGTTGAGGGCGTTGTTGAGGATGGGGTTGAGGACGGTGGTTGAGGGCGTTGTTGAGGATGGGGTTGAGGATGGTGGTTGAGGGCGTGGTTGAGGACGAGGCTTGAGGATGGAGGTTGAGGTCAGGGGTTGGGGCGGGGTGAGGAGGTTAATGAACTATCAAACAGTTAAACACTTTACATTAACATGAACTTAAAAGGATTTATGAAGAGAATCATGAGAACTATAAATTGTCTGTAAATAACATTTGTGACACAATTTTTGAAAATGTGTGATTGTTATCCTGGTGTTTGCCAAATAGTGAGCAAGTGTGCAATCCTATGTTCAAAGAAAGGCCTGACATATTTATGACATTGTATGTTGGTACGTACACCACATGACCAAAAGTATGAGGACACCTGCTCATCGAACATCTCATTCCAAAATCATGGGCATTAATATGGAGTTGGTCCCCCCTTTGCTGCTATAACAGCCTCCACTCTTCTGGGAAAGCTTTCCTCTAGATGTTTGAACATTGCTGCGGAGACTTGCTTCCATTCAGCCACAAGAGCATTAGTGTGACAACCTGCACACTGATGTTGGGTGATTAGGCCCGCAGTCGATATTCGATGGGGTTGAGGTCAGGGTTCTGTGCAGGCCAGTCAAGTTCTTCCACACTGATCTCAACAAACCATTTCTGTATGGACCTCGCTTTTTGCACAGGGGCATTATGATGCTGAAAGAGAAAAGGGCCTTCCCCAATCTGTTGCCATAAAGTTTGAGGCACAGAATAGTCTAGAATGTCATTGTATGCTGTAGCATTAAGATTTCCCTTCACCGTAAATAAGGGGCCTAGACTGAACCATGAAAAACCGCCCCAGAATAATATTCCTCCTCCACCAAACTTTATGGTTGGCACAATGCATTGGGGCAGGTAGTGTTCTTCTGTCATCCGCAGAACCCAGGATCGTCTATCAGACTGCCAGATGGTGAAGTGTGATTCATCACTCCAGAGAACGCGTTTCCACTGCTCCATAGTCCAATGGCGGCGAGCTTTACACCACTCCAGCCAACGATTGGCATTGCATATGGTGGTCATAGGCTCGAGTGCGGCAGCTCGGCCTTGGAAATCCATCGCATGAAGCTCCCGATGAACAGTTCTTGTGCTGATTTTGCTTCCAGAGGCAGTTTGGAAATCTGTAGTAAGTGTTGCAATCGAGGACAGACGATTTTTACGCGCTTCAGCACTTGACGGTCCTGTTCTGTGAGCTTGTGTGGCCTACCACTTCGCAGCTGAGTCGTTGTTGCTCCTAGACATTTCCACTTCACAGGGCAGAAATTTGATGAACTGACTTGTTGGAAATGTGGCATCCTATGACAGTGCCACCTTGAAAGTCACTGAGCTCTTTAGTAAGTCCATTCTACTTTCAATGTTTGTTTATGGAGATTGCATGGCTGTGTGTTCGATTTTATACACCTGTCAGCAACGGGTGTGGCTGAAATAGTCAAATCCACTAATTTGAAGGGCTGTTCACATACTTTTGTATATATAGTGTACGTTGTGTTGTATGTTGTGTTGTATGTTGTAACTAAGGACAGGAGTTGAACATTAGCTATATATATATGCTGTAGAGCAACACATTGGATTACTTTTTATTAAATTCATCAATGTGTTGTCCCCATCCAAATAATCAATATATTCAATATATGAGACGTGAGGGATAATGTACATATAGACATGCTGATGCTCCTGTACTGATCCTTCTGTGGTTCCTGCAATACGCTACTGAAAGGAAGTGTCACGTAAACTCCATTAACATGACACCTGACCTGGGGCTCACACTGTTGAGCTTCCTTGGAGCTCACCTACCCACACCCCCATGCATTCGCACACACAGAGCAAATCCACTACAGCAAAATCACTTACTTCCTGCCCTCACGACTGCTACCTTCCATTACCTTCTTGTTGACATGCTACATTTTAATTCAATGTTCTTATGTAAATTCATGTGTCATGTCATGTGTGACCACAGATTTTAAATTGTCAATGTGTGCTGCTGTACAGGTAGTAGATTGTGTACCTGTGGCTTGTATTCAGGACCTGAATCAATGCATTTTGTTGACGGAGGTCCTGCATGCTTTGATTTTAGGCAGCGTTTGAGAAATAGATACTGCATGAAGTGGGGAAATCAGGTTCCTGTCTCTTTCACATATCCTTTTAGGCCATAGAGCTTACATTTTAAAAATACAGATAGATTTTTTTTAACACACTTCCAGACTAATGCACCAAGAGTTGCTGAATATCTTTCCAGCTTCAGGCCACAGACACACAGTACCTTTCTCAGTCCCAAAGTATTAACATTTGTGTCTGGGGGGGTATGTATTGACTTCCATCACCTGTAATACTCATGCCCTACTCTAAGGGACATCGGTGAGAGGAGATGTTTGTCGTTTCCTGTCTCTACTGTTGCCCATGCTATTGCATGAGCCATTCACATAATTTACTACTTCACATAATTTAAATAATCCATCCAAATTTTGGCAAGTAGTGAAAGGTTTGGAGTACAAAAATGATACACAGCTTCCCAAACAATTGTTGATACACAAACAGATTGTAGAGAGAACCTCCATTCTGAAAGCCTTGAATCAGCATTTTTTAGATGCAGGCAGTTTATTTGAAAAGGTCAAAGGTATATTTGAGCCCCCTATGAATTTACCTGACACCCCTGTGCAGTCCTTCACCAGGTTCTCCTTTTCATCCTTCTCTGTTTCAGAAGTGCATAAAGCCCTGAAAGAAATTGATGGGAAAAAAATCCCCTGGCCCTGATGAACTAGACCCCCGCTTCCTACACCTAGCTGCAGACGTCATTGCTCCCCCCTTAACATGTATTTTTAACCTCACACTTGATGTTAAGGAAGTCCTCAAGTTATGGAAATCTGCTTTTGTACTGCCTCTCCTGAAAGGTGGAGACCCTTCGCTACTTGACAACTATCGGCCCATATCAAAATTGTCTGCACTGTCAAAGGTACTGGGGTCCATAGTTAGCTGGCAGCTAAAGGCCTACTTCCAAGAAAACAACATCTTAAATGGAATGCAATCATGTTTTAGGTCTGGCCACAGCACTGTTTCAGCAACATTGAAGGTTTTAAATGACATCCATTGTGCTCTTGATAAGGAGTTACATTGTGTGTCTGTCTTTATTGATTTGTCGAAGGCTTTTGACACCGTGGACCATGCTGAAAAGGTTAAAATGTTGTGTAAATTACTGGTCATGCTCTAGATTGGTTTATAAATTATCTTTCAAATCGTACACAATGTGTAATGGCAGATGGTTGTAAATCTGAGTCCATAGAGGTGTGCTCAGGTGTTCTGCAAGGTTCTATTTTGGGCCCATTGTTGTTAATTTTGTATATCAACAACATTGGGGATCTTATTGAAACAGCGGATGTTCATTTGTATGCAGATGGTACTGTTCTTTATTCAAGTGGTAGTAGTTTATCTTTAGCTTTTGAAAATGCCCAAAGAGCATTTAACGTCATACAACAGAATCTGTATGATTTAAAGCTGGTTCTAAATTCTGGTAAAACAAAATGCATGGTATTTTCAAATGCCAGGCATGTTACTAATCATGTCATTGCTACATTGGCCGGACATACTATCGAGCAAGTTAAAGTGTACAAATATCTGGGTGTGTGGGTTGATGATAAGCTGAGCTTCACTGTGCATGTAGAGAACTCGATAAGGAAGCTCAAGCTGAGAATAGGTTTTTATTACCTGCATAAGGCTTGTTCCTGGAAGGAGCTGGTATGATGTACATTACTGTCGGTTTTAGATTTTAGTGATGTTACATATATATGCAGGCCTCAACCACTACCCTGAGAGCACTTGATTCAGTGTATCATGCAGCCCTCAGGTACATTACAAATCAAAAATGTCTAACACATTGTGATCTCTACAGCGCTGTTGGCTGGTCGTCATTGACCTTGCCTAGGTTTCAACACTGGTATACACTGATTTATAAAGCCATATTGGGTAAAATGTCATTTTATCTCTGTTCTTTTTTAGTCAGGTCGGTAAATAAATATCAATTACGGTCCCATTCTCATTTGCTTCTAACAGTACCAAAAATTAGAACAGGTCATGGTAGAAGTAGTTTGTTACTTAGCTCCGTTGTCCTGGAATTCTCTCTTGAACATTTTAAAATTGGATGATCAAGTTTCGTTGGTGGAGTTTAAACACTTGATCGATGTATATATCATAGAAGAGTGTAATTGTCTTTAGGACAGCTGTTTTTAGTCAAGAATTTCGTGTTTTAAACATAATATGTAATTGTTGTACTGTGTGTTTTTATGGTTTTGTTTAATGTTGTGTTCGTATATGTAAGTTGTTTTCTGAAACGTTGTTCCCCCTGCTGCTATTGGACCAGGTCTCTCTTGGAAAAGAGATGTTATCTCAATGAGAAAAACCTGTATAAATAAAGAAAAAATTCAAAAAATTCACCAAGCCATTCAGCCATGCAGTGTGTGAAAGTCCAGACGCTGCTGTGTGTGTGTGTGTTTTCTCCTGTATTTAGTCTTAACGGTGGGTACGCTTCTTCTTTCTCACAAAATGTCCTCCTTCATCACATCACGCCTTGCCTAGGTGTAATCATAAAGTAAATGTAGCACTTACAGTTGAAGTCGGAAGTTTACACACACATAGGTTGGAGTCATTACAACTCGTTTTTCAACCACTCCACAAAGTTCTTATTAGCAAACTATAGTTTTGGCAAGTCGGTTAGGACATCTACTTTGTGCATGACACAAGTCATTTTTCCAAAAATTGTTTAGAGACAGATTATTTCACTTATGATTCACTGTGTCACAATTCCAGTGGGTCAGAAGTTTACATACACTAAGTTGGCTATGCCTTCAAACAGCTTGGAAAATTTCAAAAAATTATGTCATGGCTTTAGAAGCTTCTGATAGGCTAATTGACGCCATTTGAGTCAATTGGAGGTGTATCTGTGGATGTATTTCAAGGCCTACCTTCAAACAGTGTCTCTTTGCTTGACATCATGGAAAAAATTAAATAAATCAGCCAAGATCTCAGATTTTTTTTTGTAGACCTCCACAAGTCTGGTTCATCCTTGGGAGCAATTTCCAGACGCCTGACGGTACCACGCTCATCTGTACAAGAAATAGTACGCAAGTATAAACACCATGGGACCACTCAACCGTCATTCCGCTCAGGAAGGAGACGTGTTCTGTCTCCTAGAGATTAACGTACTTTGGTGCGAAAAGTGCAAATCAATTCCAGAACAACAGCAAAGGACCTTGTGAAGATGCTGGAGGAAACAGGTACAAAAGTATCTATATCCACAGTAAAACGAGTCCTTTATCGATATGAACCTGAAAGGCTAAGCAAGGAAGAAGCCACTGCTACAAAACAGCCGTAAAAAAGCCAGACTATGGTTTGCAACTGCACATGGGGACAAAGAACATACTTTTTGGAGAAATGTCCTCTGGTCTGATGAAACAAAAATAAAACTGTTTGGCCATAACGACCATCGTTATGTTTGGAAGAAAAAGAGGGAGGCTTGCAAGCCAAAGATCACCATCCCAACTGTGAAGCATGGAGGTGGCAGCATAATGTTGTGGGGGTGCTTTGCTGCAGGAGGGACTGGTGCACTTCACAAAATAGATGGCATCATGAGGCAGGAAAATGATGTGGATATATTGAAGCAACATCTCAAGACATCAGTCAGGAAGTTAAAGCTTGGTCGCAAATGGGTCTTCCAAATGGACAATGACCCCAAGCATACTTCCAAAGTTGTGGCAAAATGTCTTATGGACAACAAAGTCTAGGTATTGGAGTGGCCATCACAAAGCCCTGACCTCAATCCCATAGAAAATGTGTGGGCAGAACTGAAAAAGTGTGTATGAGCAAGGAGCCCTACAAACCTGACTCAGTTACACCAGCTCTGTCAGGAGGAACGGTGACCCGTTCCTGTAGGTTCATGCTCTACAACATTCGCAGAGTACGACCCTGCCTCACGCAGGAAGCGGCGCAGGTCCTAATCCAGGCACTTGTCATCTCCCGTCTGGATTACTGCAACTCGCTGTTGGCTGGGCTCCCTGCCTGTGCCATTAAACCCCTACAACTCATCCAGAACGCCGCAGCCCGTCTGGTGTTCAACTTTCCTAAGTTCTCTCACGTCACCCCGCTCCTCCGCTCTCTCCACTGGCTTCCAGTTGAAGCTCGCATCCGCTACAAGACCATGGTGCTTGCCTACGGAGCTGTGAGGGGAACGGCACCTCCGTACCTTCAGGCTCTGATCAGGCCCTACACCCAAACAAGGGCACTGCGTTCATCCACCTCTGGCCTGCTCGCCTCCCTACCTCTGAGGAAGTACAGTTCCCGCTCAGCCCAGTCAAAACTGTTCGCTGCTCTGGCACCCCAATGGTGGAACAAACTCCCTCACGACGCCAGGTCAGCGGAGTCAATCACCACCTTCCGGAGACACCTGAAACCCCACCTCTTTAAGGAATACCTAGGATACGATAAAGTAATCCTTCTAACCCCCCCCCCCCTTAAAAGAGTTAGATGCACTATTGTAAAGTGGTTGTTCCACTGGATATCATAAGGTGAATGCACCAATTTGTAAGTCGCTCTGGATAAGAGCGTCTGCTAAATGACTTAAATGTAATGTAAATGTAAATGAGGAATGGGCCAAAATTCACCCAACTTATTGTGTAAAGCTTGTGGAAGGCTACCCGAAACGTTTGACCCAAGTTAAACAATTTAATGGCAATGCTACCAAATACTAATTGAGTGTATGTAAACTTCTGACCCTCTGGGAATGTGATGAAAGAAATAAAAGCTGAAATATATCATTTTCTCTAGTATTATTCTGACATTTCACAGTCTTATAACAAAGTGGTGATCCTAAATGACCTAAGACAGGCAATTCTTACTAGGATTAAATGTCAGGAATTGTGAAAAACTGAGTTTAAATGTATTTGGCTAAGGTGTATGTAAACTTCTGACTTCAACTGTATCTAAGAGGTGGCCTTTTACATTATTGATTAACGGTAAGTACACGCACAAACACACACACACACACACACACACCGTTATTAAACAGCCTTCTTTGTGTTGCTCACTCACAAGCTAATGAGCCAGGCGGTAATTCCTATAGTCATATGAATTGACATGCCTGGTGTGTTTGACGTGGGACATAAGAGACCCCCTGCCTATCTGAGGCTCGCTCGCTGCAGGAAACCCTTATCTTTCTGCTGAATTACCTCTGTACAAAACATTACCGGACTCAGGTTTTTATCAGAGCGGCAACAGTCACGTCAAGAGACAGTTTCACACGGTGTGTTAGGCTGGCTGCTTCAAAGCAAAGCCAGGTTGTTACCTATTGCATAATTTAAATACAGTGCATTCGGAAAGTATTCAGACCCCTGACTTTTTCCACATCTTGTTACATTACAGCCTTATTCTAAAATGAATTTTTAAAAAAACATTTTCCTCACCAATCTACACATAATACCCCATAGTGACAAAGGGAAAACAGGTTTTTAGAATTATTGCACATTTATTACATATGAAAAACAGAAATACCTTATTTACATAAGCATTCAGACCCTTTGCTATGAGACTTGAAATTGAGCTCAGGTGCATCCTGTTTCCATCGATCATCCTTGAGTTGTTCTTACAACTTGATTGGAGTCCACCTGTGGTAAATTCAATTGATTGGACACGTGTCTACATAAGGTCCCACAGTTGACAGTGCACGTCAGAGCAAAAACCAAGCCATGAGGTCAAAGGAATTGTCCTTAGAGCTCTGAGATAGGATTATGTTGAGACACAGATCTGGGGAATGGTACCAAAATATTTCTGCAGCATTGAAGGTCCCCAAGAACACAGTGGTCTCCATCATTCTTAAATGGAAGAAGTTTGGAACCACCAAGACTTTTCCTAGAGCAGGCCGCCCAGCCACATGGAGCAATCAGGGGGAGAAGGACCTTTGTCAGGGAGGTGACCAAGAACCCGATGGCTCCAGAGTTCCTCTGTGGAGATGGGAGAAACTTCCAGAAGGACAACCATCTCTGCAGCACTCCACCAATCAGGCCTTTATGGTAGAGTGGCCAGGCAGAAGCCACTCCTCAGTAAAAGGCACGACAGCCCACTTGGAGTTTGCCAAAAGGCCCCTAAAGGACTCTCAGACCATGAGAAACAAGATTCTCTGGTCTGATGAAACCAAGATTGAACTCTTTGGCCTGAATTCCAAGCGTCACGTCTGGAGGAAACCTGGCACCATCCTTACGGTGAAGCAGGTTGGTGGCAGCATCATGCTGTGTGGATGTTTTTCAGCGGCATGGACTGGGAGACTAGTCAGGATCGATGCAAAGATGAACGGAGCAAAGTACAGAGAGATCCTTGATGAAAACCTGCTCCAGAGCGCTCAGGACCTCAAACTGGGGTGAAGGTTCACCATCTAACAGGACAACGACCCTAAGCACACAGCCAAGACAGCGCAGGAGTGGCTTCGGGACAAGTCTCTGAATGTCCTTGAGTGGCCCAGTGAGAGACTTTACTTGAACCCGATCGAAAATCTCTGGAGAGACCTGAAAATAGCTGTGCAGCGACACTCGTCATCCAACCTGAGAGAGCTTGAAAGGATTTGCAGGGAAGAATGAGAGAAACTCCCCAAATACAGGTGTGCCAAGCTTGTAGCTTTATTTTTATTTTTTTATTTTTTTTATTTAACCTTTATTTAACCAGGTAGGCTAGTTGAGAACAAGTTCTCATTTACAACTGCGACCTGGCCAAGATAAAGCATAGCAGTGTGAACAGACAACAACACATAGTTACACATGGAGTAAACAATAACACAGTAGGGAGAAAAATGAGTCTATGTACATTGTGTGCAAAAGGCATGAGGAGGTAGGCAATAAATAGGCCATAAGAGCGAATAATTACAATTTAGCAGATTAACACTGGAGTGATAAATCATCAGATGATCATGTGCAAGTAGAGATACTGGTGTGCAAAAGAGCAGAAAAGGAAATAAATAAAAACAGTAAGGGGATGAGGTAGGTAAATTGGGTGGGCTGTTTACAGATGGACTATGTACAGCTGCAGCGATCGGTTAGCTGCTCAGATAGCAGATGTTTAAAGTTGGTGAGGGAAATAAAAGTCTCCAACTTCAGTGATTTTTGCAATTCGTTCCAGTCACAGGCAGCAGAGAACTGGAAGAAAAGGCGGCCATATGAGGTGTTGGCTTTTGGGATGATCAGTGAGATATACCTGCTTGAGCGCGTCCTACGGGTGGGTGTTGTTATCGTGACCAGTGAACTGAGATAAGGCGGAGCTTTACCTAGCATGGACTTATAGATGACCTGGAGCCAGTGGGTCTGGCGACGAATATGTAGCGAGGGCCAGCCGACTAGAGCATACAGGTCGCAGTGGTGGGTGGTATAAGGTGTTTTAGTAACAAAACGGATGGCACTATGATAAACTGCATCTAGTTTGCTGAGTAGAGTATTGGAAGCTATTTTGTAGATTACATTGCCGAAGTCGAGGATCGGTAGGATAGTCAGTTTTACTAGGGTAAGTTTGGCGGCGTGAGTGAAGGGGGCTTTGTTGCGAAATAGAAGGCCGATTCTTGATTTCATTTTCGATTGGAGATGTTTAATATGAGTCTGGAAGGAGAGTTTACAGTCTAGCCAGACACCTAGGTATTTATAGATGTCCACATATTCTAGGTCGGAACCGTCCAGGGTGGTGATACAATTCGGGCGGGCGGGAGCTGTTGGCCGAGGTTGAGAGTAGCCAGGTGGAAGTTATGGCCAGCCGTTGAGAAATGCTTGTTGAAGTTTTCGATTATCATGGATTTATCGGTGGTGACCGTGTTACCTAGCCTCAGTGCAGTGGGCAGCTGGGAGGAAGTGCTCTTGTTCTCCATGGACTTTACAGTGTCCCAGAACTTTTTGGAGTTAGAGCTACAGGATGCAAATTTCTGCTTGAAAAAGCTAGCCTTTGCTTTCCAGGCTGACTACATGTATTGGTTCCTGACTTCACTGAACAGTTGCATATCGCGGAGACTATTCGATGCTATTGCAGTCCGCTACAGGATGTTTTTGTGCTGGTCGAGGGCAGTCAGGTCTGGGGTGAACCAAGGGCTATATCTGTTCTTAGTTCTGCATTTTTTGAATGGGGCATGCTTATCTAAGATGGTGAGGAAGTTACTTTTAAAGAATGAGCAGGCATTCTCAACTGACGGGATGAGGTCAATATCCTTCCAGGATACCCGGGCCAGGTCAATTAGAAAGGCCTGCTCGCAGAAGTGTTTTAGGGAGCGTTTGACAGTGATGAGGGGTGGTCGTTTGACCGCGGACCCGTAGCGGATACAGGCAATGAGGCAGTGATCGCTGAGATCCTGATTGAAGACAGCAGAGGTGTATTTGGAGGGCAAGTTGGTCAGGATAATGTCTATGAGGGTGCCCGTGTTAACGGTTTTAGGGTTGTACCTGGTGGGTTCCTTGATGATTTGTGTGAGATTGAGGTCATCTAGCTTAGATTGTAGGACTGCCGGGGTGTTAAGCATATCCCAGTTTAGGTCACCTAACAGAACAAACTCTGAAGCTCGATGGGGGGTAATCAATTCACAAATGGTGTCCAGGGCACAGCTGGGAGCTGAGGGGGGTCGGTAGCAGGCGGCAACAGTGAGAGACTTTTTGATTAATTGTAAAAATTAGAAGTTCGAACTGTTTGGTTATGGACCTGGAAAGTATGACATTACTTTGCAGGCTATGTCTGCAGTAGATTGCAACTCCTCCCCCTTTGGCAGTTCTATCTTGACGGAAAATGTTAGTCGGGTATGGAAATCTCCGAATTTTTGGTGGCCTTCCTAAGCCAGGATTCAGACAAGGCTAGGACATCAGGGTTGGTGGAGTGTGCTAAAGCAGTGAGTAAAACAAACTTAGGGCGGAGGCTTCTGATGTTGACATGCATGAAACCAAGGCTTTTTCGATCACAGAAGTCAACAAATGAGGGTGCCTGGGGACATGCAGGGCCTGGGTTTACCTCCACATCACTCCATATACCCAAGAAGACTCGAGGCTGTAATATCTGCCAAAGCTGCTTCAACAAAGTACTGAGTAAAGGGTCTGAATACTTATATAAATTAGATATTTCAGTTTTTAATTTGTAATACATTTGCAACAATGACAATAAAAACTGTAAAATAAAAACTTTAGAAGGCTGTAACGTAACAAAATGTGGAAAAAGTCAAGGGGTCTGAATACTTTCCGAATGCACTGTAAATTGTCTCCACATTGACTTAGAAAACAGTTGTCCTGTACCATCCATGAAAAGTCATGGGAATAACATTTTCTTGAAGACAAGGAGGATGATAGGATATCCTAAAGTAGAGTTAGACGCACAAATATACATATAATAGGTTAGCATGTCTTGGTGGTATGATATTTGTGCGTCTGTAACTTTCTCATTATTCACAAATTATTCAGGACTATCCATAAATCATGGTAGCTAAGTGTTTAGAAACATATTAGATTCTTATTTACAATAAAAGTGACTTCAAAATGACACAATACATTATTCACATTCAGTTCCTATTGGGCACAAAATAATCTGAAACACAACCAAAACAAACAGCAGTTTGTAGGATCACAAGCTTGATGTAATCATTGTGTGCTAAGAATATGGGAACAAATACTAAACTTATGACTACTTTGATACACATCTAAGTGAATTTGACCCAGTACTTTAGGTCTCCTAAAATGGTGGGACTTTGCACACAAAGTACTGTAATTTGTAAACGGTTCACCCTATATGGATGAAAATACCCTCAAATTAAAACTTACACTTACACAAATTACACTTTCACTTCATAGTCATTGTATCATTTCAAATCCAATGTGCTGGAGCCAAAACAGCAAAACTTGTCTTGGTACAAAGACCTTGATGTTGACCGAGTGAATTAGGGGGATTAAGGGTGTTTCACACTAATAACCACCGCAATATTCTCAGTAATTTATCAATTGATTTAACCCCGTGTGATTTAACTGTTTAAATAGCTCTAATCCCTGAGCCAATATGAGAGAGAGAGAGAGAGAGCATGAGCATGAGAGAGAGAGAGAGAGAGAGAGAGAGAGCATGAGCATGAGCATGAGCATGAGCATGAGCATGAGCGAGAGAGAGAGAGAGAGAGGAGAGAGAGAGGAGAGAGAGAGAGAGAGAGAGAGAGAGAGAGAGAGAGAGAGAGAGAGAGAGAGAGAGAGAGGAGAGAGAGAGAGAGAGAGAGAGAGAGAGAGAGAGAGAGAGAGAGAGAGAGAGAGAGAGAGAGAGAGAGAGAGAGAGCATGAGAGAGAGCATGAGAGAGAGCATGAGAGAGAGCATGAGAGAGCATGAGAGAGCATGAGAGAGCGAATGAGAGAGCGAGAGAGAGCGAGAGAGAGCGAGAGAGAGAGAGAGAGAGAGAGAGAGAGAGAGCATGAGAGAGAGCATGAGAGAGAGCATGAGAGAGAGCATGAGAGAGAGCATGAGAGAGAGCATGAGAGAGAGCATGAGAGAGAGCATGAGAGAGAGCATGAGAGAGAGCATGAGAGAGAGCATGAGAGAGAGCATGAGAGAGAGCATGAGAGAGAGCATGAGAGAGAATGAGAGAGAGAGAGAGAGCGTGAGAGAGAGCGTGAGAGAGAGCGTGAGAGAGAGCGTGAGAGAGAGCGTGAGAGAGAGCGTGAGAGAGAGCGTGAGAGTGAGAGAGAGAGAGAGAGTGAGAGAGAGAGAGAGAGAGAGAGAGAGAGAGAGAGAGAGAGAGAGAGAGAGAGAGAGAGAGAGAGAGAGAGAGAGAGCATGAAGGGGAGAGAGAGAGAGAGAGAGAGAGAGAGCATGAAGGGGAGAGAGAGAGAGATCAGAAAAAAGATGTGTTCCTTTGCGCAATATATATCCCCCCTCAGAATCCCCATATTACTCAGAGGAGATCTTCCCCACCCTTGAGGAAGAGACATGTCATTTCCAGGCCCAGGGAAGTGTGCTCATCTGTGGGGACACAAATGCGCGCACAGGAACACTACCTGATCTAACGAGCACACAGCTTTATTACAGGCCATACTGTTTCTAACTGTCTTACTCTCCCCCATAGAAACAACAGTGACAGCACCGTCAACAAAAACGGAAGGGATCTGCTGCAGCTCTGTAGAAGCCTGGGTCTGTACTTTGTCAATGGTAGGTTACGGGGGACTCTTTGGGAAGATTCACCTACTGCTCACCTCTTGGCCACAGTACAGTAGACTATATGATCACAGACATTGACCCCTTCTCTATCAGCTCATTCACTCTCAAGCCACTAACACCTCTGTCTGATCACAGCCAAATTACGTTGTTCCTCAAAAGAACAGACATGGAAACAACCAGACATTCACAAGCTGTACAACTTCAGAGATTCATACAGATGGGCCCAAAACAGCACAGAAGAATACCAGAAAGCAACCTGTAACCAAAATATCCAAACACTCTTAGATAACTTTCTGGATACCACATTCACTCACAGTAAAGAAGGCATCAATCTAGCAGTACAAAACCTCAACTATATATTCAGGCAAACGGCAAAAGAAGCACAATTGAAATTGATAAAAAACAAAACAAAAAAGATCACAGATGACAACTGGTTTGATGCAGATTGTAAAATTATAAGGAAAAAACTTAGAACACTATCCAACAAAAAGCACAGAGACCCAAATAATGGTGAATTACGCCTTCATTACTGTGAGACTTTAAAACTCTATAAACATACACTCAGAACCAAAAAAGCCCAGTACAACAGCAAGCAGCTGACACTAATTGAAGAGTCCATAAACACAAACAACTTCTGGCAACATTGGAAAAAACTAAAAAAATCTAAACAAGAGGAATTAGCGATACAAAATGGTGACATATGGACAACCCGTTTTAAAACACTCTACAACACCGTTCAAATTGACACAAACGCAGAACAACGCCAAATTCACGAGAAGTTGAATGGATTAGAAAAAGCTATAAAAGGACAATTACTCCTTTATAGCTCCCCAATTACTGACCAGGAGCTCTATAAGAAACTTCAGGCTCTCAAATTTTAAAAAAGCATGCAGACCTGATGGCATCCTAAATGAGATGCTCAAACTCACTTGTGCAAAATTTAAATTGGCTATGTTAAAACTGTTTAAATTTGATCCTGAGTGTAGGTTATTTCCCTGACATCTGGAATCAAGGACTCATAACCCCAATCTTTAAATACGGAGACAAATCTGACCCTAACAATTACAGAGGCATTTGTGTGAACAGTAACCTGGGGAAGGTTTTTTGTAGTATTATAAATGTATTTTAAACTTCCTTAATAAGCACAATGTCTTGAGTAAAAGCCAAATTGGATTTATACCAAAACATCGCACAACTGATCATATATACACCCTACACACCCTGATAGATAAACATGTCCACCAAAATAATACCAAAATATACGCTTGCTTTATCGACTTCCAAAAAGCATTTGATTCTATTTGGCATACAGGAATGTTCTACAAAGTTGTGGTGAAAGTGGTGTAGGGGGTAAACCATATGACATAATTAAATCAATGTATACTGACAATACGTGCAGCATTAAAATTGGCAAGAAAAGAACAGAATTCTTTAACCAGGGGTGGGGCCTTCGTCAGGGTTGTAATCTGAGCCCCCCCAATGAATTGGCCACTATTCTAGAAAAAACCTCAGCCCCTGGTGTTAGTCTCCACAATTCAGAGGTTAAATGCCTACTCTTCGCAGATGACCTATGCCTGCTGTCACCCACAGCACATGGCCTACAGCAGAGCCTGGACCTGCTAGAGCAGTACTGCCAGACCTGGGCCTTGGCAGTAAACCCCAAAAAGACTAAAATAATGATTTTCCAGAGAAGATCCAGATCTCAGGGAATTAGACCAATTGGTACAAAATATATAGAGTACTGTACACACTACAATTACTTAGGTTTAAAAATAAGCTCCACTGGACACCTTAATGAGGCAGTGAATGAACTGAGAGAGAAAGCACGTAGGGCATTCTACGCCATTAAAAAGCAAATTCAAATTGAAATACCTATTAAAATTTGGCTAAAACTAATTGAATATGTCATTGAACCAATTGCACTTTATGGCAGCGAGGTGTGGGGTCCACTTGCAAAACAAGATTTAATCAAATGGGACAAACACCCCATTGAAACCCTGCATGCAGAGTTCTGTACGATTATCCTACATGTCCAGAGGAAAACTACAAACAATGCATGCAGGGCAGAATTAGGCAAATATCCACTAATAATAAAAACTCAAAAAAGAGCAATTAAATTTAGGAAACATCTAAAATACAGTGACCCCCTCTCATATCACTACCAAGCCCCGCAATGCCAAGAGCTGAGCACAGAAAAGAGTCCCCTCATCCAGCTTGTCCTGGGCTGAGTTCACAAACCTGTTCTACTAACACACTGACGCCTCAGGACCAGAACATCCAATCAATCAGGATAAACCAAATTACAACACAGTCAAAACAAAACTACATTGCTTATTGGGAAACACAAGCACAAACACAAAGCACAATGCAGTGCTATCTGGCCCTAAATCGACAGTACACCGTGGCTAAATATTTGACCATGGTTACTGATCCAAACCTTAGAAAAACCTTGACAAAGTACAGGCTCAGTGAGCACATCCTTGCCATTGAGAAGGGTAGACAGAGGATAACCTGTCTCCCTGTAGAGGAAAGGCTGTGCAACCACTGCACAATAGCAGAACCTGAGACGGAGCTGCATTTCCTGACAAAATGTAAAAAATATATGTCATTTCCCCAAATTTGAAACTCTTATTCAAGGTTCAAAGACCTCTCTGATAAGAGAGTCCTGTTGGGGGAGGACGCAGAGAGCTGTGGGTTGGCAGGGCACAACATTGCTGCCTGCCATAAGTTGAGGGACAGTGTCTGACAGACCATTCAACCTGCACATGTACTATACTGTATGTTTTTTTTTATTGAGCATGAAGGAGAGAGAGAGAAATTGAGCATGGAGGAGAGAGAGAAAGAGAAATTGAGCATGAAGGACAGAGAGAGAGAGAAATTGAGCATGAAGGACAGAGAGAGAAATTGAGCATGAAGGACAGAGAGAGAGAAATTGAGCATGAAGGACAGAGAGAGAAATTGAGCATGAAGGACAGAGAGTGTAATTGAGCATGAAACCAGAGGGAGAGAAATTGAGCATGAAGGAGAGAGAGAGAGCACGACAGCCTGTGAGTGTATATCAAGGGGGTAACGCACGACAGCATGCACATAGACAGGGGTTAATGGGCCTGAACCGTAACGCAGCATCCCATCACAGCTTGCCTAACATGTTGTTCCAAGGCCAGACTTTTTATTCAAAAGTTGAAATTCTGGTTTCCAATTAGTCTCATGGTAGTGAAAAACCCATTATATTGGTCACATACACATATTTAGCAGATGTTATTGCAGGTGTAGTGGAATACTCTTGAGTCCTGACAACTCTCAGATCTAATGGTCATATTAATTCAGTGTAATAAGTCAATACTGCATGAAGAAGTTTGACGTTTACTGCTGCCTGCCAGACCTGCGTTAATAAGGTCCTTATCAATTAATTACATGTAAAAGTGCCATGTGTTGACCTTTCTAATAAGTGGAGGAGGAAGTGGATGGATGAAAGAGGAGGACAAGGAGGAGGAAGAGAAAGATAGGAAGAGGGGGAGATGAGGAAGAAGAGGAAAAGAGGAAGAGGAGAAGGAGGATGAAGACAGTACTAACTCATATTAGCAAACAGCGAGGCCCCTGGAGCCAAACAGCCCTAGGACCGTGTAGTAGGGAGGGCACAGAGGACAAACCTTATCAAGATGTGAAAGGGTGAAAATACTGGAGCTTTAGAAGGGGCAGAGAATGTGATGTATCGCTGCTTTTCCCCCCAACTACAATCCACAGAAGATCGTAAAGCCGTAACTGGCTTTTCACAGTGTGCTGCTAATAATGTCCTGAGGTTTGTTCCCTAGTACTTGGGTCTATCATCAAATAGAATATTAACTTTCTAGAGAAGAATGTTGTAGATGGGAACAAAATATGACATCTTGTGGTTCTGCTGAAACAAGAAAAATAGAATTCTCAATATCTATCAAACATCTACTGATCTTTGTTCTTTGAAAACAGTAGAACAACATGAGTAGCTCACGGGGACAGGACCACAATTCAATTAAACACATCAGAGGTTTGATATTCACTAAAACAATCTGAGAAGAAATATGGAGTCGTCCATCGAGAAGTAATCCTTGGAACTTTGATCCACTTAAAATATGAAAAATGGCGGCTCTGTCTCTAGCAGTCATTCACATGGTTATGTCCACCATGTGTTGTCAAAACATGGTTGCAAAATCGATTTCAAGCCCCCATCCCTCTAGGACTGTTTCATACCAAGAAAGAACATGATGAATCTCTTTATTATCATTTAAAGTGGCATGGGATTCAAGACATTCAAGGTTATTTTCCTGCACCAAACTTTCAGAAGTGTGTATGTTGGATTTGCAAAGCAGTGTCCAGATGGAAGGATTTTAGTTAACACTTTATTAAGAAATCTTAAATCCCATGGCGTGAAGTGCCACCACACAACCTGGCTGAGAAGTAATCGGGCACAGGCAACAGTATTAGTGATTCCTAAATTGAGTGTCAACCAGACCTGGGCTCAAATACTTGAAAATTATTTTAAATACTTTGAGCATTCGCTTGAGTCTGCCTGAAGTGCCAAATGGGCGGGGTTTGCAGTTTGGGGACTTTTCTATTGGTTTATTAAGCCAGACAAGCCCATAGCAACACCCACCAGTAGCACGCGCTCCAGCAGGTATATTTCACTGATCATCCCCAAAGCCAACACCTCCTTTGGCCGGCTTTCCTTCCAGTTCTCTGCTGCCAATGACTGGAACGAAATGCAAAAATCACTGAAGTTGAAGACTTATATCTCCCTCACTAACTTCAAGCATCGGCTGGCAGAGCAGCTTACCGATCGCTGCAGGTGTACACAGTCCATCTGTAAAATAGCCCACCCAACCAACTACCTACCTCATCCCCATATTTGTTTTTTCTACTCTTTTGCACAGCAGTATTTCTACTTGCACATCCACATCTGCACATATATCACTCCAGCGTTAATTGCTAAATTGTAATTACTTTGCCACTATGGCCTATTTATTGTCTTTCCACACACAGTATACAGATGTTCTATTGTGTTATTGACTGTACGTTTGTTTATTCCATGTGTAACTCTGTGTTGTTTTTGTCACACTGCTTTGCTTTATCTTGGCCAGGTCGTAGTTGTAAATGTGAATTTGTTCTCAACTGGCCTACCTGGTTAAATAAAGGTGAAATAAAACAAATAAAAAAAGATAAAGCATTTGAAATGATTGTTGAAGTATTTGGCTGTAGTGGTTAGAGCAGTAACCAAAAGGTTGCTATATCAAACCCCTGAGCTGACAAGGTACAAATCTGTTGTTCTGCTCCTGAACAAGGCAGTTGACCCACTGTTCCTAGGCCGTCATTGTAAATAAGAATGTGTTCTTAACTGACTTGCCTAGTTAAATAAATGTTAAATAAAATAACAAATGTGAAACCCAGGTCTGATGATCTCCCTCCACACACTGCTGTGCAAATCAAACACACTTCTAATGTCACACCCTGGCCTTAGTATTCTTTGTTTTCTTTATTATTTTAGTTAGGTCAGGGTGTGACATGGGGAATGTATGTGTTTTTTGTAGTGTCTAGGGTGGTTGTAAGGTTTAGGGGGTTTATTAGAGTAGTTGGGTTTATGTTTAGTATAGAAGTCTAGCTGTGTCTATGTCTCTGATTGAGAACCATTCAGGCAACCAGATGTCATTAATTGTCTCTGATTGGGAGCCATATTTAAGGCAGCCATAGGCACTAGGTTTTTGGTGGGTAATTGTCTGTGTCTATGTTGCATGTTTGCACTTAGCTTCACGTTCGTCTGTTTGTTGTTTTGTTTCGTTGTCCTTCTTCCAATTAAAGAGAAGATGTATTTTCCACACGCTGCGCCTTGGTCCTCTCTCTCTCCCATTGACGATCGTGACAGAATCACCCACCAAACTAGGATCAAGCAGCAGGGAAAAGGGCAGCGACAGCAACCGCAGGAATCCCAGGATTCATGGACATGGGAGGAGATCTTGAACGGAGAAGGACACTGGGTACAGGCTGGGGAGTATCGCCGCCCCAAGGCTGAGCTGGAGGAAGCGAAAGCTGAGCGGCGGCGATATGAGGAGGCAGCAAGGCAGCGCGACAGGTACGAGAGGCAGCCCCATAATTTTTTTTTGGGGGGGGGGGGGGGCTAGAAAGGAGTGTGGCTAAGCCAGGTAGCAGACCTGAGCGCACTCCTCGTGCTTATTATAAGCAACGCGTCACTGGTCAGGCACCGTGTTATGCGGTTAAGCGCACGGTGTCGCCAGTGCGTGCCCATAGCCGGGTGCGCTATAGGGCAGCCCCCCGAAAGTGTCGTGTGAGTGTGGGCATCCAGCCGGGGCATATTGTGCCTGCTCAGCAAGTCTGGTCTCCGGTACGCAGTTTCGGTCCAGGGTATCCTGCGCCGGCTCTGCGTGCTGTGTCTCAGGGAGGGTGCAGTAAGTCCTATGTCTACGCTTCGCTCGTACCGGGCAAATGTGGGAGTGGAGCCTAAGAGAGAGGTGCACGTAGTAGGCACTAGATCTCCAGTGCTCATCCACAGCCCGGTTCAACCTGTGCCTGCACTCTGGAGGGTACGGGCTGGAATAGTACTCCAGCCTGGGGGAGTGGTGCAAAGGCTGCGCACCAGAGCTCCAGTGCTCCCCCACAGCCCGGTCCTTCAGGTGCCTCCTCTTAACATCAAGCCTAACTCTCCAGCCTGGTGGGTCCTGTGGCAGCCCCACGCACCAGGCTGTCTCTCCGTCTCCTCCCTACAGGTGTGCCCGTCTGTCCCGAGCCGTCAGAGCTGTCCGTCTGTCCAGAGCCGTCCAGCCAGGACCAGCCAGAGCCGTCAGCCAGCCAGGACCAGCCAGAGCCGTCAGCCAGCCAGGACCAGCCAGAGCCGTCAGCCAGCCAGGACCAGCCAGAGCCGTCAGCCAGCCAGGACCAGCCAGAGCCGTCCAGCCAGGACCAGCCAGAGACGTCAGCCAGCCAGGACCAGCCAGAGCCGTCAGCCAGCCAGGACCAGCCAGAGCCGTCAGCCAGCCAGGACCAGCCAGAGACGTCAGCCAGCCAGGACCAGCCAGAGCCGTCAGCCAGCCAGGACCAGCCAGAGCCGTCAGCCAGCCAGGACCAGCCAGAGCCGTCAGCCAGCCAGGACCAGCCAGAGCCGTCAGCCAGCCAGGACCAGCCAGAGCCGTCAGCCAGCCAGGACCAGCCAGAGCCGTCAGCCAGCCAGGACCAGCCAGAGCCGTCAGCCAGCCAGGACCAGCCAGAGCCGTCCAGCCAGCCAGGACCAGCCAGAGCCGTCCAGCCAGCCAGGACCAGCCAGAGCCGTCCAGCCAGCCAGGACCAGCCAGAGCCGTCCAGCCAGCCAGGACCAGCCAGAGCCGTCCAGCCAGCCAGGACCAGCCAGAGCCGTCCAGCCAGCCAGGACCAGCCAGAGCCGTCCAGCCAGCCAGGACCAGCCAGAGCCGTCCAGCCAGCCAGGACCAGCCAGAGCCGTCCAGCCAGCCAGGACCAGCCAGAGCCGTCCAGCCAGCCAGGACCAGCCAGAGCCGTCCAGCCAGCCAGGACCAGCCAGAGCCGTCAGCCAGCCAGGACCAGCCAGAGCCGTCAGCCAGCCAGGACCAGCCAGAGCCGTCAGCCAGCCAGGACCAGCCAGAGCCGTCAGCCAGCCAGGACCAGCCAGAGGCGTCAGCCAGCCAGGATCCGCCAGAGCCGTCAGCCAGCCAGGATCCGTCCGGGGCCGTCAGCCAGCCAGGATCCGCCAGAGCCGTCAGCCAGCCAGGATCCGCCAGAGCCGTCAGCCAGCCAGGATCCGCCAGAGCCGTCAGCCAGCCAGGATCCGCCAGAGCCGTCAGCCAGCCAAGACCAGCCAGAGCCGTCAGCCAGCCAGGATCCGCCAGAGCCGTCAGCCAGCCAGGATCCGCCAGAGCCGTCAGCCAGCCAGGATCCGCCAGAGCCGTCAGCCAGCCAGGATCCGCCAGAGCCAGCCAGTCCGGAGTGGTCCCTCAGTCCGGGGCTGCCCCTAAGTCCAGCGGGACCCATGTCTAGGGTTCCCAGTCCAAGGTCGGTGGCAAGGGTCGCCACCTTGAGGAGGCCACAGAAGCGGACAAAGACAAGGGTGAAGTGGGGTCCACGTCCTGCGCCAGAGCCGCCGCCGCGGACAGATGCCCACCCAAACCCTCCCCTATAGGTTTAGGTGGTGCGGTCGCAGTCCGCACCTTGGGGGGGGGGGGGGGGGGGGGGTACTGTCACGTTCTGACCCTAGTTATTGTGTTAATCCTTTGTTTGGTGTTTCCTCTGATTGAGAGTCATATTAAGGTAGGTTGTTCTCACTGTTTGTTTGTGGGTGATTGTCTTCCGTGTCTGTATGTATGTTAGTACCACACGGGACTGTAGCGTTGGTTTGTAGTCTGTATCCTGTTTTGTGCATTCTTCGTGTATTTATAAGTTCTTATGTTTTAGGTCAGTCTACGTCGTTTTGTTGTTTTGTGTTTTTCGTGTTCGTCTTCGTCTTTAAATAAATTTATTATGTCATCATACCTCGCTGCACATTGGTCTTCCAATCCCTCTCTCCTCTCCTCGTCCGAGGAAGAGTACGACAATCGTTACATCTAAAGAGCAGTATGGAAAATCCACAACAATTGAATTATAGTCAGACATTGTGTCTATTGTATGAAGTGTAGAGCTTTTATGTTTCCTCCAACTCTACAGTTTGGATCTTAATAATCAGTTCCTCTTCAGGAGGAGGAGGCAGAGAGCATTCCTATCTGGAGGAATGATGACAATCTGTTCATTAACCTATTAATACATGCAGGCAAATAGAGGCGAGTGTCAGCATATGAGCCTGTGTCTGTGTTCGCTTAGTTTAGATGACCGTGTTAGAGATAGGTCTGGACCACTGTCTCCCCCTAGAGTGCCTCAGGCAGATTGAATTCAATTAAATGAAAGCTGTAATATGTAGTGGTGAAATTGCCACGTACATTTGCAATATTACAAGAACAAATATGTTTTTTTCAAACAACGAACACCGTTTTTTCCCCTAGGAGAACATTGCACAATAAAACAGCAGAGTATGTTCTATGATTTCTGTTTTACCATGATGCAGGATGCTCCTCTGCCCCGTTTCATTAACAGAACAAAAACAATAACAAATGCGCCTGGGGTGAACAGTGGAGCTGTTTCACCAAATGTGCCTAGGATGAACAGTGGAGCTGTTTCACCAAATGTGCCTAGGATGAACAGTGGAGCTGTTTCACCAAATGTGCCTAGGATGAACAGTGGAGCTGTTTCACCAAATGTGCCTGGGGTGAACAGTGGAGCTGTTTCACCAAATGTGCCTGGGGTGAACAGTGGAGCTGTTTCACCAAATGTGCCTGGGGTGAACAGTGGAGCTGTTTCACCAAATGTGCCTGGGGTGAACAGTGGAGCTGTTTCACCAAATGTGCCTGGGGTGAACAGTGGAGCTGTTTCACCAAATGCGGATCTCAGTTTCAAGAAACGTTAATCTGATGCCAGGTTATGGGAGATTTCACTGATCAGATACATGTGATTGTTTTCGTTTTCTGGACTCAAATGAAGTTAGAAAAACAACAATAAAAGGATCAGAATGATAGAAGTGGGGAACAAAAACAACTTTGCATAGATGACGTTCACTATTTGTCGTATGGGATGAGCCTCATCCTAACTCTACTCCTCTGTTCTTTATACACCCCACCTCTTCTCTGTCCTGTCCTCCTCCCCTCTCCCCTGACCTTTCCCAACCCCATCTTACCTCCCCATAACTGTAGTAGATTTCCTTTCTTGCTCTGGCTGTAATTTCCATGGCAACATTTCTAATTCTAAGAACCTAGTAAATGCCAAAAAGCATGTGAGAAATTCTATTTTCAAAGAAAGACCTTAATCACTGATGCCATGTCAGTGTTACAACGTGACTAACGGGTTAACGGTGGGCCGGATCATATGACATGCTTGAGAACACAACACTTAAACAGTACGTGGCTTAGACCCAAAGCCTCGACGTTGCACTTGGCATATCGATTGTGCCTTGACCTATCATGCCCCCTCATCAATTAGCTAAGTCCTTTGAACTGTAAGAGCCACACACAGCCTGTTGGAACAGCCTGGTTCTATACTACCTGGGTGACGGCTCGGTCTTAGTCTCTCTGGGTGGATGGCCTGCGCCTTACAGCTGTCACACACACTGGCCTTTCCTCTGGCTAGGACATCATCTGATTGGTTCCTCACAATCATCTCTGTGACCATACATAAAGTGATTACACCAGGCCAGACTCCCTTTGAGTGGTGCGAGGAACCATAGCGCAGCACAAGAAGAGGAACAAGACAAAAGCCCAAAAGCACAACCACAGTATTACTTTGATCAGGACGCTGAAGGACAAATTAAATGCCTCGGATTGCTTTTTTATGGTAAATTAGTATGGAAATATGAGGTATTTAATTTCAGAGTGTGTAACAATCTCCAAAATGGTTTCCTTTCATCCCCCAACTTCATGTTAAGCCCTTTTAATTGGGTTCTTTGAATGTCTGAGTAGTTGGTAGATACATTTAGATATTGTCAGCACTTTTTTAAGGGCATTGACCTCCACATGGAAAGTCATCCACTTTAACGTGCCTGCTTCGACCACTTCATAGGGAGAAATGATCTGGAATTGTAAGGACCGTTCCCGGAGATGAGAAGCAGGTACGGGGCGTCAAACATTTCATCGGAAAAGACATGGAACAAGACAGGAACAGCATCAGCACACAGGTATACAAGGACATAAGAAAATCAATGCTGAAGCGGGGAGCAGAGCGGGGGAACAGACAGATATAGGGGAGGTAATGACAGAGGTGATTGAGTCCAATAATCTCTGATGCGTCTGACGGGGGAAGGCAGGTGTGCGTAATGATGGTGGCAGGAGTGCATTATGCTAGGGAGCTTGGCGCTCGAAGGAAGAGCGGGAGCAGGCGTGACAGGAATAAGTGAACCAAAGAGGATATGATGTCATCACTAGCCTACGTACACTGTGTAAACATTATTTGACTTGCTTTCAAACTCAGGAAATACATTGCTGTTCAAGTGTATGATTTGTTATGGTATAATAGTCCAATACCAATTTCTCAAGTTGATGAATCTACAGTAAGATTAGGACTACGTCCCAATTATCTCTTCTTCCTCTCAAAGTGTGCACTTGTTCACTTCCCTTCACTGACTCTTGATAAGAGTGTCTGCTTGATGAAAAAAATGAAAATTATTTGATAGGAAATGACTGGTATAAGATATATGGTGGAAACTCCCACTAGCCAACACCTCCACCAATCCAATGCTTTTAGATTTGTGGGAAGTACTGACACGTCAGGTTTTTAGTTGTTCTGCGATTTCGCTGGAATAAAATCTTAGTGTAACACAGTCGCCACCTTGTGACATATAATGAGACATGGGACAATGCAAATGCAAATGCCTCAAATTACTATGGTGGAAAAACACCAAGTGTTTTTTCTATCTTTTCCACTAAGAGGAGCTACAAAACCATTTACCAATTGGACTCTGCTGTTCTGTTAAGACAGATATACGTGCAACATTTCACCACTAAGTGTCAGTGTGTTAGAATTTCAACAAAAGAGTACCAAAAGGGCATTTCGGATACAGATTCCCCACATTTATTATCTTGTTCTGTTACTGCCTTTGCAAGGTTAATGATAATATATATCCTGTTTCTAGCATACCATGTTATGCATACATACAGGTAGTTTTCAACGTTATGCATATTATTTTCCACTCAAAACATATCTATAACACTTTAAACATGTGTTTTGCTGAATAATAATCCCTCATATAATAGATACAGGAACACATACCACCAAGCAAGCAAGCCCATCCACATACTGTATAACTCCAAAGCAGGACTATAAGAAACTTGTGGTTATACACAATGGGCCTGAAATGAGAATCCAATCTAGTTCACCAAGTAAGAGATTCAGTCCACATGTAACAGCACAACTAACCCTGTTACACATTGATTCTCCTATGTCTTCAAACACGTAACTGTATGAATATGAATATATATATATACATACACACACACACAGTATGCAGGATCAACTAGTACAGGCTCATAGAAAATGACCAGACCAGATAAGTGCATCTTTAGTAGACTGGGTCGAGTCATGACAAGGTGTTTGCTCTTTTCTTGAGGTACCACGGCTAATCTGGGGAAGAGAGATAGAGAGAGAGAGAGTGAGAGAGAGACAGATCAAGAGATTGTATTAAGTCATCCTATCTGCAGACGAAGAAGGCGCTAGTCTTAGACTACCAGCTCAAAAACAACAAACTTCTGTTTGAGATGGTTTGTTATTCAGACAAACTAGCAGGCTACAACAACAGATGGCTATAACAGTAAAAAAAGCGTTATCCAGTGCATCCCTTGTTCTGTGCCACATGGAGGGAGTAGAAACATCCTTTATAATGATTATCATAGTACAGTTCATGTTTCTTCTGAGTGATTCATAATCTCAAATCGACAAGCAGACAGTTAATACTGGTGGACGATCAGCTGTCAATAAACCAATTAATCAGCCTTCATCCTACATGTTGAATCCAACCTCCTACTAGTTAATGGTCGATATTGTTCCCACAGAGACAAGGTCTCAATGTGTCAGTTGTCACTTCCAGAAGGAAATGAAGAAGATGCTGATTATGAGCAGTCAGTCGGTGCTCTGCGGAATCACTTCCTTCTGTACTGTATCTCTTGGGCTGTGGCTGTGATCAGATTGTGCCCTGTCCAGTCAGTTCCTACTATAGCTCCTATACAGGGCTATGGCTGCAGCTTACTCCATTCTTACTACTGTATACCTATCCTGACCTGTGGCTGTGTGCTGCAAACTGCTCAGTCAGTTGTCTCAATAGTTCCTGGGCTCTTTCTGTGACTGCAGCAGCCTGCTTAGCCAGGCTACATGTGACCCTGTTTGTCTGAGGACGAGGAGGAAGTGGAGGGGGACGGGGACGGAGCCTTGGGGAACACCCTGTCTGTGGGGGTGATAGATGCTGGACTACCCAGGCCTGAGGAGCTGGAACTACTAGACCTGTGCTGCCCCTGTCCCTGGCCATGTCCCAGGTGGATGGGAGCAGGCCGGAGCGGTCTGACCGGAGGCGGCCTGAGGGGGGCGCTAGGCCTCCGTGCAGTCAGGGCCGGTTTGAAGGTGCTCATGGTCTCGGAGGATGAGGAACTGCTGCTACGGCGCAGGGCGGCATCAGGGTCCCGGATGGCCATGGTGTTGGTGTGGAGGGGGCTGCCAGGGGGCTCAGAGGGGGGTCTGGACCCACAGGAGGAGAGGTGCTGCTGCTTCAGGGGCTCCAAGGTGTCCAGGACCACGTCGGGGGCATGCTTGGCCACGTTCTGCCGCTCCAGCTCAGACAGCTCATGCAGGGCGGTGTTCATGGTCTTCTCTATGTCCTGTAATAAACACAGTTTCACCACTGATATTAATCCATCCTGCAACACACTCCATCTTGGCTGTCCATGGTAGTAGATGATGACAATTCACACACACACACACACACACACACCTATAGAAAAAAGAATGGCCCATTCAAACATCTGCTCTTATTGTTCATCCTCAAACAAAATACTGACATACCAAGTCCTCCCAATAAAAACCAAATTGTTTCTTCTTGAAAGCAGGGACAAATGGACAAATGAACACTTCACAAATGGTTCCAATATTCTCTCTCTAATGAAGCACACAAAGGGAGCCATATTTAAATGTGGAGCTAGCAGCAGCTAACAGACTGAACAGTAATTAGGAGATGAGAGACAGAGGGCAATGTGGGCATCTCTCTCAGATGTCCTTCCCACTGCTGCCTGACTTTGTCCCTCTGAGTACTGGCTGGGATCCATAAACTATTCAGGAAATATTTCTCCCTCTGTCTGTCGGTCTTTTCTGTCTGTCTGCCTGTCTCGCCATTTCTCTGAACAACAGACAGGAGAATATCCTCATTCTTCGACTGCACAACTCCAAGCATGGCTGGACTGGCAGGAAATAGTTATATTAAGAATAACAAGGGAAGTTTGGTCTTGCCTGACTTCACCCACTGAATCAATTGCTTTGATAATCGTTAAGTCTTTATTGCAGTGATTAGATTCTCACCTCTGTATACCCTGATAATTGCTCTTTTGCCAAAACGTTTGTTAAATAAATCCACAAGCAACGAGAGATGAGTGTGCAACCTTCTTTTTTAAATTGGTTAGTTTATTTTCTGTTAGTCAGCACCCCACCATTAGGCCAGGTGTGTGTTTTGTTATTTCTTTACTTCATAGACTCTCACCTCTGCCAGTGATTTCTGGTCGCCAAGGCTACCGTGGCGGGTGGAGCCGGGGTAGGGTCTGGGGGCGGGGCCATCACGGAAGCACTTTCTATCTGGATGGTTGATACTTCCTGTTTTGCTGAACGTGCTGAGATGGCGTTTCTCTGGACTGTCCATGCGGCCCCTGCTGACAGCCATCTTGTGAGGGCTGCAGGGGCGTGGCATGACCCTAGGGGGCGTATCCATACCTCGGGTGGGGCTCTGGGTGTCGGCGGTGCTCCTGTGGTGAGGGATAACAGCACCGTCTGAACGAACCCTCACCCTGAAAGGCCACAACACAGAAAGCAGACAGACTCTCAAGACAGCATTAAGGACAGAGAGAAGGCATGGTGCAGAAATAAAATCTAGCTCATTCAATACAACTACATTAAATTAACCATTATTTTGTAGTATCTTCATGGAGGAAAACATCTCATCCTGCATGTGTCTAGAAAACCTGTGTTAACCTGCATTTCTTCAGATTCTGTGAACTGTGAGCATGAATCATCACAAAGTCAATGTGTAGCCACCTTTCAAGAGCATCTCCATAGTGGTGTTCAGGGGTATGTTGTCTGTGTTCCAAGGGGGAGCTGCGGTCATGGTTCCTGGATGAGGATCGGTCTCGGTCCTCCTGGTGGGGTCCACTACTGGCCTCACTCTCAGCCTTCCAACTCAGACTGTCTGAGAACGCATCGTCCCTGAGTTAACGGAGAGACAGAGAGCAGACCGGGGGTTTATTCATTAGTTCTTTGTATGCTGGCCAAATGCATAAACAATTATACAATTTCATTAACGAGTCACTGCAAATTATCTGGATACCCTTACACCAGAGATGATCCGAAATTATTATGTCAACAAACAATCCTTCGGAAACAAAATCTAACTCATCACCTGCTGCCAGATGTTGGACCTCTTCAAGTTATTATTAACAAGTACAGCACTCATTCCCCGGTTTCTTGGTTTCCCCGGGCCCCTGATTTTTTTTATTTATTTCAACTTTATTTAACCAGGTAGGCTAGTTGAGAACAAGTTCTCAACTGCGATCTGGCCAAGACGGAGCAAAGCAGTGCAACACAAAAAACACAGAGTTACACATGGGATAAACAAACATACAGTCAATAACACAATAGAAAAATCTATATACAGTGTGTGAAAAAGTAGTAAGATTCGGGAGGCAAGGCAATAAATAGGCCATAGTGGTGAAATAATTACAATTTAGCAAATAAACACTGGAGTGATAAATGTGCAGAAGATGAATCTGCAAATAGAGATACTGGTGTCATGATGTTGCCTGCTTGGGTACTTCAAACCCCATCCCCCTCTCCCTGCCTCTCCCTTTCCTAACCCACAACCCATGCGGTGATCACAGAGAGATGTCGTAAATTCCTGAGAATCCCCCCACCACAAACAGTATTAAGAGAGAGGGTAAACTTTCAGGACAAAGGAATTCTCTTCCACCTCACAGAACTTGGGGTACGAACATATTTCATATTCCTGCAAAAGTATGAAAGATCAGTGGACAGTCCAGCTATGAACCGGTCCATTTGTCACCAAGTGGGAAACTCATGTGAGACTGTGGGACCACATTACCATACCGCTGTTTATATAATAACCTCAGATATGAGGTTTACATCTGTGTGTTGTATAAAATGAATGAGTGAGTATGATACTGTTTGTATAATTGTGTAATATGATTTTGAACTGTTTAATGAAGGAAAATACAACTCCCTGTTGTATTTGAACTAAATCCAAGGACCACCCTGAGCCAGTTGGGTCAGAGACCATGGAACCACCCCTCTCTGCTATCTGAATAAAAGCCAACTTTAAGAAATTACCATTTAGACCATGCTTTTCTCCATTAGGAGGAGAACGAAGGTTAAAGTACCATTGGTGCATCTTTAACCATACCACGTGGTTAAACACTTTAGACGAATGAAAACAAGTCTTTGATATTGACTACTAGTCTGCAGCTAGGAATTCGGTATCATTGAACGCGAAGAAAGACAACCACCGAAACAAGCATTCTATAACGAATGTCACTCTGAACTCTCCACAATAACTACGACAGAAGGAGCTCCAACAAAACGAACTTCTCTCCGACGATCAAGACGACACAAACAATGCGTGTAAATATATATATATTGATTGCAATTGTTCCCGAATGAGTGAGCGTTCATGTGTAAGGATTAGCATGTCAATTGTTATAAAGAGTATACTCTGTAGTGACTTCTGAATCGACCACCCATCCATCCCTTTTGTCTAACAAGCCGCCATGCCGGTTCAGCCCACTAGGGCATATTTTCTCCTATCATTTCATGTAACTATTTTAAGTTTGTTTGTTTGTTTATGCATTTCTGTGAATTAATTATTTAGTAATAAATGAATGATTTAAGACAATTGATGTATGGATGACTCATAGTGAAGACTGGGTTCGTGCAGATAATCAACGATTTACGACGTTTGGAATGAGACTGACGTGAGGTAGAGTAAATAAATCATTAATTAGAAGACTATTGATCAGATATGAAAATATCTGAAAGGTTATATTGGGAAATTATAACTTTGTATTCTAATAACTTTCCCTGGTGCCCTCGAATTCATACTTAATTAGTTACGTTATTACTCAAGTGATAGCGTAATCCCTAATTACAGGAATCTATGATAAAACCTATAAATCTTCAATTTAACGATAGGAAAGACACAACACTGGGGTGCAAAAAAACAAAAAACAAATATGGAGATGAGTTAGTTGGGTGAGCTATTTACAGATGGGCTATATACAGGAGCAATGATCGGTAAGCTGTTCTGACAGCTGATGCTTAAAGTTAGTGAGGGAGATATAAGTCTCCAGCTTCAGTGATTTTTTCAATTCGTTCCAATCATTCGCAGCAGAGAACTGGAAGGAAAGGCGGCCAAAGCAGGAGTTGGCTTTGAGGGTGACCAGTGAAATATACCTGCTGGAGCGCGTGCTACGGGTGGGTGCTGCTATGGTGACCAGTGAGCTGAGATAAGGTGGGGCTTTACCTAGCAAAGACTTATAGATGACCTGGAGCCAGTGGGTTTGGCGATGAATATGAAGTGAGGGCCAGCCAACGAGAGCATACAGGTCGCAGTGGTGGGTAGTATATGGGGCTTTGGTGACAAAACGGATGGCACTGTGATTGACTACATCCAATTTGCTGAGTAGAGTGTTGGAGGCTATTTTGTAAATGACATCGCTGAAGTCAAGGATCGGTAGGATAGTCAGTTTTACGAGGGTATCTTTGGCAGCATGAGTGAAGGATGCTTTGTTGCGAAATCGGAAGCCGATTATAGATTTAATGTTGAATTGGAGATGCTTAATGTGAGTCTGGAAGGAGAGTTTACAGTCTAACCAGACACCTAGGTATTTGTAGTTGTCCACATATTCTAAGTCAGAACCGTCCAGAGTGGTGATGCTAGACGGGCGGGTGGGTGCGGGCAGCGATCGGTTGAAGAGCACGCAATTTAGTTTTACTTGCATTTAAGAGCAGTTGGAGGCCACGGAAGGAGTGTTGTATGGCATTGAAGCTCGTCTGGAGGTTAGTTAACACAGTGTCCAAAGGACCCGAAATATACAGAATGGTGTCGTCTGCGTTGGATCAGAGAATCACCAGCAGCAAGAGCGACATCGACATCAGAGCGACATCATATACAGAGAAAAGAGTCGGCCCGAGTAATGAACCCTGTGACACCCCCATAGAGACTGCCAGAGGTCCGGACCACACGCCCTCCGATTTGACACACTGAACTCTATCTGAGAAGTAGTTGGTGAACCAGGCGAGGCAGTCATTTGGGAAACCAAGGCTGTTGAGTCTGCCAATAAGAATGCGGTGACTGACAGAGTCGAAAGCCTTGGCCAGGTCGATGAATACAGCTGCACAGTACTGTCTCTAATCGATGGCGGTTATGATATTGTTTAGGACCTTGAGCGTGGCTGAGGTTCACCCATGACCAGCTCGGAAACCAGACTGCATAGCGGAGAAGGTACGGTGGGATTCGAAATGGTTGGTGATCTGTTTGTTAACTTTTCTTTCGAAGACTTTATAAAAGGCAGGGTAGGATAGATATAGGTCTTTAACAGTTCAGGTCTAGAGTGTCTCCCCTTTGAAGAGGGAGATGACCGCGGCAGCTTTCCATTCTTTAGGGATCTCAGACCATACGAAAGAGAGGTTGAACAGGCTAGTAATAGGGGTTGCAACAATTGCGGCGGATAATTTTAGAAAGAGGGTCCAGATTGTCTAGCCCAGCTGATTTGTAGGGGTCCAGATTTTGCAGCTCTTTCAGAACATCAGCTCACTGGATTTGGGTGAAGGAGAAATGGGGGAGGCTTGGGCAAGTTGCTGTGACCAGGGCAGGGGTAGCCAGGTGGAAAGCATTGCCAGCCGTAGAAAAATGCTCATTGAAATTCTCGATTATCGTAGATTTATCAGTGGTGACAGTGTTTCCTAGCCTAAGTGCAGTGGACAGCTGGGAGGAGGTGCTCTTATTCTTTATTGACTTTACAGTGTCCCAGAACTTTTGGGAGTTTGTGCTACAGGATGCACATTTCTGTTTGAAAAAGCTAGCCTTTGCTTTCCTAACTGCCTGTGTATATTTGTTCCTAACCTCTCTGAAAAGTTGCATATCGCGGGGGCTATTCGATGCTAATGCAGTACGCCACAGGATGTTTTTGTCAGGTCTGGAGTAAACCAGGGGCTATATCTGTTCATGATTCAACATCTTTTGAATAGGGCATGCTTATTTAAGATGGTGAGGGAAGCACTTTTAAAGAATAACCAGGCATCCTCTACTGACGGAATGAGGTCAATATCCTTCCAGGATACCCGGGCCAGGTCGATTAGAAAGGCCTGCTCGCTGAAGTGTTTTAGGGAGCGTTTGACAGTTATGAGGGGTGGTCGTTTAACTGCAGACCCATTCCAGACGCAGGCAGAGGTGTATTTAAAGGGCAGGTTGGTTAGGATGATACCTATGAGGGTGCCCGTGTTTACGGATTTCGGGTTGTACCTGGTGTGTTCCATGATAATTTGTATCAGATTGAGGGCATCTAGCTTAGATTGTAGGACGGCCGAGGTGTTAAGCATATCCTAGTTTAGGTCACCAGGATCAGTTGGAGATGAGTGTGTCTGCATCCCAAATTACACACTATTCCCTTTATAGTGCACTACTTTTGACTAGTGCACTAGTGCACAAGCTCTAAACAAAAGTAGTGAACTATAAAGGGTATATGGTGCAATTTGGGACGCATCCTGTCTCTTTTCCCTAATTAGGGTTTAATTCTGCCATCTCCACAGTGATGGTGATTGGCTGTCAGGTAGGGTTCCGGAAGGATATATGACCAGTTACAGAGTGACCTTAATGTTCCATCCTTGTCATGAGGAAGTGTTGATTCAGGAGACTGAGGAGAGGACATCTCATTTAATTACTAATTGGGGATTTATTTGCTTTGAAGTGCTTGGCGCTTATAAATGCTAACTGCATAATTGATACAATAACATACTGTCTGGTGTTTACTGTATGCCAACTGATGCATTGACACAGTATCAGACTAATGCACTTTGGGCACAGTTCACTATTATTGACTATTGACATATCAATTCACTGTTATTGACATGGACTCACATAACCTGGAGGCCCCATGGTCGGGGTGTACAGTCCGTCTCTCGTCTACTGACGATTACAATAGAAGTGCTTATCCTAAACACAGGCATGTCGCATTTGAGCAGTTACACAGAAATATTGTACTTACATATCCTGAACCACAATGTACTGATGTGGGATGAGTCCGTCCACTCCGTTGTGTCGTCCCTCCCACCAGTCATCAGAGGCTCTCAGGTACAGCAGCAGTGATGCCCCCTTCTTAAAGGAAAGCTCTCTGGGAGTACGCCCCACATAATCATACTTAGCGATGGCCTCAATCTGCTCCAGTTCATCATCACTGGTGTGAGGTCCTGTACCGTTGTCCACTTCATCAATGGCACCTGGCCCACTCTGGGGACTGTCACTAAATGGTGTAGAGACAATAATATATTGGAGATAGATACAAACATTGATTGATAGATTCAGATGATAAAGAAGGACATAGTATAGTGCTTTGGACTAAACTAGCCCAACAAGAGGGAGAAGTCATTTGAAACACAGAACTGGATCCAGTCCTCTAACCCCCTTCTCTACATTGGTTAATCTCCATCTTCTCTCCCATCCAAGCAGAACCAAGGCCCAGTATACTATAACATCACTAACCAGTACTCCTCTCCTCCAGCCATGCACTTCTCATAGACCGGTCCATCCAGCTCACGGTGGCTCGGGAAGATGACCTCGTTGTGGATGATGATGGTCTTGATGACCTCATTAACGTGTGTCTGACATGCCACAGGATCGTGTCCATCAGGTATGGGCATCAGAGTCGGGCCGAAGCAGGTAGCCAGGTTATAGGGATCCATCATGTTCTCATCACTGTACTGGGATAGACTGGAGAGAAACATGGGGAATTACAGTTTTCTTTTATCACTTTGGTACAATTTCACAACTTTTAGTTCAAAACTCAAAAGGCAGATTTTTTTCTTTATGCACATTTTCATTTGACTAGGTACAACACACAAAATCACACAGTAACTTTTTCACCAAACCTAAATCAGTGTTTCATCTAGAAATACCTTTCATATGAAGTCACTGCCTTTCACAATGCAATGCTTACATTACTTTTCATATGATTCTCTTCTCATTTGTTTAAATACATTTGACCATCACTTAATCCAACTGCGCTTAAGGGTTAATCACTTAACCGTTTGGTAAACCTAGAGATGTTGTACTTGTTTGTCTACTATATATGGATTTTGAGAGCTACAGAAATATAAGGGGAAAGTGGATACCTAGTCAGTTTTACAACAATGCATTCAACTGAAATGTGTCTTCCACATTTAACCCAACCTCTCGGAATCTGAGAGGTGCGGAGGGCTGCCTTAATCAATATCCACATCTTCGGCGCCTGGGGAACAGTGAAATGTGTGTTTGTAATATAAACATCTAAATTACATGTATTACCCAACAAAATAACATCTATCCAGACGTCCTCTACAGTCATTTATTAGTGCAAATGTTTTTTGTATTTTTCATATATAATTGCAACATACTGTAGGTGTCTGTAATCAAATGTAAGAAATTAAATGAAACAATTTAAATGAATGAAAATAAAACATTTAGTAGCCATTAATTTGCATCAAGCCTGTCTTGAGCATTTCAATATAAATTGAATATCAACATCACAGTGAATATCCTCATTATTCATACACCATGGGAAAAACCCTTTGGCATGGCGAATCCAAGCTTGACATTGGTCTGCATTGATGTCGTCGCATGCCTCATCCATGGCCAGAAGGAGGGTGGCACGCTGATGGGGTTGGGGATAGAGATCGGTAGCCTGACTGCCATTAGGTACCGAGATGAGCTCAGTTGGTAGAGCATGGCGCTTGCAATGCCAGGGTTGTGGGTTCGATTCCCACGGGGGGCCAGTACAAAAAAATATGAATGTATGTACTTGTAAGTCGCTCTGGATAAGAGCGTCTGCTAAATGACTTAAATGTAAATGTAAATGTAAATGAGATCCTCAGACCCCTTGTGAGACCATATGCTGGTGCGGTTGGGCCTGGGTTCCTCCTAATGGAAGACAATGCTAGATCTCATGTGGCTGGAGTGTGTCAGCAGTTCCTGCAAGAGGAAGGCATTGATGCTATGGACTGGCCCGCCCGTTCCCCAGACCTGAATCCAATTGAGCACATCTGGGACATCATGTCTCGCTCCATCCACCAACGCCACGTTGCACCGCAGACTGTCCAGGAGTTGGCGGATGCTTTAGTCCAGGTCTGGGAGGAGATCCCTCAGGAGACCATCCGCCACCTCATCAGGAGCATACCCAGGCGTTGTAGGGAGGTCATACAGGCACGTGGAGGCCACACACACTACTGAGCCTCATTTTGACTTGTTTTAAGGACATTACATCAAAGTTGGATCAGCCTGTAGTGTGGTTTTCCACTTTAATTTTGAGTGTGACTCCAAATCCAGACCTCCATGGGTTGATAAATTTGATTTCCATTGATAATTTTTGTGTGATTTTGTTGTCAGCACATTCAACTATGTAAAGAAAAAAGTATTTAATAAGAATATTTCATTCATTCAGATCTAGGATCTTTATTTTTTTGAGCAGTGTATATACGTATATATATATATGTTTTAAATGGTAAGGCTTCCATTACCACATGGTCAACGAAGATGGTCCGGACTTCATTAGACACAATAGCCTCCCTTACTCTGATGTCCACCTTTTTGATGGGGCCCACCTTGATGCCCACCTCGCTTACATCTTTGATGGGGCCCATGCCCACATCTCTGACATATTTGATGGGTCCCATGCCCACCTCTCTGACATCTTTGATGGGGCCCATGCCCACCTCGCTGACATCTTTGATGGGTCCCATGCCCACCTCGCTGACATCTTTGATGGGTCCCATGCCCACCTCTCTGACATCTTTGATGGGTTCCATGCCCACCTCTCGGACATCTTTGATGGGTTCCATGCCCACCTCTCTGACATCTTTGATGGGTCCCATGCCCACCTCTCTGACATCTTTGATGGGTCCCATGCCCACCTCTCTGACATCTTTGATGGGTCCCATGCCCACCTCTCGGACATCTTTGATGGGTTCCATGCCCACCTCTCTGACATCTTTGATGGGTCCCATGCCCACCTCTCTGACATCTTTGATGGGTCCCATGCCCACCTCTCTGACATCTTTGATGGGTCCCATGCCCACCTCTCTGACGGGCTCCCTGTCTATAAGCACTTTCATTTCTTCCTCTCCCTTGCTGTCTATCCTACTCCATGTTGAAAGAAATTGCAAGTGTTCTCACCCCCCCTTCTATATGATGACCAATTATGGTTAACACTATATAAAATTAGCAAAAACGATTAGTCATTATGTGTGGTTATCAAATGTCACATATATATAAAATGTAGATGTTTATACTTTACAAATATTAAAAGTATACTTTATATTAAAGGTATTTCTAGATGGAACACTGATTAGGTTTGTTGAAAAAGTTACTGTGTGATTTTGTTAGTTGTACTTAGTCAATTGAAAATGTGATTAAAGTTGAGAAAAAACAGCCTTTTTGATGATCTGTTTTGAGGTTTGTACTAAGAGTTGTGAAATGTTAACTCATACCAGTGAAAATAGTACCAAAGCCATAAAAAAACTAAAATGTTTTTTTATACACAAACGACTTTCCATAATACAGTATTTATACACATATTAGGTTTGTTCATAAACACATACTTTTTACAATGTAGAACCAACGACTGAAAATGTTTAATATGTTTTGTCTTCATTTTTCCTCATTTAATGAAGAGAACTACCTTCCTCTTCCTCCCTAGATGAGCCACCTCTGAACACTACCTTCATTATTGGGTTTCTCCATAAACACATAACATTGTTGTTATTACAACTGACTGCTTGATGTACAGACGTACTGCTTGATGTACAGACGTACTGCTTGATGTACAGACGTACTGCTTGATGTACAGACGTACTGCTTGATGTACAGACGTACTGCTTGATGTTTAGACTTACTGATTGATATATAGACTTACTGAATTATATAGACTTACTGGTTGAGGAATGCAAACAGATATCTCATGACGATGATGACGGGGTGAGAAAGAGTTACAACGATCTGCTGAAGGTGATGAGCTCTCTCTGCACCAGAGTCTAGTTCTGAGAGACAGAGAAAGGGGGGAGAGAGACAGAGGGATACAATCATTTCGATGTATACAATATGAAATGTATATCTACTTTACGATAGTAAACATATTTACTATATAAATCCAATCAATTATTAAGTCAATTACTATCTAAACCATGAGTGGGCAAACTACAGAGGTTTAAGTAAAATACATTTTGTTGGGGGTTAGAAAACTCTCCAGGCCACTCTTGAACGTCTACAACCAAATAGAAAGCATGTAGAAATGATAATGGACCTGTATATTTTACAATAACTGCCCTTTTTCTGGCACGCAAATAGATTTTGACATACGAATCAGTCTTCAAAAAATCTGGACGGCCCTCCGTTGAATTTTAAAATCCCGATCTAGCCCTTGAGCCAAAACGTTTGCCCACCCTGATCTAAATCCTGCATTCGCCCCAGTGGAGTACAGTAGTTTGATGGTTGCTATGAGGTCATAGTACATTAGTAGTACTTACTGATGGTAGACATGAGGTCGAGGAAGTGTTCCTTGGGGAAGAGTGGGTTCTCCAGCCCCCTGAAGTACAGCTTCAGAACTCCCGCCACCGCCATGATGTCATGGTCACTCTGGTCGTTGACCAATGGGTCCTCACCTAGGGGCATCACATGATATGGTACAGAGTCACACAAGCTATCAATCATCCAGTCAGACTGCTTTAATCTTGTTGAATCTATATAACCCAAGTCATGCTGAAAAAGTACATCTGTAAAACTGTGAATGTACATCTCCTTTGTAAACTGTGTAAGCTTGTAAGAACACAGTCAGCTGTCATTTAATACAATATAACACCTCATTAACTAGTCATTAGGAAAACATTTGCCTTCTCTATAAACATATTAGTTAGCCGACAAAATAATGAAGATATATTTGTACGTTTGTCACTACAATATTTTTATCCAACTATAGCATTCCTGTTAAGAATGTGGTAGGTACTGATGCTGTACATCTCAAATAGCTTGTCCATGACAGTGTCATACATGGCCAATGTGCTCTCTATGTATCTGTCTGCACTTTACAGTCCTAGAGCGAAGGTCTGTGGCAGCCGTGCTGGGGCCTCGCTGGGACCGACCTCTCTCAAATGAATTTTTTATATCGTTGACTTCGACCTGGGAGCCGGGAATCCTGAATATGCCTTGCTGCTGAAGGCCTGTTGGAGCAGAGCAACCCAAGTCAGCATTAAGATGGAAACATATCTGGCAAACACACACGCAGGCAGGAACGCATACAGAGACACACAGACACGGACACACACAAACACACACTAAACTGAAACTTGAGTGTAGTATATCCACAGCCTTAACATCAGAAACATATTCTGTCTGTCCACTAGATGGTAGTTTCAATATTCAATATTCCAATATGAGAAACTACATCAGAGATCCAAAATGGAGGCTATACAGTAGTATATTCAACTACATGGACTACATACAGTATCTATCAATTAATTCCTGTGTTCCTCTTACCGTATAGATTGATGTAGCGGACACAGCTCTCAACCACCACTGGTATAGCCTGCCCTGAGTCCTAACAGAGAGGCAGAGAGAGAGAGAGAGAGGCAGAGAGAGGGAGGGATTGAGAGGGAGAGGGAGGAAGAGAAGAGGGAGGAAGAGAAGAGGGAGGGATTGAGAGGGAGGGTTTGAGAGGGAGGGAGAGGGAGGGATGGAGAGGGAGGGATTGAGAGGGATAGGGAGGGAGAGGTAAGGTGACTCAACAGGTTATGAGTGTGAACAAAGCACAAAGCATGAATAATCTGTCTAGGTACACAGGATGAATAATGTATAATCATGGCAACTACCATAGAGATACAATATGATTGTGTTATTAACCAACTAAATGCATGAATAATGACCAAAGATAAGGACATTATCATATAACCATTTCATAAGACCATTTACATAATTTAAACATTAACTGAGAGACTTTCAACTCTCTGAATGAGCAAGCACATGGTCCGCATCAGTGATTGTGGTGTTCTTCTGATACCCTCTGTTTCCTCACAAGGTTACCACCATACTCATAAACACATTATACACTAAGTGTACAAAACATTAGGAACACCTTCTCATTCTATGACAGATTGACCAGGTGAAAGCTATGATCCCTTATTGATGTCACTTGTTAAATGTACTTCAAATCAGTGTGGATGAAGGGGAGGAGACAGGCTAAATTAGGATTTTTAAGCCTTGACACAACTGAGACATGGATTGTGTATGTGTGCCATTCAAAGGGTGAATGGGCAAGACAACATATTTAAGTGCCTTTGAACGGGATATGGAAGTAGGTGGTAGGTGCACCGGTATGAGTGTCAAGAAATGCAATGCTGCTGAGTTTTTCAAGCTAAACAGTTTCCCGTGTGTACCAAGAGTGGTCCACCACCCAAAGACACAACTGTGGGAAACATTGGTCCACCATCCCCGTGGAACGCTTTTAACACTTTGAAGAGTCCATGCCTCAACAGATTGAGTCTGTTCTGAGGGCAAAAGGAGGGAGTGAAACTCAATATTAAAAAGGTGTTCCTAATGTTCTGTACAGCCAGTGTATATTCATATATACCGTACCAGTCAAAAGATTGAACACACCTACGGTACTCATTTAAGGGTTTTTCTTTATTTTTACAATTTTTTAAATTGCAGAATAATAGTGAAGACATCAAAACTATGAAATAACACATTTGGAATCATGTAGTAACCAAAAAAGTGTTAAACAAAAATAAAAAATATATTTTATATTTGAGATTCTTGATGACAGCTTTGCACACTATTGGCATTCCCTTAACCAGCTTCACCTGGTGTCACGAATCCCGCCGAGGATGGTGCCTCTTCCTGTTCGGGCGGCGCTCGGCGGTCGTCGTCACCGGCCTACTAGCTGCCATCGATTCTTTTCTTTTTGTTTCTGTTAGTTTGGGCTGATTGGGTGCACCTGTTTTGAGTTTAGTTTGGTGGGTAGGCTATTTAAGGGCAGTTGGCCCGCTGGCTTTTGTGCGGGCTTGTATTCTGTTATTTGGTGTTGGATTGTGATGTGGATTTTATTATTTTCTCGGAACAGTTTAGTCCGGTGTTTTTGGACTCGTCTTTTCATGCGCCCGTGTGTTTTAGGGCATGATCGTTTTCCCTGTGTATTGGAAAATAAATCCACTTTCTTGAAACCTGCTCTCTGCGCTTGACTCCTCCACCCAGTACTCCTAGCAGCTCTGACACCTGGAATGCTTTTCCAACAGTCTTGAAGGAGTTCCGACATATGCTGAGCACTTGTTGGCTGCTTTTCCTTCACTCTGCGGTCCAACTCATCCCAAACCAGAGGTTGGGTGATTCTGGAGCCCAGGTCATCTGATGCAGCTCTCCATCACTCTCCTTGTTGGTCAAATAGCCCTTACACAGCCTGGAGGTGTGTCGGGTCAATGTCCTGTTGAAAAACAAATTATAGTCCCACTATGTGCAAACCAGATGGGCTGGCGTATTGCTGTAGAATGCTGTGGTAGCCATGCTGGTTAAGTGTGCCTAGAATTCAAAATTATTTACTGACAGTGTCAACAGCAAAGCACCCCCACACCATCACACCTCCTCCTCCATGCTTCACGGTTGGAACCACACATCCGGTGATCATCCGTTCACCTACTCTGCGTCTCACAAAGACACAGCGGTTGGAACCAAAAATCTGAAATTTGGACTCATCAGACCAAAGGACATATTTCCACCGGTCTAATGTCCATTGCTTGTGTTTCTTGGCCAAAGCAAGTCTCTTATCCTCTGCAGCAGAGGTAACTCTGGATCATCTTTTCCTGTGGCGGTCCTCATGAAAGACAGTTCCATCATAGCCCTTGATGGTTTGTGCGACTACAAGTTCTTGACATTTTCCAGATTGACTGACCTACATGTCTTATAGTAATGATGGACTGTCATTTCTCTTTGCCTATTTGAGCTGTTCTTTCCATAATATGGACTTGGTTTTGTACCAAATAGAGCTATCTTCGGTATCATCAAATGTATTTTATATAGCCCTTCGTACATCAGCTAATATCTCGAAGTGCTGTACAGAAACCCAGCCTAAAACCCCAAACAGCAAGCAATGCAGGTGTAGAAGCACGGTGGCTAGGAAAAACTCCCTAGAAAGGCCAAAACCTAGGAAGAAACCTAGAGAGGAACCAGGCTATGAGGGGTGGCCAGTCCTCTTCTGGCTGTGCCGGGTGGAGATTATAACAGAACATGGCCAAGATGTTCAAATGTTCATAAATGACCAGCATGGTCAAATAATAATAATCACAGAAGTTATCGAGGGTGTAGCAAGTCAGCACCTCAGGAGTAAATGTCAGTTGGCTTTTCATAGCCGATCATTAAGAGTGTCTCTACCGCTCCTGCGGTCTCTAGATAGTTGAAAACAGCAGGTCTGGGACAGGTAGCACGTCCGGTGGACAGGTCAGGGTTCCATAGCCGCAGGCAGAAAAGTTGAAACAGTATACCACCCCTACCTTGTCACAACACAACTGATTGGCTCAAACTCATTAAGAAGGGAATACATTCCACAAATTAACTTTTAACAAGGCACACCTGTTAATTGAAATTACTTCCAGGTGACTACCTCATGGAGCTGGTTGAGAGAATGCCAAGAGTGTGCAAAGCTGTCATTAAGGCAAAGGGTGGCTACACTGAAGAATCTCAAATATAAAATATATTTTGAATTGTTGAATACTTTTTTGGTTACTACATGATTCCATATGTGTTATTTCATAGTTGTGATGTCTTCACTATTATTCTACAATGTAGAAAATAGTAAAAATAAAGAAAAACCCTGCAATGAGTAGGTGTGTCTAAACTTTTGACTGGTACAGTGCATTATTCATTGGTTATCACATGATAAAGGACAGAGGGACCAGGCAGGCAGAGAGATGTTGTTTAGTTAGTGTACACATACAACCCAAACATATTCACCCCTCGCCTGATTCTTAGATCTGTTGGTGCTGTCTGACCAACTCCTATAGCCATTGGCATTGGCAGAAAGCACAAACACATCTGGGACCAGGCTACTCTTCACCCATTCTATGACAGAATAACCAGAATACCTGGCTGCGGGCACGGGTATTCCGTCTTCCCCTGGGGCAGGCAGAAAGCAGTGGCAGCAGCAGGATGAACAGAACAGAGAGGAAGAGAGACAAGAAGAACCACAACAAGGTTAGAGAAGCAAAGTGAAACAGATAGGACCTCTAGCTGGAGGGGGTAAGAGGTCAAGCCTGAGAGAAGGATGGGGGAGGCCCAACAGGAGAGACCCAAGCTTGGGTAGGATGGGGATGGCGCGAGGGGAGGGTTGGGGGTTCTGGTGAAGGCAATGACGATGGGCCTGGGACTGTGGATGAGTGGCAAGAGAGGCTCAGTTTTTACACCATGGTTGACTGGGGCAATTTTATTATCTCTGAGAATACACCTGAGATGTCACTTGGCGGCACTAGGACCATGACAGGCTGACACTAACAGCCCCAGTGGACTCCACTGATGTGTACACTCTTTCTGTCAGTATGCCAATGTTGGATCCTGACTTATGCAGAGGAAACGGCCCTGTGTGTTTATTTCCATAGCCTGACATGTTTAGTCCTGGGCCAGCTGGCCCGTCACCAAAATGTGTTTAATGTCTAGAGTTCAGGGTTCAGGTGCTATAACATGGGCATTAATGTCATAAGCAAACCCCACACGACGAGAGTCTGACTACGTTTGATACTTAAACAACCTTGAAACTTAGCTTTGTGGAATTGACTTTTCTCCAGACCAGAGAGAAAAACACTACCTTTCCTAGCTGTCAAGCCAATGGACTGCCCAGTCAGAGAAATCCCTATAGGAATGAATGGAGAGGAATCTCAGTCGTTTAGTCTATTTATTTAAACAGTTGTTGTGCCCAGCACAGGGCCATGACAGAAGGGAAAGTCAGTGAGCTAAGCTGAAGTTGGAGTAGATGAGAGAGCAGTCAAAGACAGAAAATAAAGGTAGAACCCCCACATCTGCTAGTAGAGATCGCTGACATTTTGACACACAGAGAGAGACCACATAGAGTTCAGTGAGGGGCCACATAGGGGCCAGTCAGTCAGTACCTTGATGAAGGCCTCCATATTGCCGTTAAAGAGTTTATGATTAAAAATGGAGCAAGGTCTAGGCTTCCGCATTCTCCTGGGTTTAGCGGGAAGAGTGGGGGGGCTGATGGTGGAGGAGGAGGTTGGTGAAGGGTGTGCAGATACACATGAACTATGATGAAAAACAACAAGGACTGAAACATGTATTTCCTTCTGTATAATCAGTGGAATGTTATTCTAGATACAAAAGTCGGTAGTTGAAGTCGGAAGTTTACATACACCTTAGCCAAATACATTTAAACTCAGTTTTTCACAATTTCTGACATTTAATCCTAGTAAAAATGCCCTGTCTTAGGTCAGTTAGGATCACCACTTAATTTTAAGAATGTGAAATGTCAGAAAAATAGCAGAGAGAATGATTTATTTCAGCTTTTATTTCTTTCATCACATTCCCAGTGGGTCAGAAGTTTACATACACTCAATTAGTATTTGGTAGCATTGCCTTTAAAATGTTTAACTTGGGTCAAACATTTTGGGTAGCCTTCCACAAGCTTCCCACAATAAGTTGGGTGAATTTTGGCCCATTCCTCCTGACAAAGCTGGTGTAACTGAGTCAGGTTCGTAGGCCTCCTTCCTCACACACACTTTTTCAGTTCTGCCCAGACATTTTCTATGGGATTGAGGTCAGGGCTTTGTGATGGCCATTCCAATAACATGACTTTGTTGTCCATAAGCCATTTTGCCACAACTTTGAAAGCATGCGTGGAGTCATTGTCCATTTGGAAGAACCATTTGCGGCCAAGCTTTAACTTCCTGACTGATGTCTTGAGATGGTGCTTAAATATATCTACATAATTGTCCTACCTCGTGATGCCATTTGTGAAGTTCCCCAGTCTCACCTGCAGCAAAGCACCCCCACAACATGATGCTGTCACCCCCGTGCTTCACGGTTGGGATGGTGTTCTTCGGCTTGCAAGTCTCCCCCTTTTCCCTCCAAACATAATGGTGGTCATTATGGACAAACAGTTCTATTTTTATTTCATCAGACCAGAGGACATTTCTCAAAAAAGTACGATCTTGTCCCCATGTGTAGTTGCAAACCGTAGTCTGGCTTTTAATGGCAGTTTTGAAGCAGTGGCTTCTTCCTTGCTGAGCGGCCTTTCAGGTTATGTCGATATAGGACTCGTTTTACTGTGGATATAGATACTTTTGAACCTGTTTCTTCCAGCATCTTCACAAGGTCCTTTGCTGTTGTTCTAGGATTGATTTGCACTTTTCATACCAAAGTACGTTCATCACTAGGAGAGAGAACGCGTCTCCTTCCTGAGCGGTATGACGGCTACGTGGTCCCATGGTGTTTCTACTTACGTACTATTGTTTGTGCAGATGAACGTGGTACCTTCAGGCGTTTGGAAATTGCTCCCAAGGATGAACCAGAGTTGTGGAGGCCTACAAAAAAAATTCTGAGGTCTTGCCTGATTTCTTTAGATTTTCCCATGATGTCAAGCAAAGAGGCACTGTTTGAAGGTAGGCCTTGAAATACATCCACAGGTACACCTCCAATTCACTCAAATTATGTCAATTAGCCTATCAGAAGCTTCTAAAGCCATGACATAATTTTCTGGATTTTCCAAGCTGTTTAAAGGCATAGTAAACTTAGGGTATGTAAACTTCTGACCCACTGGAATTGTGATACAGTGAATTATAAGTGAAATAATGTGTCTGTAAACAATTGTTTGAACAATTATTGTGTCATGCACAAAGTAGATGTCCTAACCGACTTGCCAAAACTATAGTTTGTTAATAAGAAATTTGTGGAGTGGTTGAAAAACGAGTTTTAATGACTCCAACCTAAGTGTAAACTTGTGTAAACTTTCGACTTCAACTGTATATGCAGAGCCATATCTACAGCCACTATATACAGTACATGGCTCTAGATAGCTGCGCATGTCCTATTCCTTCCCCTCCTCTCACAGTACAAACCATAATATTATTTTAACACGCAAGTGGAGTCGCAGAGGAAGTATGCTTTGACTTTTATCACAGCTGTTTCAGCTAACCCTGAATAACCTGACTTGAATGACTCTGGGCAACTTATAAAATAAGTCAGTTCATAAAAACATGATTACAGTCAAAGTAAATGAGTAATGACACAGAGAATTCAATATAAACACTGTAACAGGCCTGTGAGCTGAGAGGAGATATCAAAACGTAATGTCTCATAACTCTGCTACTACTGTTCATTCTTCTCCACTCGCTGATTTATGACTAACGTAATGTATGTGGTTAATATACAGTACTGTTCTGATTAGCAGATACCTGTACAATACTGTAGTGTTTAACAAGGCCAAGTATGGCCACTGTAGTGACTGATAAGTGACAGATCGTCTTACAGCCAGCTCATCTCCCCATAGCTGCGTCATTGCAAACTCCAGTTTGCTCAGAAGTCTGTTTATTCATCAACATACAGACCACATCCCCTCTCCCTATTTGGAATTCCACCCCTGATTTTCCAGAGAGGCTCGGGACCAAACTGCTATTCACTTTAACATGACGACATCTCCTCTATTTCCCAGAAAACAGAAAGGATTTGACAAGCTTTTATTCCTCCTCTTTTCCCCCTCTTTTCTTACCGTGTTGTTCCATATTCAGCCCTTTCCCCTAAAAGAAAGGAGGGAAGAAACGGAGAGAGGGGGGGAGAAATAGAGCGAGAGAAAATTAGAATGTGTTTGTGTGTGTGTGCATGCTTGCGTGCATGTGTCTGTGAGAGAGAGAAAAGACAATGCATGGATACATGGTTGAGTACATTCTGAGCCAGACCTGGTTGTCTACAGAGCTGGCAGATGGGGCAGACAGAAGCGAGGGCCGAGGGATGAAGGACATTATGAGAACATGGGCACCTATTCATACGGGCTCAATGGTGCGGGCTCCATGACCGCCTCTCTGAATCACATACAGCCAGCCAGGCAGCGGTCATTTAGCGGTCGCCCTAGAAACCGTAGATAGAGAGCCGGAGGGGGCGGACCCTGCCAACTCAGAGCGGAATATCAATGAAAGCAAGCATATCCAGGGACAACCGGGAAGGAGGAAGGAAGGTTGAGTGTGAGGAAGGCTGCATTTGGCTGCATTGGGTTTGTGCAATATAGTAGTAACTGTGCAGTAATTATATACTGTAACATGATACACTATATATACATGAGTATATGGACACCCCTTCAAATGAGTGGATTTGGCTATTTCAGCCACACCCGCTGCTGACAGGGGTGTAGAATGGCCTTACTGAAGATCTCAGTGACTTTCAACGTGGCACCGTCATAGGATGGCACCTTTCCAACATCTCAGTTCGTCAAATTTCTGCCCTGCTAGAGCTGTCCCGGTCACCTGTAAGTGCTGTTATTGTGAAGTGTAAAGACCCAGGAGCAACAACGGCTCAGCCGCGAAGTGGTAGGCCACACAAGCTCCCAGAACGGGACCTCTGAGTGCTAACGCGCGTACCGTGTAAAAATAGTCTGTCCTCGGTTGCAAACTGCCTTTGGAAGCAACATCAGCACAAGAACTGTTCGTCGGGAGCTTCATGAAATGGGTTTCCATGGCCGAGCAGCCGCACACAAGGCTAAGCGTCGGTTGGAGTGGTGTAAAGCTCGCCGTCATTGAACTGTGGAGCAGTGGAAATGCGTTCTCTGGAGTGATGAGTCACGGTTCGGACGAATCTGGGTTTGCCGGATGCCCGGAGAATGCTACCTGTCCCAATGCATAGTGCATACTGTAAAGTTTGGTGCAAGAGGAATAATGTTCGGGAGTTGTTTTTCATGGTTAGGCCCCTTAGTGCTCGGCCCCTTAGTTCCAGTGAAGGGAAATTGTAACGCTACAGCATACAATGACATTCTAGACGATTCTATGGGGAAGGCCCTTTCATGTTTCAGCACTACAATGCCCCTGTGCACAAAGCAAAGTCCTTACAGAAATGACTAATAGAGATCGGTGTGGAAGATCTTGACTGGCATGCACAGAGCTCTGACCTCAACCCCATCGAACACCTTTGGGATGAATTGGAACGCCAACTGCGAGCCAGGCCTAACATCAGTGTCCAACCTCACCAAACACTCTTGTGGATGAATGGATGCAAGTCCCGGAGCAATGTTCCAACATCTAGTGGAAAGCCTTCCCCGAAGGGTGGAGGCTGTTATAGCAGCATAGGGTGGACCAACTCCATATTAATGCCCATGATTTTGGAATGAGATGTTCGACGAGCAGGTGTCTACATACTTTTGGTCATGTAGTGTATATCATCTAGTTATGGTAACAGGGGTTGCATACTACAGAAGAAACAAGAATACAAGATTATATGATATCCCCTGATAACACCATTTGATTAGTGACTCGAATGGTTGAATTCAGGGATCGTGTCATGTCTAATAAAACAGATTCCAGCAACAAAGCCTCTGTCTGTCTGTCTGTCTGTGTCTGTCTGTCTAACCACAACTAATCCCTGGAAATACTGGAGCTGGTTGGCTGATGTACTGGTTGGCTGATGCTGGACCATCATACAATTTTCTGAAAGAAATATGGCTAAAGATACAATATGGTATATTACTGTTGGTTGATATGGCAGTTAAGATTCCCACTAATTAACTACACAATTTCACAATAATGTTTGAACCATATGAAGACTCAAATTGGCAAGCTGCTGCTAGTGATAAAGGGAAGGTAATGACCCTATGAATGGCATTGTGCTCCAGTAGTGACAACAACGTTGTAACCGTGTGAAGAAGTGTTCTCACCTTCTCCCAGAGTCTGCTTCAGTAGATCATGCTTGGCCTGTAGTTTCACTATAAGGTTGCTGCCATTCAGGTACTCTTTGAATTTCTATACAGGGCAAAAGAAAAGTAGAAAATATGACATTTAGCAGACACTTTGATCCAAAACTACTTACAACGCCTTCAAAGTATTCACAACCTTGACTTTTTCCACATTTTGTTGTGTGACAGCCTGAATATAAAATTGATTACATTTAGATTTTGTATCATTGATCTACACATAATACTCCATAATGTAAGTGTCAAAGTACAAATTAATAAAACATGAAAAGCTGAAACGTCTTCAGTCAAAAAGTAATTAACCCCTTTGTTTAGCCAAGCCCAAGTAAGTTCAGGAGTAAACATTTGCTTAACAAAACACATAATAAATTGCATGGACTCACTCTGTGTGCAATAATAGTTGTTAACAGGATTTTTGACTGACTACCTCATCTCTGTGCCCCACACATACAATTATCTGTAAGGTCCCTCAGTCGAGTAGTGAATTTCAAACACAGATTCTACAACCACAAAGACCAGGGAGGCTTTCCAAAGCCTCACAATGAAGGGCACCGATAGATAAAAAAGCAGACATTGAATATCCCTTTGAGCATGGTGAAGTTATTAACTATACTTATCTAATGAAGATAGTGTTTTATTTTTCATTAGTAAAAAAACAAATCTTCCTTCCACTTTTACATTACAGAGTATTTTGTGTAGATTATTGACACATTAAAACACATTTTTTGTATGTGATCCCTGCAGGAATTGAACCCATGACCTTGCGAATAACACACTCTTACAAACTGAGGCACACAAGACCACACTTGTGATTGTAGGCTACAGTGACTACTGCTTTATGTCATTACCACAAAGAGTTAACTTCAGAATTAATTTGCATGACTTGTATCACCAAAGCCTGATGTCAATAGCAGTAGAATGAACTCACAACCAGGTTGCCTGTCTGAATTCCACAGGGCATAATACTGCAAATTGATGAACACTGGAGCAAGCCACTAAACCTGAGTTGCTAAGTACTCTAATATCAGTATACAATGCATTCATAAACATAGAAAAAACATTTATATTGTACTTTAAGTTGTTAAATATAATAATAATAATAATAATAATAATATGCAACTTAGCAGACACTCTTTGTAAATTGACTTCCAGTATATTTACAGTGAGTGCACTCATTTGTATTATGTGTTTGTGATCCCTGCGGGAATTGATACCATGACTGTAAAAATAAGGAGACAGGACACTATAGTGTTAGCATTAGGAACGTGTTAAGTAAGATAAACCTGGATATAGTGCAAAAGCATTATGGGTACTGTAGAACATCCAGCTACAATGACCACAATGATCTTACCAACTGAGCCACACAAGACCTTGTCAGAGCCCTAGAGCAAGTACTTAATACCAGTATGCATTCATACAAATAAAATTGAAAAAGCATTTCTAATGCATTTTAAGTGGTGTTGGTTGTCAGAGCCACTCACAGTGAAGTAGAAGCCCTCCGTTTCCTGCTGATTGGCTCGTCTCCTAGCAACGTTGACTTTGCTCATGTAGGAGTCGGACGAGGCAGACTTGACCGACTCAGTGGACTGGCTGTGTTGGAATGCCTCAGACACATCAAAGTCCTCCACCGTCAACATGTCCTGCAGTGTCTGCATGGTGGCATCCAGAGTCTTCCTCACCTATGAAAGACAGAAGGGAAAGAGAGGAGAGTCATTTAGCTGGGTTACAGCTTTAATATTTACTGTGTATTCCCTGCACACAATAGGCAGGTTTCCATTGACCCAGGTTTATTGCTTCGACAAAAGCAATATTTTCACCATGTGTAATTGATATGGCCGATTTAGGATACATGTTCTACAGATCGAGAAACATTTTTTATCCGTTCGACAGGGGTGGATTTTTATTTAGTCAAACCTTCCTTACTGCGAATGTTCTTTATGTGAACTGTGTTTTTTTTATATAAAAGATGATTGTCAACTATTTTTGAATGTATGCGGGGCACGTTATTTTACAGTGTAACTATAAAGCTACAATTTACATCTAAATGCCTACCGCTTGCAAAATAAATGTTTGAACTATAGAAATCATGTTTCTTGACTTTCAAGAATGCCTGAATTACTTCGCCTTGTACTTCTGGACCATGTACTTGTACGCCTTGTACTTCTGGACCACGGACCATGGTGATGCGTTGGCACATGAGAATATGAAAATTGTAATATTTGTAAATTATTCCATTCTACACATGCTGGCTTTCACAGGCTACCTGAGACATGAACCAGATAGGTGGGAGGGCATACAAGCTGTGGGCTATTTATTCATGTACAACTTCCCTAAATGGGTCAACTTCAACCACTACTGTTTTATTCCACACTGTAGGTTTTTGAGAGAAAAAAAACATTTTTTAGGTGTGACGTCATTAGCGGTTTTTATCGACACAAGATAGTTCAATGGAAACACACCCTAGCAGGCTATTGTAGCATCTATTTTCTATACAAACTTTCTTAATGTCGACAAAAAATCCCTGGACAAGTTAATGGAAACATAGCTAAAGAGACTTCAAAGATTGTAATGGGAAATGGAAGGGTATAATGCTCTTTGAGGGCAAAATTTCAAATTGAAGAACCAAATATCACACATGTGGGTTGTTCCAATTCAATTTGGTGCCTTTGAGTAGTCTAGCTTGGTAAAAAAAAAGACAATTATTTTCATATAATTTTAACATTGTTAAACACTGTTAAATGCCAAATAAAGTAACAGGATTGACTAACAGGGTTGACAACGTCATCTTAAATCAGCCATAAATGCCCTTCTTGACAGGAGGATTGGAAGCTTGCTGTGCATGTATAACAGTGAGGGGCAATTGAATGCAAGCTTCGCTAAAACATTTCAATTGAAAGAAAAATGTATTGCCTGTCTATCTATGGGTAACAGGTTTGACGTGTTATGCTCGACCCACTCAGTTTTCCACTTCAGAATACCAGCAAATGGCCAAAAAGAGTAGAACCAGCTCACCTGCTTTTAAACTATGGTTTGACTATTAGATGTGCAATGTCTCTTTTGAAAAAACATATTTAAAAAGGGAATAGTTTCACCATATTAAAATGATATTTCAGTTCATGTGTCACGTTCCTGACCTGTTTTCTGTTGTTTTGTATGTGTGTGATGGTCAGGGCGTGAGTTTTGGGTGGGCAGTCTATGTTTTCCGTTTCCATGTTGGTTTTGGGTTGCCTGGTATGGCTCTTAATTAGAGGCAGGTGTTTTGCGTTTTCCTCTAATTGAGAGTCATATTAAGGTAGGAGGTTCTCACTGTTTGTTTGTGGGTGATTGTCTCCTGTGTCCTTGTCGGTGTACCACACGGGACTGTAGCGTTTGTTCGGTATTTGTGTAGTCTGTTTTCCCTGTCCGTGCGTTCTTCGTGTTTTATGTAAGTACTCTCGTTCAGGTCTGTCTTCTTCGTTTTGTTGTTTTGTAAAATATTCAAGTGTTCTTCGTGTGTTTAGTTTTGTCTTGTAAATAAAGTTTCATGATGTATTCACAACCCGCTGCACGTTGGTCAAATCCATGCTACTACTCTTCTGATGAGGAGAAGGAGGAAGCGCGTTACATCATGTAACAGGGTTGAAATTAAAATGAGGGACAGGGTTTTTCCCTTAAAACCTCTTGACGCTAGGGGTCAGATTATTATTATTATAATATTTTTTTTTAAATAACGTTCAAGGTAAACAGACTATTTCTCAGGTTCAGATCGTAGAATATGCATATAATTTAGAGATTAGGATAGAAAACACTCCAAAGTTTCCAAAACTGTCAAAATATTGTCTGTGAGTATAACAAAACTGATTTTGCAGGCGAAAACCTGAGAAAAGTGATTTTTTTTTATTATTATTTTTTATCTGTGTTTCCTGGCTCGTCTTTCTTCCATTTAAAGGGGTATCAACCAGATTCCTTTTCCAATGGCTTCCTCAGGCTGTGACTAGGCTTTAGACATAGTTTCAGGCTTTTATTTTGAAAAATGAGCGAGATTTTTCAAAAGTAGTCAGGTGTCGTCTGAGTAGTTCCTGCGCGCGAGAGGGTAGCCCTCCATTTTCTTTTTCTCTCTTATTGAATAGGTTACGGTCCGGTGGAAATATTATCGATTATGTTTGTTAAAAACAACCTGAGGATTGATTCTAAAAAACATTTGACATGTTTCTACGACCATTACGGATACTTTTTGGAATTTTCGTCGAACGGAATGAGGCTTTGGTTTTCTGAACATAACGCGCAACCCAAATGGCGTTTTTTTGTTATAAAAGTAATATTTATCGAACAAAAAGAACATTTGTTGTGTAACTGGGAGTCTCGTGAGTGCAAACATCCGAAGTTAATCAAAGGTAAGCGATTAATTTTATTGCTATTCTGACTTTCGTGACCATGCTAATTTGGGGCTAGCTGTTCTAGCATTGATTGATACACTCACAAAAGCTTGGTTTTCTTTCTCTGTAAAATATATTTTCAAAATCTGACACGATAGGTGGATTAACAACAAGCTAAGCTGTGTTTTGGTATATTTCACTTGTGATTGCATGATTATAAATATTTTTAGTAATATTTTGCGCCCTGCAATTCAGCGCTTGTTTAGGAAAATGATCCCGTAAAAGGGATCCGTAGCGCAGAGAAGTTAAAATGAATCACTAACATGAAATAAATAATAATCTTAAAATATGACTTTGTCAAAGCAAAAAAATAACATGGGCTTTACAATGATGGGGAAAACTTGGCGAAATGTTGGGTTTAAGTGGGGTAATATCTTCCTAGAAGTCACAGAGGATGCACAGAGGGATATGTCAAAATGCTGAATTTTGGCCCTTTAGCAAGTCTTTATTCATATTAAAATGTTTTCATGTGTTCTATATTAAAGGGCACTTAATTTAATATAACAAGCTTTTAAAATTCAATATTTGTGGACAATTTCTACTTAAAATATCAAAAGGGACGCGAAAGGTACTCGTTTCCTGGAATTACCCATATACTAGTATGGATTCTGCACAGACACCAACCACATGCATAATATATATAATGTAAAGTTCAGTAAGCCTGGTAGGGGACATCTGGTTGCGTGTGTGACTGTGTGAAGATAAATAGAAATAGAAATTGTGTTCTGTCCATGTGAGAGGTACAGAGGAAGTGACTGAATGAACAGAGCACCTCCACATTCATAGGAGCGATATGGTGACCTTTACACACATCTGTCTGACTCACTGAAGCAGCAGAGGGAGGCAGGCAGGCAGGCAGGCAGACGGCAAATGTTCCACAATTTTACCTACTGAACATGGCCAAGGTGGTGAGTTCACTGACTGATAATGAGACAGGTTTTGGGTTAGGGCCAGGGTTTTAGAGCTCACCTCCTCGTTCTCGATCTTGAGTGTGGCCAGGCGGGACTGGAGCTGGTGGTGACGCATCAGGAGCTCTGTCTGCACCGGCTGCTGGGCACTCACCTGACACACCTAGTAGTTAGGGAGGGAGGGAGCGAGGGAAATTTACCGTAGTGCTTGTTTGGGATGCCAGAAAGGAACTGACCCAAAGATGCTGGCATTGCTGATGCAAGCCACACAGAACCAGACAGAGGAAACACAGACATAGTGGGAGGCACAATCACCCCTCCAATCACCTCTCCCTCACCTCGTCACCCATGTGTGGCTGGTAGTCGAAGCGGGCGGGCGGGCAGAAGATCTGGCTGTGCATGTCCATGACCCTGTGTTTGTCCCCCCTGACATCCATGGCATCCACGGCACCCTCCAGCTGGTCCAGCCCCTCGTGGCGGGACGTCTCCAGGCTGTACTCTGCAGACAGGTAGGTCCTCAGGGTCCGCGCCAGGCTGCCATGGTAGCCCAGGTCACAGCACTGGGGAGAGGCATGGACAGCATTACCACCATTGGTAATCCCTAATGTTAGTTACAGACCAATGGGGAGAGATGTGTTACAAGATGCTACTATGCTTCCATTGATCAAACTACTGTATCTATTTTTCATTGCAATCAATAGAACGGTTACTTAGAATAATGTATTACAAGGTGCTAATGTGTTACAAGATGGTACTGAGCTTTTGTGTATCAAATGGATGCATTTTTCCTGTGTATCTACTATTATCACTTTGTTAGAATCAGCATGTACTGTACCACTCACGTCTATCATGTCAGAGACATCGTAGATGTAATATTTGGCCACCAGAGCATTGGTCGCCACCAGGTTCAACAAATAGTCGTTCCGTGCTTTAGTGCACTTCAGCTTGTTTTCAGAGTACTTGGCTTGTCTCTGGGGAGAGAGGGAGAGAAGAGGGAGAGAGAAAGAGACAGAGAGACGGAGAGACAGAGCGAGAGCGAGTCATCAGTCAGTATACCATAGAATATCGATTTCTCTCTAAATGGATTTGTATACTAAAGATGTAATACAGTTTGTTCCATCTAAAGTCTAATTTTATCAAAAAAATTAGCATGTGCCATATGAGTCATTAGAGGTCTAGTCTTACCATGGCAACAAAACCACTTAATATTTTTGCTCATTAGTGTATACATTAACTTATTACATTTCAAAGGCTAATGCATCCAAGTTCTCTGAGCTTTTACATACATTTGGACACATACACACAGCCCAAGCCACACCTTCTCCTTCATCTTCTCCATCTTCTTGACGGAGCTGCGTCGCTGTTGGCGGTCGTCATGGCGCAGGAGGCTGGTGCTGACATCATTGGCCTTGCCGATCTGCTTTTCTCCCTGTTTCTCCGCCTCCTTCAACTTGCTCTCTGCGCTGATGCTCTCTGTGTGGTACATGTGGTATGTCTTCATCACCTGCCCGGGACACAAAACATACATTCAAAACATACATTAAAGTCAACTACATGCACACTAATTTCACTAGAAGGTTCTGGGTCTAGACGTTTACATAGGGAGTTTCCCTCATGACCAATCTCAATGGAGTAACCACACAATAAACACCAAACTAACGATAAGCGTGAATATTTTTATAATTTATCATTTCCGCCAGTAGTTTGAAAGTAGCGCAAGTAGGTCCCAGAAAATTGTGCACAATTGTGTATGGCGTCATCCATTTCATAATATGTAACTGCAAATGTTTTCTAAAATATTTATAATAATTTTTCGCTCCAATTCGTATGATATGTTCTGAATTTCAATATGTACAATATGTTGTGAAAAAGTGTGTAAGATCCCATTCAATCACTTTAATGTCAATGGAAGATTGGTTAGACATGGATATCTAAAGAGGATTCAGCATATAAATCCACCTGTATATTGTACACTGAATAAGAACACAGAAAGACAGCTACTGTCAGATATGTTGTGGATGTGTGACTGAGTGCTAAAACTAGGTTACCTCTTGATTTCCTTTCCCTTCACACACTAAAATATCATCATCAGAACCTTTCCTCTAGTTGAGATAAAGAGAACCATTCCTCTAGTTACGTTACAGAGAACCTTTCCTCTAGTTGAGATACAGAGAACCTTTCCTCTAGTTGAGATAAAGAGAACCTTTCCTCTAGTTGAGATAAAGAGAACCTTTCCTCTAGTTACGTTACAGAGAACCTTTCCTCTAGTTGAGATAAAGAGAACCATTCCTCTAGTTGAGATAAAGAGAACCATTCCTCTAGTTGAGATACAGAGAACCATTCCTCTAGTTGAGATAAAGAGAACCATTCCTCTAGTTGAGATGGAGAGAACCATTCCTCTAGTTGAGATGGAGAGAACCATTCCTCTAGTTGAGATGGAGAGAACCATTCCTCTAGTTGAGATGGAGAGAACCATTCCTCTAGTTGAGATGGAGAGAACCATTCCTCTAGTTGAGATGGAGAGAACCATTCCTCTAGTTGAGATGGAGAGAACCATTCCTCTAGTTGAGATGGAGAGAACCATTCCTCTAGTTGAGATGGAGAGAACCATTCCTCTAGTTGAGATAAAGAGAACCATTCCTCTAGTTGAGATGGAGAGAACCATTCCTCTAGTTGAGATACAGAGAACCATTCCTCTAGTTGAGATACAGAGAACCATTCCTCTAGTTGAGATACAGAGAACCATTCCTCTAGTTGAGATGGAGAGAACCATTCCTCTAGTTGAGATACAGAGAACCATTCCTCTAGTTGAGATAAAGAGAACCTTTCCTCTAGTTGAGATACAGAGAACCATTCCTCTAGTTGAGATAAAGAGAACCTTTCCTCTAGTTGAGATAAAGAGAACCTTTCCTCTAGTTACGTTACAGAGAACCTTTCCTCTAGTTGAGATACAGAGAACCATTCCTCTAGTTGAGATGGAGAGAACCATTCCTCTAGTTGAGATACAGAGAACCATTCCTCTAGTTGAGATAAAGAGAACCTTTCCTCTAGTTCAGATAAAGAGAACCTTTCCTCTAGTTGAGATAAAGAGAACCTTTCCTCTAGTTGAGATAAAGAGAACCTTTCCTCTAGTTACGTTACAGAGAACCTTTCCTCTAGTTGAGATAAAGAGAACCATTCCTCTAGTTGAGATGGAGAGAACCATTCCTCTAGTCTATACTCTAAAAAAAGGTTCTACAGTTATACTTATAGGATACTTCAGATGCGCTTATGGCACACATTGTTAGGTACTCACATAGTACTGGTTGTTACAGAGAACCTTTCCTCTAGCTATGTAATAGAGAACCTTTCCGTTTTCCTCTGACTGCTGCTGGGTGTGAAACAAGAGGAACCCTTGATTCTGACTGGAAGCCAGAAAAGGCTGGAGACATGTTAATGCAAAACTCTCACATCATTGTGCATAATACATCAATACAGTGCATAAAACAGGTACAAGTATATACAGAGCCTTCAGAATCTACACACAATATCCATCTACACAATGTTTTTAGATTTTTTTGCAAATGTATTGAAAATGAAATACAGAAATATCTAATTTACGTAAGTATTCATACCCCTGAGTTAATACTTTGTAGAAGCACCTTTCACATCGATGACAGCTGTGAGTATCTCTGGGTGAGTCTCTAAGAGCTTTCCACACCTGGATTGTGCAACATTTGTCCATTATTCTTTTCAAAATTCTCCAAGCTCTGTCAAATTGGATAACTATTTCCAGGTCACAGATTTTCAGAACTGTAACTCGGCCACTCTTCTTGGTAAGCAACTCCAGTGTAGATTTGGGCTTGATCCATCCAGTTTTCTCCTATCACAGACATTAAACTCTGTAACTGTTTTAAAGTCAACATTGGCCTCATGGTGAAATCCCTGAGTGGTTTCCTCAATCCTGGCAACTGAGTTAGGAAGGACAAGTATCTTTGTAGTGACTCGGATGTATTGATACACCATCCAAAGTGTAATTAATAACTTCACCATGCTCAAAGTCAAAGAGATATTCAATGTCTGCTTTTTTTACCCATCTACCAATAAGTGCCCTTCTTTCCAAGGCATTGGAAAACCTTTGTGATTGAATATGTGTTTGAATTCACTGCATGACTGAGGGACCTTGAAGATAATTCTATGTGTAGGGTATAAAGATGAGGTGGTCATTCCAAAATCATGTTATACACTATTATTGCACACAGTCCATGCAACTTATGTGACTTGTTAAGCAAATTTTTACTCCTGAACTTATTTAGGCTTGCCATAACAAAGGGGTTGAATACTTATTGACTGAAGACATTTCAGCTTTTCATTTTTAATTCATTTGTCAAAAATGTTCTGAAAATAATTCCACTTTGACATTATGGAGTGTTGTGTGTAGGTCAGTGACCAAAAGAAATCAACAACATTTGTAAAGAGCCAAGGGATGTGAATACTTTCTGAAAGCACTGTACAAGTACTAGTTATGAATGATGTCACCTACTGCGTGTATGTGAACGTATAAGTATGAGACATACAGAGAGAAAGCTGTTTAGAAAGCATACACATGATAAAAGGTCAATAAATTAACATCTGCATCATAATATAGTATGCTGTATTTCATGCAGAATCATTCTCTTGTGGCCATTAAGCCATGTATTTTAAGTGACAGTATTTCTATGGGTTTCATGTAGCAATGCCTGCTGCACAGTGTGATAGTGTTATCTTCCAATGCACACTGGCCTGCCTACAGCACATCAATGTATAGTACCTGTCCAAAGTTTGGACACACCTACTCATTCAGGGATTTTTCTTTATTTTTTACATTGCACTCATGGCTCTGTATAATACCTTACGTTTCCTTGAATTTGTTCTGGACCTAGGGACTATGAAAAGCCCCCTGGTGGCATGTCTGGTGTGTGTGTGTGTGTGTGTGTGTGTGTGTGTGTGTGTGTGTGTGTGTGTGTGTGTGTGTGTGTGTGTGTGTGTGTGTGTGTGTGTGTGTGTGTGTGTGTGTCAGTGTGTGTGTGTCAGTGTGTGTGTGTCAGTGCTGTGTGTGTCAGTGCTGTGTGTAAGTTGACTATGCAAACAATTTGGAATTTCCAACACATTGTTTCTTATAAAAACAAGAAGTGATGCAGTCAGTCTTTCGTCAACTCTTAGCCAAGAGAGACTGGCATGCATATTATTGATATTAGCCCTCTGATTACAATGAAGAACAAAATGTGCCGCTATGTTCTGGGCCAGCTGCTGATTAAGAAAGGTCTTTCTTTGCAGCACCTGACCATATGACTGGACAATAATTAAGATAAGATAAAACTAAAGCCAAAAGGACTTGCTTTGTGGACTGTGGTGTCAAAAAAGCAGAGCATCTCTATCACGGACAGATCTCTCCCCATCTTTACAACCATTGAATCAATCAATGCTTTTTGTGCTATTGCTCTGTCTGCCTGCTTGCTACGTGTTTCTTGTCCTATGTTGCTCTGCATGTGATCACTGCTCATTGTTTGTCTGTATTGTTATTGCAAACATAGGCATCACATTTCACAAATGAGCACCTTCTTGTCACAAGCACACACACAGATACACACCCACCCACACAAAAAAATTATCTAACAGAAACATAACCTGGGGCATTACGGTGTGTGACAGTGAACGGGCAGGCAGGGAGGGTGGTAGAGGGGAGGGGGGGGGGGGGTAAAATAGAAATAGAGTCATATACAGTATATACTGACATGAAATCATGAAAGCGAGAAAGGGTAGGCTTTGAAGGTTCAATGTGGTTGGTGTGGGTGGTTAGGTGGCGTGGGAGCGTTGATGTTAAAGCATCAAAGACCGGCTTGTGTGAGTGTGTTCAAGCATACATTATTGCGTGTGTATGCGTGTGTATGCGTGTGTATGCATACTCTTCTATGTATGTACACAGTCAATGTATCGACAGAAAAGAAGGATGACTATTAACTTTAATGACAGATCTGTGTTTGATTTTGTGTTGCATGTGCTGGATATGTGAATATGTGATGATGGTGTGACACCTTGGCAGTAAGCAGCCCTCCACTGCAAGGGAAGTGAGTCGGCTTGGAGCAGAGCCAAGGCATACAGAGTTTCTCCTTCAACTGCAACTTCTCTCACGGCAGGAGTAAAAAAACAAATAATGTCCTCCGGTGTAGAACCAAATGACCTGTGTAGCAAGGCTGTAAGGGAGATACCTAGTCAGTTGCACAAATTTGTCTTCCCCATATAACCTCACTTTCTGAATCAGAGAGGAGTGGGGGCTGTGTTAAATTAACATCCACGTCATCAGCACCCGGGGAGCAGTTGTTGTTGGGGGTTAACTGCCTTGCTCTAGGGCACAAAGGCTGATTTTCCCCCTTGCCGGCACGGCAATTCGAACCAGCAACCTTTCAGTTACTGGCCCAACGCTCCTAACCGCTAGGCTACCTTCTGATTGCTGATAAAGCTATTCTGCTCTGGGCAGGTCCTGTTCTATCCAGACACTACAGAGCAGAGAGTCTGAGGTGGGCCTAGCCAAATGGAGTTAGCCTGTTAGCTTCAGGCAAACTAACAAACATGAGGAGTGGATGGAAGGAGAGATGCTGTACAATACAGACAGATGGGGGGAGAAGGAAAGAGAGAGATTGAAAAAGAGAGAGAATTACATTTTGTTGTTGTTTACTCACAGTGTAGAGCTCGTTCGTGACTTTCACTAACTCCTCGTGCATCTGCACCCCGATTTCTTTGCTCTGGTACAAAAAACAGGAACAACAGGCATGTGAATCAATCTCACAGTTGACTGGAAGAATATCTTACCTTGAACAGACATGGCTTTGCTTCACTGAGGCATGAATACATCCGTTTCCCTTGGGTATGCGTCTGTATGGGAGATATGTGTTTCCCTTGGGTATGTGTCTGTATGGGAGATATGTGTTTCCCTTGGGTATGTGTCTGTATGGGAGATATGTGTTTCCCCTGGGTATGCGTCTGTATGGGAGATATGTGTTTCCCTTGGGTATGTGTCTGTATGGGAGATATGAGTTTCCCTTGGGTATGTGTCTGTATGGGAGATATGTGTTTCCCTCGGGTATGTGTCTGTATGGGAGATATGTGTTTCCCTTGGGTATGTGTCTGTATGGGAGATATGAGTTTCCCCTGGGTATGCGTCTGTATGGGAGATATGTGTTTCCCTTGGGTATGTGTCTGTATGGGAGATATGTGTTTCCCCTGGGTATGTGTCTGTATGGGAGATATGTGTTTCCCTTGGGTATGTATCTGTATGGGAGATATGTGTTTCCCTTGGGTATGTGTCTGTATGAGAGATGACTGAACAGTGTGAAATGTTGTTTCCCTCTATGTGTAAAAAGGCCTTATAGAATACTATGCAGTGTACATGCAGGCAGCTAAGAATAGACATTTCTAATGTCTCCTACTGACCATATTCAAATCCCACAGTCACGATTCCAACTCAGTTACTGTAACTCGTAGGAGCGGAGTGTCTGTGATGGACAGTGATAGAATATACAGCCAACAATGAGAGGCTACGGAAGGCAGCTAGAACAGAGAAGTTTAAGAAATCCTGTAAAAGGAATGTTAGGTTCTAAGTTCTGGTACAATAATCCACATAGACTCAAGCTACTGTAGATTGTCGCAGCTCCAAAAAGGCACACATACAGGTCACAAGCACATATATTTATAACTTCCGACTAGGCCCCAGTTTCCAACTAGACCCCTCTTCTTCGCCTAGGATGAACAATCAGTTTCTGCAGGAATTGAGTATGTTCCTCATGTTGGTGTATCGTGTATCAGCGTCCAGAGTCTTCACACTCCTCCATGCCTTTCACAGATCTTCTTATCAGTCTGGCCTTGAGTTATGGGAGTACACATTCCTAGTCTCCTACAGTCCACTAGATAATTCAACTTCTCATACACAAAGAGCCTAAACCTAACACTACTTTCAATCTCTAAGAATACAGTATATAACACTGTACATTCATATTAATAGTATAAATATAAATCTGTAAAGACAGTGTAACAGAACAGTAATTCCAATCTATCAGCTCTAACTCCAGACACATGGTTCCTATTCAACACTTATGGAATCATTCTTGCCCTCAGAGACAGGGCCCCTTTCTCTCAGCCCAAATACAATGCACATAGACCCTTCCATCTAATCCATAACATGAGAATTACTACTGCTACATTTATTATACAATTATAAACAGATCAAAACGAGCTCCAGTCAGACAGTCATCAACAGTAGGAACAGTTGTCCTCTTCAGTAATACATTACAGACAGACCCCTCAAGTGAAAGCACAGTGTGTTGTTAGGGTGGAGTATGTCAGTGATGGTAGGTTGTCACAGCAATGGTTGTCATTGTTGTTAGGCCCAGCAGCTGTGAGTTAGGCCTAATTAATTGAACTTTCCTCTGAGAGATAGGTGCTGCTATGGCAACAACACTACATTTACACCTATAAGGACAACTTAAATGGTTAATTCATTAGCAGAAGACCTATTTTTAGGTTAGTTTATTCATGTTGCACAACATTTGCAACAATGCTATGGTGTGTGTGTATATGTCACCTACAGTAGATGGTGCTACTGTTATCAGCCTAGGCAATGGAACAAACTTTACGCCACAACTTGAAACCTTTTGCAGAGGGAGACATTTGATCATTTTTCAGCAGGCAGTTATTCAGCCACCTCTTGGCAGCTCAGCCCACCAGGCAGCTCAGCCAAACCCAGTCCATCAGGCAACAGTAACCCAGCCTCATCACAGCCCACCCCTGACAGCATATCCATCCCAAGCCGACATAAATAATGTGAGACTCCACCCGGTTCCTGTGGATCAATACTGATCTGTGCTCTCCCCAGCAGACCGTTCCATCATACTGTAGTCCCTGAACCATGGCCACTTTCTGCTCGCTGCTCTGCCCTCTGCCTCTCTTTCTCAGACATGCTTTATAGCTCTGATTGGTCTAATGTGTACACTTAAATGCCCAGTGCAGTCAAGAAATTAGATTTTTCTGTGTTCTATATGTATTTCCACACAATGAGGTTGGAATAATACTGTGAAATTGTGAAAATGACAATGCCCTTTTAGTGTAAGAGCCGTTTGAAAAGACTGCCTAAGATTTCAGGCTGTTTTGGTGGGATGGAGTTTTGGCCTGACAGGTGACGTTACCAGGCAATAAATGAGTTAATAAACCAATAATAAAAGAGAGTTCCTAACCTCCCCTCCCACTCAGACCACTCCCAGACAGTCCTAGTTTGAATAATTACTCTTTGACAAGAAGCTATTGTTTTTTATTTGTTTAAATCTTTTTAATTAAAAATAATCACAGTAAGGTACCTAATTGTTAAACAGCAATTATTTGACATTGAGATCAAACAGTTGCATTGATTAACTGGGACAATTCATGCAGCAATATATCCTTCTGTCATTTAGGGATATGGAAATGACAGGACAGAAACCGCGATTACAATTTGCTGGAGGAGGAAGACACGGATGAGGAAGCTGGTGATACAGAGAAAGGGAAGGAAAGGTATATGAAGGTGGAGAAGATGAAGAGGTAGCACATATGGCTGATCTCCCAGCTGTAGGTCTGACCTTCAGATGTAAAGCAGATTGGTGCTAGCCCAGCCAGACGACAACACAGTGGGGGCATAGCCAGCCAGGCCCTCAGTAATCAGGTCTCAAAGTTCGTGTGTGTGTGCGCGCATGCGGGGGGAGGAATTGGATGGCAAATTAATTACCCGGCCGACACTATTATAACTGTGGGAACTCTTAAAACAAATCTGAAATTTGTTATGCAGTAGCGCTCTACTAAAAGGTGTCAGCAGCATGTCAAATTTTCAATTTCAAGTAAACAAACATTCTTTCCTGACCTTCTTGAAGAGTCTGATGACATCCTCTCCGACGTGTGCTAGGCGGACAATGACATTATTGTTGTATAGGTCGCTGAGGGTAGCATGGTCTCTGCTCTCTCTCCTTGTCTGGTTCAGAACAAGGTACCAGCAGTTCACTGTCGACAGCAGGTTCTGGTCCTTCCTGGAAGAACAGGTTAGAGGTCACAGGTCAGAGTGTCATCCAAAAGGAACATCACAGTGTTAGTCAAGTGTCTCGTTAACATAAAAGCAATTTTGGGAGTAGAGTATGGTTGAAAATAAGTAATAAGTAAACCGGTTAACAGTTGACATCCACAGTATGGAACCATTCCTATTCAACCAATAGTATAGTTTGCGGTCACTATCGTTGAGCTTTTGGAATCTACCAGTGTAGATTAACAGATACTATAGTGTAGAAATGAACAGCAGATCAAGTGAGGTGTTTATAAATGAAAGCCTGGAGGTGAGATAAACGTTTAACACTTTCTGTTCATTTCCTGTAGAAGAAGGAAGTAGAACACGCTGAAAGAAGGAAACTAACTCTCACTATCACAGTCAGATAGGCATCTTCTGCTGAGCGTGCACCTCTCTTTATATAACTTCACATACGGTCAGATAGGCATCTTCTGCTAAGCAGGCTGAGGTAATATTGTGTGAGCGGGAGATATCTTTTCTACTATGTTTTGCTAAGCATGCATCTCTTGTCCTATAACTTCACAATCAAAAGCCTATTTGGTAAGGAAGCTCTTGTCTTATCTACTAAGACATCAATAACCACAGGTTGAGTAATGAACAAATGACTTGGGATGAGTCTGCACAGCAAGGGCTCCTGACTCCAGCGCCTCTCTCTCCAACCAGACAAGGGAAAAGTTGTCAAAACAGAGAATAAAAGAATAAGGAAAGAAGTTCCTGGTTTAGAGAGGTAAAAAAGACGAGCTTTAATATGATGCTCCAGGTAGCCTAGACTACTCTGATTCTTTATATCCAGGATCCTTTGATTAAAACTTCCCCATATCTTCCCTATCTGTGGTGGAGGATGTGAATGATTGATCCTAGACATACAACCTGCTGCCAGGAACTCAATTGGGGCCCAACCCAGCAAGTAGCTTTGCTCTGAATCAAAAGTAAACTATCTTGGCAGAATTATAGCGTTGAGGAAGTTGTTATAGAGCTGTCCATTGCAGATAAAAGATCACTAGTACTAGGAGAGGAGCACCACTGCAGTGATCTGTACTGCACTGCAGCACTGGCACAACACTGCATGGGAACTGGAGATGCAGTGCACATCTGTTCATTAGTCGGTAGAGGTGACTTACTGCCTGACAATCCTAAATGGCACCCTATTCCCTATATAGTGCACTACTTTTGACCCGAGCACTATAGACCCTGGTCAAAATTAGTTCACTAAATAAAGAGCAGGGTGTCATTTGGGACACAGTCCCTGTTTCCTAGCAGGGGGAATGAGCCACTACAAGGCTTCTGATGAAACAGATAGACGATTGGCAATCATTCTGTATCACATCATTAGATTAGAAGCATATTGTATCATTCAACATTATTGGGAAGACAGAGAAAACAGCTTAATTAGACGTTGACTATTTCCAACCAACATTATGCGAAGATGAATTTCTGGACTTCATATGTCTTCAAGTTTATTTAGAGTAAACTTCAAGTCCATACATTGGAGAGAGAGAGAGACAGTGGGGTAGAGAGAGAGAGACAGTGGGGTAGAGAGAGAGAGAGAGAGAGAGACAGACAGACAGACAGAGACAGAGCGAGACAGAGCGAGACAGACAGACAGAGACAGACAGACAGAGACAGACAGAGACAGACAGAGACAGACAGAGGATTGACCATAGAGGATTGACCATAGAGGATTGACCATAGAGGATTGACCATAGAGGAGTCTCCTTAAAAGACAACAAGGATGATACGCATGGGGATATATAGTCAGGTCAAGTGCAAGTGTGTGTAAGGATGGCTTGGCCAAGTTCAGCCTTAACGTCTGCACTTACTGTACTGTGGCCACCCTCTGCGGGGTCAATGCATCCATTTTTCAAGGGAATTGGAAAAGGAGTCCATGACGAGATTTCAGCTTTTTGATGTTAATAAGGCGACACTCCATTTTAACTCCTCCTCCACATTTATTGGATTGGTTCAACAGTGCAGAAGAGTTTTTTTTCTCTCGTCAGGACCAGTAAGAAAGAAATACAACTTATTTAACACCTGCTACGTTAGAATATACTGTGACTATACTCATTGACATTATACAACTGATTGAGTATTCCTTGCTAATAGCACTGCACCACACACTATATAATGATTTAACTGTAATAATCGACTGACAATATGTGAGTGCATACGGTATGACCCGTTGGAATATCGTATGTCAATATAAATTACATCTTAGTCTTGAGAAGTATGTCAATATCATAGGGTGCCATTTGAGATGCTGCCATTGCAAAGGACAGCTTAGTCTTGAGGAGTATGTCAACGTAAAGGACAGCTTGGTAGAGCTTCATGTGAAAGTCACTACAGGCTTCATTAGCTCAGTGAAGCAGCAAAGAAGATGGCGCCTTACTGTATGGCTGCCGTCTTGCGAGCTCAGACCGAACTTTGCTATTTTGTGATTCTCTTGATGTTTATATTTACTTTTTTGCACAAAATGTCTCAGCTATCATTTCTTATGATCGACAAGAACTTTTGAACATTAGATCGGCAGATAATCACCTCAATTCCAGCTTCATTTTTCGACCCATCTGTAATTCCAACGCTATTTTCAGGCTATCCAAGAGGAAAAGCAGGTGAAAAAGAGCCAGGAGGGGAGCCCTGGTGAGATTCAGGCAAAGGGAAAATTGGCCACCTCTTCCCTACATTTTATTGGCCATTGTACAGTCTCTTGATAATAATATGGATTACCTCCAAATCGCGGGTTTTCAATCAACACGACTCTCGTAACTTCAATATGCTCTGCTTTTTTGAAACATGGCTTTCAGACAAGATACCCCCATGCTTATCCAACAGAATGGATTCTCCATTCAACAAGCAGACCGGACATCAGATTCAGGGAAATCGAGAGGGGGAGGGATATGCCTCTTCATCAACAGTAAATGGTGTGCTGACTCTAGCAAAGTGGAAGTTTCGACAAATTGTTCACCCATCTTGGAATACCTGATGGTCAAATGCCGACACTTCTACCTCCCGAGAGCGTTTTCACCTGTTATCGTGACTGCTGTATATATTCCACCTCAGGTCAAGAAAAACAACACGCTGGCACTTAACAAACTGTACGAGGCTATAAACAAGCAGGAAACCATGCACCCGGAGGCTACTTTCCTTTTTGCCAGTGATTTTAATTCCACGTCATTAACACGTGTAATACCCAACTTCCATCAACACGTCTCCTTTGCCACTAGAGACGATAAAGTCCTAGACTATTGTTAGTCAACCCACAAGAAAGCACACAAGGCCCTCTCTCGTCGCCCCTTCGGCAAATCAGATCATGACTCTATACTCCTGCTTCCTACAAGCAAAAGCTCAAACAGGAAGTACCCATGACGCTCTCCATTGAGAAATGGTCCTCCGAATCAGAGGCTACGCTAGAAGACTGCTTTGCTAGCACTGACTGGAATATGTTCCCCACAGTGAATCAATCATAAGCCCTGGATTAACACAGAGGTTAGCACTAAACTAAAGGACAGGGCTACAGCATACAGGGCTATCACAGCCAACCCCAAGGCTACAGCTGAGGACATACCCAAGTACAAGAAGTCCCGCTACGACCTCCGCAGAGCCATCAAACAAGCAAAAAGACAATAAAGGAACAAGGTGGAATCCTATTACACAGGCTCCGACGCCCATCGCATGTGGCAGTCCATTATGGAATACAAAGGAAGACCCAGCTGTGATCTGCCCAATGATGCCTCGCTGACCCAGCGGACTGGGTGATCTTGCTCTCCGAGGCCGACGTGAGAAAGGTTTTTAATCCGGTCAACACTCGTAAGGCCGTGTGGTATTCCAAGGCGCGTGAATATTCACAGTAATTTTCAACCTCTCCTTGTCCCAGCCTGCAATTCCCACGTCTCAAGCTGACTACCATCATTCCTGTTCCCAAAAACTCTAAGGCTACCTGCCACAATGACTACCGCCATGTAGCACTCACATCTGTAATCATGAAGTGCTTTGAAAGGCTGGTTATGGAACACATCAACTCCATCGCTGCAACAGACCCATCGATGACGCAATCTCAACTGCACTCCACACTGCCCTCACCCACCTAGATAACAGGAATACTGTACATCTGTGAGAATGCTATTCATTGACTTCAGCTCAGCGTTCAACATCAAAGTCCCCTCCAAACTCACCACCAAGCTAAGGACCCTGGGACTAAACACCTTCCTCTGCAACTAGGTACTCCGCCATGCTGACCCTCAACACGGGGGCCCCACAGGGGTGTGTGCTTAGTCCCGTCCTAAACTCCGGGTTAACCCATGACTGCGTGGCCACGCACGGCCAAGGTGGGAAATGCACTTTTTGGGCACAGTGGATGGTGGATACCCACATCTTTTTCCCTATGCTGTACCTCACCTCGCTTTTCCGCTGTAATGTTGAGATTCTTTCTTCCAGAGCTGACACAAACACACACACACTTACATCTAGGATTTTTTTTTATATAACTGTTCCCAAATGTTCTGTCCCCACCAGTCAATGTGGGGAGGTCTGCAGTGGAGCAGGTCGAGTGCTTCAAGTTCCTTGGTGTCCAAATGCATCACTAAGGACTGAAAATGGTCCACACACACACGCAAACAGTCATGAAAATATTTATCATGGGCCCTCAAATCCTCAAAAAATTCTACAGCTGCACTGTTGATGGCATCTTGACTGGCTGCATCACTGCTTGGTAGGGCAACCGCACTGGCCTCGATCGCATGACACTACAGAGGGTGGTGCAGGCAGCCCAGTACATCAGAGCTCCCTGCCATCCAGGACCTCTTCTTTATTGCACTGACTCTGCACACTCACACTATGCACACACAAACAACATGCACACACATTCATGCTGACTCTATACACACACACATATACAAACATCATATACAGTGCGCTGCTTCTACTTTGTTTATCATATATCCTAATGCCTTGTCACCTTACCCCTATACATATCTAACCCTTCCACTCTGGTATCAGTGCACATTGTAAATATGATATTGGCACTGACCCTGGAACTGACTCTGTATATACAGTTGAAGTCAGAAGTTTACATAAACTGATTTAAATGTATTTAGCTAAGGTGTTTCACAATTCCTGACATTTAATCCTTGTAAACATTCCCGGTCTTAGATCAGTTAGGATCACCACTTTTAAGAATGTGAAATGTCAGAATAATAGTAGAGAGAATGATTTACTTCAGGTTTGATTTCTTTCATCACATTCCCAGTGGGTCAGACGTTTACACAAGCTTCCTACAATAAGTTGGGTGAATTGTAGCCCATTCCTCCTGACAGAGCTGGTGTAACCGAGTCAGGTTTGTAGGCCTCCTTGCTCGCGCACGCTTTTTCAGTTCTGCCCAGACATTTTCTATGGGATTGAGGTCAGGGCTTTGTGCTGGCCACTCCAATAACTTTACTTTGTTGTCCTTAAGCCATTTTGCCACAACTTTGGAAGAATGCTTGGGGTCATTGTCCATTTGGAAGACCCATTTGTGACCAAGCTTTAACTTACTGACTGATGTCTTGAGATAATGCTTCAATATATCACCATCATTTTCCTTCCTCATGATGCCATTTGTGAAGTTCACCAGTCTCTCCTGCAGCAAAGCACCACCACAACATGATGCTGCCAGCCCCGTGCTTCACGGTTGGGATGGTGTTCTTCGGCTTGCAAGCCACTCCCTTTTTCCTCCAAACATAACAATGGTCATTATGGCCAAACAGTTCTATCTTTATTTTCATCAGACCAGAGGACATTTCTCAAAAAAGTATGATTTGTCCCTTTGTGCAGTTGCAAACTGTAGTCTGGCTTTTTTTATAGCGGTTTTGGAGCAGTGGCTTCTTCCTTGCCGAGTGGCCTTTCAGGTTATGTCGATATTGGACTCGTTTTACTGTGGATATAGATACTTGTGTACCTGTTTCCTCCAGCATCTTCACAAGGTCCTTTGCTGTTGTTCTGGGATTGATTTGCACTTTTCGCACCAAAGTACGTTCATCTCTAGGAGAGAGAACGCGTCTCCTTCCTGAGCGGTATGACGGCTATGGTGTTTATACTTGCGTACTATTGTTTGTATAGATGAACGTGGTACCTTCAGGCGTTTGGAAATTGCTCCCAAAGATGAACCCGACTTGTGGAGGTCTACAATTTTTATTCTGAGGTCTTGGCTGATTTATTTTGATTTCCCCATGATGTCAAGCAAAGAGGCACTGAATTTGAAGGTAGGCCTTGAAATACATCCACAGGTAGACCTCCAATTGACTCAAATGATGTCAATTAGCCTATCAGAAGCTTCTAAAGCCATGACATCATTTTCTGGAATTTTCCAAGCTGTTTAAAGGCACAGTCAACTTAGCGTATGTAAACTTCTGACCCACTGGAATTTTGACAGAGTGAATTATAAGTGAAATAATCTGTCTGTAAACAATTGTTGGAAAAATGACTTGTGTCATGCACAAAGTAGATGTCCTAACCGACTTGCCAAAACTATAGTTTGTTAACAAGAAATTTGTGGAGTGGTTGAAAAACGAGTTTTAATGACTCCAACCTAAGTGTATGTAAACTTCCGACTAACTGTAGCTTACCTACGTTCTCGTGCTCTCCTTATTTCTACTTCTCGTGTGTTTTTGACCTTTTTTATATGGATTTTTGAGTGCTGCTGAATTTGATTACTGCATTGTTGGGAAAGAGCGAGCAAGAAAAGCTTTCACAGTACTTGTGCACGTGACAATAAAAATTAAGCTTGAAACTATATAGCCCTCAAACTCAACTCTGGACCTAGAAGCCATTTCCACTGCGTTTTTCCATTGTAACGGAATTACACTGAGACTCTGATTTTTCACTTTAAAATGTATGCCAAACAAAATCCATTGATTTCAAAGTCTAACAAACCATACAACTCTAAGCACAAGGGCTACTTCTAACAATGAACAGAGAACATTTTGCAAAAAAAAACATTGCTTTAAGAACAGTGCAGATACAAAGTTTGGTAACAGAATGACTGCACCAACTGCACAAATCGCCCATATGGTACTGTGTTTTATAGTAAGGGAATGTGTGTAAATGAGCAGGGAATGACATCAAGACACATAAAAAGAGAAGATAATGAGTTTGACCTAGATGGGAAAGGCACAGTAGTTTCTAGTGGTCTGAAGCCACAAGCTTTCTTGGCTCTCCTCTCCCTCTCCCCCTCTTTAGACTAATAGAGAAGTTAGGATTACCAGACAGACAGTACACACACCTCCCTTTCTATCAGTAAAAAATATATAATTGCTGTTCATCATTCTGTCCTAATATACATCAATAACACGATTACAGGGTTACCAGACAGAGAGTAGCCTACACACACTCTCGACAGTACCCACTTAAAGTGCTGGTGTTCCCTGGAGGAGCGTATCTTGGCGGAGAAGCGCTCAGCCAGTTTGTCCAGGCCTCTAGAGTACTCCAGCTGCAGCTCGGCCTTGCGGCGGAAGAAGTCCTGCAGGTCCTGCAGCAGCTGTAGCCGGGATTCCGACTGCTGTTCAAGACAACGGAACTGCTCCACCAATTGGTTACGGATCTCTGCCAATTAGAAAGGAGGAAAGGACAGATTCAACGAGGGGCAGTGTGAAAAGGTAAACGTGTCTTGCGGTCGTAAGGGCAGGCATGCAGGAGGTAAATGATACATTTCACAAAAATAATGGTAGGGGAGACGAGGGCTAAAAGTAACACAGGGTCAGTAGTAATAGCTAAATAACTCAAATTAGAAACCACATAGAAAGCGGTTATTCAATTTGCTAATGCTTGGTTAGTGTTTCTACATATCTGAGACGTTTTAGTGTAGGAGTACCCATCAATTATTTGTTGTTTTAGTTTTGAGGCCTGAAGTGAATATTCTTGCCACCTCTTTTTTTTTTGCCTGTAGAACATTCCCCATTTACTATATCTAATCATATATCATTTTAAATCAGTAAGAAGAGGTCTTTTGATTGCTATAGTTGATGACAATAATTATTGTTGTATTTTCTCAAGACTCAGATTAGACTCAAATTAGTCATTGTGGGTCAGTTGTAACGCATGTTACAATATACCCCTTACCTAATGTCTATGGTATTTTATTTAGACACATTCACATAATGATATAAAATGTCACTTTACATAACGTTTCCCAGTACAACTAAGAATAATACCTTAGAAAAATGTAAAAAGTCAAATCCATACTTTTGAATGGTAATATCAAATATGGGCGATTCCATGCCAGCGTAGCCCCAAATTATTTTTGGGATCTCAGATTGTTCAGGTAATTCTCACATAGAAACTTCATTGGTAGGAAGGATGTTTGACACGCTTTTTACATTTGTATCACAAACTATAAAAAATTATGAAAGTGTCCATTTTAGGCCCTTTTTAGACCTAGACGGGGAATGTGTGTGTCTATATGTGTGTGTGGGTTTGATCTTGTGGTCCTCCGTGAATGGCGATTGTTCTATGCTTCCGGCTGGGGTGTCACGGCCTATGCTGTTTTGTGCTGGGCTTGCCATGATTGCTGTAGAATACTGTAGCCAAGTTGCTGGCCAGCTCAGGCCAGAGCGGGATTGTGAGCCTGCAGCCAGCAGAGAGAGAAAGAGAGAGAGCAGACTATATCAGCATCACCTCACACTGTGTCAGCCCAAATAGATCACACACCTAATAGGACTCAAGCCACTGTAAGTCACTGTGGCACTGGTGTGGCTATGCTGACACCAGAGCTTTGGAGATACAGGCATTCAGTAACTGCATAACCATGGTTACTATACAAAAATGTATTAATATTCCTTTTGGTAACTTCTTCAAACATACTATAGTGTATTGAAGGAGTTTGATCTATATATGCTGCTTAAATATATGATTATAATAATATATTAATATATTATTATTTAATGGTGATGTGAGACTGCAAGGGTTTTTACATTCTTGGGTCTATATATTCTACACATTTTGCCATGTGGCTGAGAGAACAATGTGCGGTTTTAAAGCAAATTTCCTGCAATTTAACACATCTTGCCATGGCTTATGCTATCTGAGTGACTAACATTATAACAACAAAATCAATTGGGGCACCATGCCATGACAAAAATACTCCTGAATTCATCATTTTGGGGATTTTAGATTCTCCCTGAGAGTCAAGCTATTATTTTGGTGATTATCAGTTCTCAAAAAATATATTATTGAGAAATATACAGGTCAATTATCTTTTCTACATTCTTTATATCTGGTTTTAGTCATTTAGATTTACACCAAAAAACATTTTACCAAAACCCCTTATTTTTTAAATATTTAATTTAATGAAAACATATTATTTTACTGTTTGGACATAGGTGGCCCAAAAAAACACTTAAGACAGCCTGCCCAAGAATGTTTTATGCAGAAAATTTGTGATGTCAGACTGCAAGGGTTTTTACATTCTATGTAATTTTAGGTAAAAACTCTTTGCATTTTTTCCATTGTTAGGCTATTAATTGGAGCAGTGATAAATAGAAATCGTAGAACACATTTTAATTCAAAGAATGTGTACTTTTTTAGGATGACTGTCACGTTGGTATGAAGAGATTCGGGAGACAGGCGCAGGAATGTGTAATACGTTTTTTTATTATACCCCAAATGATGGCGTGCCGTGTAAAGGCACGGGGACGAAGACCAAACAAACACGTAACAAAAACACAGGGTTGAAACCCAAACAAAAGAGCGAGGAGTACCTCGAATAAATACACACGCACAATGATTAACACACGGGACGAGACCCGTAATCATCTGGCAATCCACAAGGGCACGCAAACCAAAACACACAGCACAGGTACTCACACGCACCAACGGACATTGTAACAGTAAATCGACAGCACCATGGTGAACAAAGGGCATATATATACAAATACAATCAGTGGGAATAGGGGCCAGGTGTGCACAATGAAAGTTCCAGAGGGATCCATGACAATGACAAACTCTTTTTTGTGGTCCCTCGCAGCACAATGTGCAGATCTCAGAGGCCTGACCTACATTATATTCTCCATCCTGTCTGCCTAATTCAGCAGACATGCATCTCACATGTAGGCTGCTACTGCATCTATGAGCAGTCAAACACACACTCAAACAGACACACAAAGACGCACACACATATGCATGTGGACACAGACAGATAGACAAAGACGCACATGCATACACACACACGCAGCTCTGTAAAATCATATCCACACGTCATCCAACTAATACTGTAAAACACCCCCCCCCCGCCCCCCAAAAAAAGAAAATCTGTATTCTACATTTTAGATTCTGAAGATGAACAGATGGTCCAATGCAGTATTCCCATAATGTGGTGGTGAGCTTCTCTTGATTCCCTTAACAGAACCTGTCCAAAAATATGGAGATCATGACTGAGCCACTCCAAGTCTCACGCATGGCAGCCTTTTTCTCATCATGCACTACTCAGCAAACAGACAGGAAGTCTGTAGAAATATATCAATGAACCAGATTCTTCTGCCCCCCTGCATATGAAAGGCACTTTTGTTTACTTCTCAATGGCGTTTTTGTATTGATGAATAAAGTGTGTGTGTGTGTGTGTGTGTGTGTGTGTGTGTGTGTGTGTGTGTGTGTGTGTGTGTGTGTGTGTGTGTGTGTGTGTGTGTGTGTGTGTGTGAGCAAAAGTGTGTGCCCTCACTCTCTCAGCCGCCTTGTTGGAAATGTATCCACATGGTCTCCATGGCTGCCTAGTTGCCTGGATACAGGACCCTGGAGGCATCTCCACTGGCCTGGCCAGATTTCCTCTGCTGTGTTCCAGTATGTTCTGTGTTCTGTTCCCACCCAGCAGCCCTTCTATTTATTAGCATATTGTGCTAGGACCAGGAGAGAATGACTGCCTCCTCTCATTAAAGCCACGGAAGTTTAAGGCCGACCGCGGTACTTCAGGCATTGTTGGCAGAAAACAGGACCCCCCATTATAGTGAATGGAAACCTCTTTGTGTATAAAAAAAAGAAGACAATCATTGTACCAATAATTGGTTCTAATACACCAGATGAATGTCCTTGAACCAAAGGAGTTGTAAGGATAATTTAGTTGCTAATGGCAGCCTGTAGTACCCTCAGCCTCAGCCTTCAACTTGAGGTACTCAATGAGACACTTCCTAGAGTAGTTCAAACTGCGCATGTTCTGTGTCCATTAGACGCCATCTTAATCTACTTAATTTGGCTTCAATACGCAATTAAGTCTTCACATAGGAATGAATGGTGTCACATGATCGATGGCTTTGTCCATTCATATATACAGTCATGGGTTGGGACAAGGGCAACTTTCTGTCGTGTGTCTCAAATGGCACCCTTTTCCCTATGTAGTGCACTATGTTTGACCAGGGCTCTGCTCAAAGGTACTGCATTACATAGGGAAAAGGGTGCCATTTGGACAACAGCCAGAGTCTCTCAATAGACAATGAATAGCCTGCTGAAAGGAGCAGTAATAAAGTGGCAGGCAGCCTCGCAACCCTACTGTGTGAAAATAGAGTATCAAACAGCATGCTTTTTTCTTATTATGTAGCCATAATACTTTCCCTACCTGTCAACTATTTATCTGTTTTGGGGGTAATACTTTCCCTACCTGTCAACTATTTATCTGTTTTGGGGGTAATACTTTCCCTACCTGTCAACTATTTATCTGTTTTGGGGGTAATTTATGATAAATTAGTGGAAAATCAAATCATGTAATCTATGTATACATCCCAAATGGCATCCTATTCCCTACATAGGGCTCTGGTCAAAAGTAGTGCACTATGGACCATAGGGTGCCATTGGGATGTACTCCATGTGAAGATCAAATGGCTGGTTGATATTATAATGTGATCAGTGTGATAAAGATAATAGCCTCATGATGTTTCCCTTCCTAGAGCCCTAGCTCTAGGTATGTATAGAACAGTAAAGGCTATGAAAGGAGGGTACAATTGATGGGCACTATTCGCTGGATGCTGCAGGCCTCCACAGAGTTGAAGTACCGCCCTAAAAACACATACAGAATCAATGCACAGGTGAGAAGTGTGAAACACACACATGAACCACACTACATGCACTAACTGGAAGTCACTCTGGATAAGAGCGTCTGCTAAATGTTACTAAAATGTAAATTGTAAATGTATAACATAGCAAAATACTATTCTACAATACCCGTTGCGAAACCCACTTGTTGATGCTTATTTATAAAACCCTCTTAGGGGTCACTCCCCCCTATCTGAGATATCTACTGCAGCCCTCATTCTCCACATACAACACCTGCTCTGCCAGTCACATTCTGTTAAAGGTCCACAAAGCACACATCCCTGGGTCGCTCGTCTTTTCAGTTCGCTGCAGCTAGCGACTGAAACGAGCTGCAACAAACACTTATGCTGGACAGTTTTATCTCAATCTCTTGTGTCTGTGACTGCTTTGTGTGACCTATTGTTGTCTCTACCTTCTTGACCATTGTGCTGTTGACTTTGCCTAATAATGTTGGTACCATGTTTTTGTGCTGCTACCATGTTGTGTTGAAACCATGTTGTTGTCATGTTGTGTTGCTACCATGCTGTGTTGTCACGTGTTGCTGCCTTGTTATGTTGTTGTCTTAAGTCTCTCTTTATGTAGTGTTGTGTCTCTTGTTGTGATGTGTGTTTTGTACTATATTTATATTGTATTTATTTTTTAATCCCAGCCCCCCGCCTCCTGCGGCCTTTTGCCTTTTGGTAGGCCGTCATCGTAAATAAGAATTTGTTCTTAACTGACTTAGTTAAATAAAGGTTAAATAAATAAATACAACCATAAGGCCCTAACAGCTGCATTATTGTAGGAAAGGTGAATAAATACCTGTCTGTATGTAATGTAATGTAGGGCTCGATGTTTCTACCTTAGAATAACAAAATGTGATCTGATGTAATTAAGTCAGACATCACGGTCAATGGTGAGTTCAGACTAACATCTCTAATTGGTAGCTGATGTGTTTTGCCAAAATGACTCAGATGTTCTAAAGCCCATGCCCATGGCCCATGGCACAGTCAGTGAGACTTCATTAATGAGTGCACAAAGCCCGTCTGCCTGTCAAATGCTAGGGCCCATAGAGCTCTGGTCAAGGGCCCATACGGCTCTGGTCAAAAGTAGTGCACTATGTGGGTTACAGGGTGCCATTTGGAACGGATCCACAGTGTTTGTTTTCGTCAGTAAAAGCTGAGTGGCTACAGCTCTGGTCTGGTGGGTTTCACAAGGATTTGAACCCAAATATGAATTACTCACAAAAAGCTGAGGGTAAGTTTAAAAACAGAATGAAATATGACAAGAAAAAACACAGAAAGAAAGCCTCTGGTTGCTTAAGACAAGTCAGTTCTCTGGGCTGAGTAGAGGGTGGATGTTTACAGCTGTTGTTTCACCACACACACAGTTGGATTCGTACGGATATAATGACATGTATTTTTTGTGTGCAATGTGGATGCTTGTGCAGCAGGTACAGTACATATATACAGTGTAGATATTTTGTCCTGTAGCTAATGTGCTTACATATATGGAGGTATTTTCCCAAACAGAAGGGGATTTCTATCACCACGGCCGTAACCAGTGTCTCTGAATTGGTCCTTCCATTACTATAATTGCAGACACCTATTAAGTCAGTCCAGTGTTTCATTCCCCTCCCCCCCACCAACTCATAATCATAAAGCTTTGATTATTTTATTCAGCTGTTTAGTGTTAGGGCAAAAACCAAAACGTGCACTCAGCGGGGGCCCCAACACCGATTTTGGGGAAACCTGAAATAGGGAGTAGCAGATTTGTTTAGAGATACAGTAATACAGTAATGCACTTTTCTCCTTCCCACAATTACTGTAGTAGCTAGTCCTGTTCTGTCTGTCTGGGGCTCAGGTGTTGTGTGCAACATCTTGACCGCTGTCTGGTCGCCAACCAACCCTGCTGCCTGTCCAGACTCCTACACAACCCTGCTGCCTGTCCAGACTCCTACACAACCCTGCTGCCTGTCCAGACTCCTACACAACCCTGCTGCCTGTCCAGACTCCTACACAACCCTGCTGCCTGTCCAGACTCCTACACAACCCTGCTGCCTGTCCAGACCTCTACACAACCCTGCTGCCTGTCCAGACTCCTACACAACCCTGCTGCCTGTCCAGACTCCTACACAACCCTGCTGCCTGTCCAGACTCCTACACAAACCTGCTGCCTGTCCAGACTCCTACACAACCCTGCTGCCTGTCCAGACTCCTACACAACCCTGCTGCCTGTCCAGACTCCTACACAACCCTGCTGCCTGTCCAGACTCCTACACAACCCTGCTGCCTGTCCAGACTCCTACACAACCCTGCTGCCTGTCCAGACTCCTACACAACCCTGCTGCCTGTCCAGACTCCTACACAACCCTGCTGCCTGTCCAGACTCCTACACAACCCTGCTGCCTGTCCAGACTCCTACACAACCCTGCTGCCTGTCCAGACTCCTACACAACCCTGCTGCCTGTCCAGACTCCTACACAAACCTGCTGCCTGTCCAGACTCCTACACAACCCTGCTGCCTGTCCAGACTCCTACACAAACCTGCTGCCTGTCCAGACTCCTACACAACCCTGCTGCCTGTCCAGACTCCTACACAACCCTGCTGCCTGTCCAGACTCCTACACAACCCTGCTGCCTGTCCAGACTCCTACACAACCCTGCTGCCTGTCCAGACTCCTACACAAACCTGCTGCCTGTCCAGACTCCTACACAACCCTGCTGCCTGTCCAGACTCCTACACAAACCTGAGGTCTGCTTATCGTGAGAATAGCTTTGGCTAGTAATAACCCTGCTGCAGAGCAATGTTCCCACTAAACTGTGCACGTGCGCGGCAGCCCACTTCCTCCAGGACTGCCACGCAGAAGAAATGCCATGCTGCGGAGACACATAAGAGATTAGCGCCAAAGTTCTGACACATTTTAACAGACCGAACACAGTGACGGGAAATGGCAGCGAGTAGCGCGGACCGAAAGTGAGCAGGTGTAATCTGAATAAAGGGAAAAAGGCCCTTCTTGAACATAGGATGAGACATTCGTACCAATTTACTAGAGAACCAGTTTGGATTTAAGTATAACTTTTGTATGACTGATGCCTTTAGTGAGAGGTCTAATGCTTTAATATTTAATAATTTTAATAAAAATTGAGAAAAAGTTGGTGAAGCAACAGCTTTGCTGGAATCAGAACAATATGGGGGTCAGTTCTGATGATATGGAGCTGGAGGATGAGAGTCAAGGATCTGAATGGTTGGTTGTGGAAAGACATAGGAAGAAGAAAGATCATGATATTGAAAGCAGTGGAGCGTCTAGTAAAGAAAGCATAAAGAGGGCCAAGGTAGGAAGCAAGAGTAATAATGTGTTGAGTGGAAAGTGGTGATAGTGTTTGATGAGACCACAAGGCCTCACTTATCCGACTAACTAATGCCATAGAGAAAGAGGTAGGTGAAGTGAAATTAGCTTGGTTCGTTGGAAATGGTAGATTGTTAATATTGTGTAGTAGCCAGGCTCAGCAAAAGAAGATTCTGAAAATGGAAACGCTTAATTGGAAGAAAATGAAAAGCCATGTCCCTGGTGCTAGATTGAAGGGAAGTCATCACTGGAATCCCAACATCTATGTTGATGTTAAAGAAAATGTGAAGGAAGGCAGAATGATAGAGGCCAAAAGGTTGATCAGCAGGAAAGAGGGTCAAAGAAGTGAAAACTTATCAGTGATGCTGAGGTTTGAGAAAGTCTTGCCGGGAAAAGTACATATAGGATTCCTTAGTTTAAATGTTCGAGAATTTGTTCCATATGCACTGCAGTGTTTCAAATGCCAAAGAATGGGACATGTAGCTGCTCAGTGTAAAGGAAATAAAAGATGTGCCAAGTGTGGAGGGGCCATGATTACAGTGAATGTGGAAGCAATGTGAAGATTAAGTGCTGCAATTGTGTGGTAGAACACAGTGCAGCATTTGGTGGATGCCATGTACAGAGAGAGGCTAGAGAGGCTCAGAGATATAGCACCATTCATGATGTATCATATGCAGAGGCCGTAAAAAAGATTGGTAGAACTACAGTGCGGACTGACAGAGCTTACATGGACAGAAGTGGACCTACTGTCGGGGATGGCGCTTCTGATGGTCCTGGCAGGGTTTCCAGGCCTGTTCAGAAATCTTGTGCTCATGAATGTGCGGTGTCAAAGGACACTTTGATAATGAATAAAGTTGACTTCATAGTTTTTATTGGTAAGGTTATCAATACGACTCGGGTTGTGGAAAGCAGAAATGCCAGGTTGAAGGTTATTGTGGAGATGGCAAAAGAGATATTGGGAGTATCATATGTTACTGTTGACATGCTGAAAAGGGTGGAGTGTTTCTGCATGATATAGATCAGTTTAATGCGTTGGGGAGGGTTTTTGGGGGTGAGGGTGTGGTAGAAGTTAGGGATTTATTTGGTTTCGATTTTTTTTCATGGTAGTACACAATTGGGCAGATCCTGATCGATCGTACAATGGACTGCCATGCTATCATAGAAGAAGAAGAAGATACGAGATTTAACTTCACTGAGTTCACCCCATTAGTTTGCACTACATAGATCAAAAAATATTCTGTGATCGAATCAACATTATATCAGCCCCTTTTCAATGCAACAAACAAATCTAACTTTGCAAGATTGAGTCTGTGATTTTGCTATAGGCAGAGCCAGAGAGCAACGGAGTAGAATTCTATTGGCAGGGGTAGCCCATGAGCAGTCGTTCAGTTAATGCGCATTTCAGATCAGTTTAGATAAGAGCACAGTGTGCACATTTTATTTTTATTTAACTAGGCATGTCAGTTAAGAATTAAGAACAAATTCTTATTTACAATGACAGCCTAAAAACAGTGGGTTAACTGCCTTGTTCAGGGGCAGAACGACAGATTTTTACCTTGGCAGCTCAGGGATTCGATCTAGCAACCGTTCGGTTACTGTCCCAACGCTCTAACCACTAGAATATCTGCCACCCCATTTGTTGATGTTCTTCGCTAATTAGCAAGTTATTTGCTAGTTAGCAAGTTATTAGCCCAGTTATAGATACGTATGGGGAGTTACTGCTTCCAACAAAAGCACAAAACATGTAGGCTACATTTCAAGCGGTCTTTTGAGACAGGCTTGAATATGCAAATAAGCCAACAGGCAGAGGGGTAGCCTACATTGTGGGCCAGTGCCAATCTCTCTGAGCTTGTCTCGCTCTTCACTGTTATCCATGCGTGGCTGATCACATGACACCTAACACAGACTGACACTTCAACATCATTTGGCACAAAGTATGGCAGTGAGCCCATTTCCTGTGAACACTTGTCTTGGGTGACCAGTAATAACTATAGTACTGTATGTCTTTACACACTCTTTGGTTGAATTCACAAATTCAAATTATTTTAGTCTGTGGGGAAATATTTACCTTTAATGTGGTCATACATTTGGCAGGAGGTTAGGAAGTGCAGCTCAGTTTACCTACTCCTCTCTCTCAATTCCGCCTTAATCTGTTGCTGATTTTCACATTGATTGTTGATGTTGCCATAGCAGCAGACATAAAACCAAAAGTGCAGAAGGAGAGAGGAGAAGGGAGAGGAGTGAGGGTAAAAGCATAGTACACAGAGTGGGTGGGAGGCTGCAGTATAGGTGGGAAGGGGATGGGGGGGGGGGGGGGGGGGGGGGGGGGGGGTAGCATTGTTGCTAGCCTGATCCCAGGTCTGTTTGTGCTCCCTTGTCAACTCCTATGGTAATTGTCACGTAATTAAACCATAATGTCTCATGACAGTGTAAGTCATAGCATGTTTTCATCATGAATAATACTGATGAGCAGAAGGGTGTTAACTGGCCCAGACAGTCATGGAATACAGATCTACTGCAATACATGCATTATGGGGTGGAGACAGACAGGAGGAACACAAGCGAGACACACAAACTCACCCTCTTCATTCTTCTTCCTACAATGATCAAAGGAAACAAAACTGCAATAATGTCTTCCTCTGTGGCAAGACTACTGTAAATAACAGTACCTTTACTTATTAACATTTTGACACGTTAACATATTGCTGCAACACCACAGTCATTTTTACGACCCAAAGCGCCAACAAGGCAGTTTGTTTGTCGGAAAATGTGTTGCTCTTACTACATCTTCCAATCTGAAAGATCTTTCGGTAAAAACAGATCTACAACACCAATGTTTCCTGAATTACCATGGCTTCTATGTGCTTATCCATCTATGAAATGTATGCATGCATCTAATTAGATCAAACCAAATGAAGCATTTAAGCGTAAGACCTAAATGGATTGACTCCAAAAGAGTCTAATGACATTACAGGGAGTGTTCTCTAGGCACGGAAATGACCCATGATACAGGTCAACTAACCCTCATTCAGTTGAGTAGGAGTGGGGGGGTACTAGAAGATAGTGCTACTGAGGGTAGACGGCAGTGCCTTGCTGCATGCAGTACATCCAGAGGTTTGTTGAACGGCGTGTGACTGGAGTCGAGCTGGTCGACTGAGATTCTTTGGAATGCATGCAAATATGTGTATGGAAGCAAACCAAGGTAGGGCTAACAGACTGCAGCTGGGTTCCACTTCCAACCCACTAGAAACTGTTTTCTCAAGTCTGGCTAGTATAGTGAGCTGGAGCTACAATAGGAAATGAATATGATAGCAGGCTGAGTAATTCCATAAACATTAATGTATTGTCAAAATACCATATACTGTACATGCACTCATGCAAAGACATCAGTGCACAGAACAAGGGACTGTGGTCTATTCCAGTCTGAACTCCTTACCTGCTCCATAATCACACTGTACTGTACTATACTGTATATTCACACATTGCACCATTAATGGCGGTTGGTTTCGGTTAATTCTGACACATACCAGTTGACGCATCATTCATGGGAAGTGACTGGCTTGTTAATGAGTGGTTGGACCACATACCATACATACAACATCCAGTGTCATGACAAGGTAACTAATGACGTCATCTGTCATGACATGTCAACATAGCCAGGTATAGCGCCATTGACTGTTCATCATGGTAACGTTACCTCTGTTGGTCCTTCAACAATGTTGAAGTCAAATTCTCCCAAGAAAGTAGCCTGGTCCCAGATCTGTCTTTCCAACTCCTATGGTCAATGTTGGAGCCGTGACATTGACTGTAGGAGTTGGCAATACAGCACAAACTGATCTGAGACCAGGCTACTAAGAAAGAACACATAATTGTCCAGAAATCTGCTGCGGGCCCATAAATGGAGGGCTGACAGCTGACTGCACTACAGTAAATGCTGTTTAGTCAGCTACCTACTCAGCACTATTTGACCGCGATGCCAGAGTGTAACCCTTATAGCCCTTCTTACACCCAACTAAACTGATCCCAGACAGCCTGGCAAATGAGCTGTCAACTTAAAAGCTTTTCCTGAAACTGAGACGTCCTCTCACACCCACAAGCACACACACATTGATTAACGCAGGCATGCGCACACACATGCACGAACGTACAAACACACACTCAAGGAGTCAACCAAGACTTCAGCAAACTACATCAACATGCTACAGTATGTACCTCCATGTCTCATTAAAAAGCAGCGAGAGCAGCTCAGATTGTCCATGATGCACTATGGTCATACCCTGCCCCCACAACGGGTGATAAGAGGGTTTCAGTGTTTGCTGCAAGTACAGTCTAAAATTAGTAACAATATTTCAATCCAAGTGTGATAATACCCTACACGTGTCTGGTATCTACTTAACACAGCATCTCACACTTTGGTGGAGAGAAAAGATCAATGTATATCTTTCTTTAGTACAAGGTAGATTGACAGAGAAAAAGTGTGTAGATTGTTGTTGGTTAGAAACATGTCTAACAGAGGGTCTTTCCATTGTGTCATCTATCAAACTATGTCATTCTGGACTTCATCAGACTATTTTTGTCTTGAGTGCTATATTGTCTGCTCAGCTGTTCTTCCACAAGCTTCTTCAATAAACATGTTGGAGGGTAGAGGATTCTATATGTGATCCTGTGTGGCTCAGTTGGTAAGAGCACGGCTATAGCAATGCCAAGGTTGGTTGTAGGTTCACTTATTATAGGGATCACACATGCACTCACTGTACTATAAGTGGCTTTTTACATGAATAAGAGGGTGTACTGAGCCTTCATCCTCTTAATGCGTCAACTTGGAGCAGCCATCAGCTTTAGAGGAGTGCAGTAGAGATATCTACAGCTAGCTACACTATATTAAACTCTGCTGGGTTGACTTTAGATATTTCCTTATTTAACCAGGCAAGTCAGTTAAGAACAAACTCTTATTTACAATGATGGCTTACCCCGGTCAAACCCTAACCCGGACGACACTGGGCCAATTGTGCACCGACCTATGGGACTCCCAATCACAGCCAGTTGTGATACAGCCTGGAATCGAGCCAGGGTCTGTAGTGACACCTCTAGCACTGAGATGCAGTGCCTTAGACGGCTACGCCACTCAGGAGACCACAAATTAGATAGAACCACCATCTATCTTCTACAGTCACAGGCAGAGTCCCAAATGGCACCCTAAAGTAGTGCATTATGTAGGGATATAGAGTGCCATTTGAGATGCACTCACATATTTAGCAGCAGCAGTCAGACAATAAAACCCTTTCATAGTTCCATAATTTATGCTGACAACATATATTATTTATGGTGTTTCTGAGCTATTTGCTGGTAGAGAGATTCCCCAGCCAGACTCTCTATAGTTCCAGCACTAACATGTTTCCTATTCGTGAGTGTAAAAAAAATGGTTTATGTTGCATTAACTTACTCTGGGGTCTAACATGATAGAATGTTACTGATTAACAAGGCCATCCCTGGTCACTGTCATCCCAAGACATCTTTGAAAGACCTCTTCTCATCCCATCTCTTTCTTTGAATAGATGGATATCATATGAATTCTACTGAAATGACACTGAAGTGAAAAGATGGTGGCTCAATTCCATATCACCCACTTCCCGTAGGCCCTCCATTTGTGCGTTCACACTCGCCTCCGCAATATGCGCAAGTGTCCCAAATTTAGGGAGTGAAAATGATCGAGGGTGTATTGGCTAACTAGACCCTTCGATAGCCACTTCAACCAAGCCAGCATGGATGCAGGTTCCAGAGCAAAGTGCTATCCCAACACACACAGCAATATGTTTGGAGTTTGCGCAATTTCATACTAAAGAATTGAGAGGTGTGCCAAATTATATTACATGTGCTATGGTGTCCACCCAGTCTGCCCAAAGTGCGGGGAAACATTTGATTATGCAGCTTTCTCGCAGCGACATGAGGATTTTACATGTTGTGGTGGTCGTCTTCAAAGTTGTTTCTGCTGGTCGCAAAAAGCTAAATTAGCATAAAATGAGCTGAAATAAATGTAAACGGCTTTGAAAATAAAATGCTTGTGGTATGCTCCATGCTCTGTTGACATTTCAGAGATACACTTGTTTTTGTGAGAAATCCTAGAAAAAGCATTAATATGAAAAGCGTATACTAAAATGTGAAAATACTACATGTCATGTCTCAAAATCAATATCTATTTTACCTCTATATTATTTAAAATCCTGTGGATTCGAGAGGAAAGATGACGAATTCAACAGGAAAGTGAGCCTGTTAGGTAGCCTTCATTCTCGCAAAGCATCCAGCCTAGCTGACACAATGCTCTGCAATGTTCTGTATTTTTGACCACTTTTTTTTCTGGCCATTGATTTAGTCACCCGAATTTTGGCCATCCTACATGGGTAAAACATCCTACAAGGGTAATTGAACAGATTATGATAGAGACATGAGGTTAGGACTATTGTTTTTCTTAAAGGATTATCTACACAATTAACATATTATTTTACCCATTGGTCAAAATATGCGTTTTTGATTGGACACCCTACAGGTATGTTTGTTTGTGCCTGATTTCGAGGCTTGATACATAAAACAAATGAAATACCGCCAATGTTTAACTGTTACCGAGGTTTACTTCTTGTTAAATGGCAAGGAGGATTAGTTAATTAGAATTTCATTATTATTTAAATGTGGAACATAAATTGCATCACAAGTGTGTCCCGAAGTTGATGGGTTTATTAATGAATACCCTCGCCACTCTATTGATAGCCCCATAGAACCACCCTGATCTCACGAGCTTACGTTCTGCTATCTGTGTAGCAAACAGAATGTAAGCATGCCTGACCAGGATGATTCATACGAGGTTACTCTATTTAAGTCACCCCTAGGAGTTGTCACCAACACGTGGCACGGAGGGCATTCAGAATGAGTTGGTAGTGGCGAGGGGCTACTTTGGGATTCACCAGGTCATGTATTAAGATGATGATCCACTGTATAGGTCAGAGAAGGCTGTGATCAGGTCAGAGGTCATGACCTTTAGTCTCTGAGACACTAGGCTACTACAACAGACCAGCTGGTGTAATGATGACCTCGGCTCTGAAAGTAATCTACTACATTCTATAAATGAAGGAAAAACAATCCACACAAACACACTTTCTATCTCTATTGTTAATTTGTCCTTAACAAGGAGAAAGTTCCCCACATATTGTGGACCATGTTATTACTGCATAATGTGGTGTTATGCATTTTCACTATTCCGTGGGAAAGTGTCCATGCACTACTGCCCTACCAAGCAAAAGAGCAGTAACTGCTCATAGAGTGAAACTGAGAAAAATGACTTCAAAGTTTTTTTACTGTCCAGCCAACTGAATTGTAGGCAGAACATTGGAGATGTGGTTGTCTGTTGTTTTTTATTCATATTGACCCCGACCTCTAACATGACATTTGTCCCTAGACGGCAGTTACTGCCTTCTTGCTTGGTACACCCACTGGAATACGTTTCCATGACGATTGTTTTTAACACAAACTTGTGTTAATATATTTATTTGTATGTGGCTGTCCTTGTCATAAAGTTTGACACTTGTATCAACGAAGAACAATACCAAGGTCAACCGTAGACACAGCAGCACAAAGCTCAGTGAAACCAAGGTAAAAGGCAGTAAGTAACTGACGTGTGTGATGGCAGTAACTGACGTGTGTGATGGCAGTTACTGCCTTTTTCCTTGGTTTCACCTTAACTTTTTGCAGTTACTGCAAACATGACCCCCCATTTTCTCCAATACACAACACAATGGAGTCAGGATATTTGTCCAAAAGATAAAGCATGCATTTAATGTATAAAAAAAGTAAATAACTCCTTTTTGACCAAATGCAGTTGTCTCTTGTTTGGTAGGGCAGACTAGACCTACTCACCTAGCAAATATGTAAGGTGCATTGTGCAGAGCTTTTACTGAAATGATGTTGAATAGGAGTTATTATCTGATGAACATAGATGTTTATCTGGCTTCAGGGACCCTTTGACCATGGGAATTCACACGACAACAAAAAACAGCCCATTGCGTTTAAACAAATGCTTATATTTATGGTGAAGTAAAAACAACATGTTGTTGATGCCACCAATGTCGTTCACTCCCGAATTCCAAGTTATGCAAGTCTACTCTTGGCTACTGCTGCTCCCTCCAGATGCATTTAGGCTAATAAATGAGTCTAACCTGACCGTCAAAACACAAGCAAATACATTTGTACAACATTTGTAATTTGATGGGATCTCTATGTACCAACCTTTCACCTGAGTCTCGTAATCCCCAATAATCTCCTTGTCCTTCTTGACTCTCGTATGAGATGACATGATTCTTTAGGAATTAATTATGGAAGCCTGTAGACGTCGCCTTAAGACACCACAACGTAGCCTACAAATCTCTTCGCCAGATGCGTAAAGCAGGGTGGGCTTCATGCGTTTCAAAGAACTTCAGTGTCCCAAATTGCACTTGAGGTTGCAAGGCGATCAATGCGACTTTGAAATGCAAAACAAATAAGGATACCTCCCCTCTGTCGTCAACATAGCATTTTAGAATGTCTGTAAAAATAAAAAAGAATCTGCATTTACTGCATGTTCAGTAAATTATATGTTTCAATATAACCACTGCCTTGAAGCAGGGTGTATGCGCAAGTGTTGCATCGTGCGATTTTCAATGCGTCTTCCAGCCGCCCTTTTTCCTGCAAGTTCTCGGTCTGCTGCAGCAAGCCAGGAAGAGTTGGACGCTAAAGTCATCTCAGACTCCTCCCACACTCGCCTCCCCTCACACAATCTTTCACACTCTCAGTCTCTCACTCACACATACACACTCCCTCACGTACACATGCATGCTGACACACTCCCTCACATACACACACATGCAGAGAGGGTAATTGCAGTACAGTGGTTATGCACATGAATCTGACAATGATACACTGCTCAAACAAAATAAAGGGAACACGAAAATAACACATTCTAGATCTGAATGAATGAAATATTCTTATTAAATACTTTTTTCTTTACATAGTTGAATGTGCTGACAACAAAATCACTCAAAAATGATCAATGGAAATCAAATTTATCAACCCATGGAGGTCTGGATTTGGAGTCACACTCAAAATTAAAGTGGAAAACCACACTACAGGCTGATCCAACTTTGATGTAATGTCCTTAAAACAAGTCAAAATGAGGCTCAGTAGTGTGTGTGGCCTCCACGTGCCTGTATGACCTCCCTACAACGCCTGGGCATGCTCCTGATGAGGTGGCGGATGGTCTCACATTTACATTTACATTTAAGTCATTTAGCAGACGCTCTTATCCAGAGCGACTTACAAATTGGTGCATTCACCTTATGACATCCAGTGGAACAGCCACTTTACAATAGTGCATCTAAATCTTTTAAGGGGGGGGGGGGGTCAGAAGGATTGCTTTATCCTATCCTAGGTATTCCTTGAAGAGGTGGGGTTTCAGGTGTCTCCGGAAGGTGGTGATTGACTCCGCTGTCCTGGCGTCGTGAGGGAGTTTGTTCCACCATTGGGGTGCCAGAGCAGCGAACAGTTTTGACTGGGCTGAGCGGGAACTGTACTTCCTCAGTGGTAGGGAGGCGAGCAGGCCAGAGGTGGATGAACGCAGTGCCCTTGTTTGGGTGTAGGGCCTGATCAGAGCCTGAAGGTACTGAGGTGCCGTTCCCCTCACAGCTCCGTAGGCAAGCACCATGGTCTTGTAGCGGATGCGAGCTTCAACTGGAAGCCAGTGGAGAGAGCGGAGGAGCGGGATGACGTGAGAGAACTTGGGAAGGTTGAACACCAGACGGGCTGCGGCGTTCTGGATGAGTTGTAGGGGTTTAATGGCACAGGCAGGGAGCCCAGCCAACAGCGAGTTGCAGTAATCCAGACGGGAGATGACAAGTGCCTGGATTAGGACCTGCGCCGCTTCCTGTGTGAGGCAGGGTCGTACTCTGCGGATGTTGTAGAGCATGAACCTACAGGAACGGGCCACCGCCTTGATGTTAGTTGAGAACGACAGGGTGTTGTCCAGGATCACGCCAAGGTTCTTAGCGCTCTGGGAGGAGGACACAATGGAGTTGTCAACCGTGATGGCGAGATCATGGACCGGGCAGTCCTTCCCCGGGAGGAAGAGCAGCTCCGTCTTGCCGAGGTTCAGCTTGAGGTGGTGATCCGTCATCCACACTGATATGTCTGCCAGACATGCAGAGATGCGATTCGCCACCTGGTCATCAGAAGGGGGAAAGGAGAAGATTAATTGTGTGTCGTCTGCATAGCAATAATAGGAGAGACCATGTGAGGTTATGACAGAGCCAAGTGACTTGGTGTAAAGCGAGAATAGCAGAGGGCCTAGAACAGAGCCCTGGGGGACACCAGTGGTGAGAGCGCGTGGTGAGGAGACAGATTCTCGCCACGCCACCTGGTAGGAACGACCTGTCAGGTAGGACGCAACCCAAGCGTGGGCCGCGCCGGAGATGCCCAACTCGGAGAGGGTGGAGAGGAGGATCTGATGGTTCACAGTATCGAAGGCAGCCGATAGGTCTAGAAGGATGAGAGCAGAGGAGAGAGAGTTAGCTTTAGCAGTGTGGAGCGCCTCCGTGATACAGAGGACGTTAGGGCGAACCTCAGCGAACCTCAATAACTACACAATTATCTTTGATACAAAGACGGCTATGTAGCTAGCTAAGTAGCTAGCTAAGATCAAACAAATCAAAGATAGCAAAGACAACTGTGTAGCCAGCTAACACTACCCTAATCAAGTCGTTCCGTTGTAATGCACTCGTTTCTACAATGCTGCTATTCGGTGGCTAGCTGGCTAGCTAGCAGTGTTGGCTACGTTACGTTACGTTAGGACGAAAATAGCTGGCTAGCGAACCTCAATAACTACACAATTATGTTTGATACAAAGACGGCTATGTAGCTAGCTAAGATCAAACAAATCAAACCGTTGTACTGTAATGAAAATGAAAATGAAAATGAAATGGTAACACTACCTGTGGAGCGAAGCGGAATGCGACTACTCCCTCCAACCCGGAAGCTATCCTGAGGGATCTCCTCCCAGACCTGGACTAAAGCATCCGCCAACTCCTGGACAGTCTGTGGTGCAACGTGGCGTTGGTGGATGGAGCGAGACATGATGTCCCATATGTGCTCAATTGGATTCAGGTCTGGGGAACGGGCGGGCCAGTCCATAGCATCAATGCCTTCCTCTTGCAGGAACTGCTGACACACTCCAGCCACATGAGGTCTAACATTGTCTTGCATTAGGAGGAACCCAGGGCCAACCGCACCAGCATATGGTCTCACAAGGGGTCTGAGGATCTCATCTCGGTACCCAATGGCAGTCAGGCTACCTCTGGCGAGCACATGGAGGGCTGTGCGGCCCCCCAAAGAAATGCCACCCCACACCATGACTGACCCACTGCCAAACCGGTCATGCTGGAGGATGTTGCAGGCAGCAGAACGTTCTCCACGGCGTCTCCAGACTCTGTCACGTCTGTCACATGTGCTCATGTGCTCAGTGTGAACCTGCTTTCATCTGTGAAGAGCACAGGGCGCCAGAGGCGAATTTGCCAATCTTGGTGTTCTCTGGCAAATGCCAAACGTCCTGCACGGTGTTGGGCTGTAAGCACAACCCCCACCTGTGGACGTCGGGCCCTCATACCACCCTCATGGAGTCTGTTTCTGACCGTTTGAGCAGACACATGCACATTTGTGGCCTGCTGGAGGTCATTTTGCAGGGCTCTGGCAGTGCTCCTCCTTGCACAAAGGCGGAGGTAGCGGTCCTGCTGCTGGGTTGTTGCCCTCCTACAGCCTCCTCCACGTCTCCTGATGTACTGGCCTGTCTCCTGGTAGCGCCTCCATGCTCTGGACACTACGCTGACAGACACAGCAAACCTTCTTGCCAAAGCTCGCATTGATGTTCCATCCTGGATGAGCTGCACTACCTGAGCCACTTGTGTGGGTTGTAGACTCCGTCTCATGCTACCACTAGAGTGAAAGCACCGCCAGCATTCAAAAGTGACCAAAACATCAGCCAGGAAGCATAGGAACTGAGAAGTGGTCTGTGGTCACCACCTGCAGAACCACTCCTTTATTGGGGGTGTCTTGCTAATTGCCTCTAATTTCAACCTGTTGTCTATTCCATTTGCACAACAGCATGTGACGTTTATTGTCAATCAGTGTTGCTTCCTAAGTGGACAGTTTGATTTCACAGAAGTGTGATTGACTTAGAGTTACATTGTGTTGTTTAAGTGTTCCTTTTATTTTTTTGAGCAGTGTATTTAGCAGTGTTGCTGATACATGTTGACAGATTTCAAAATGATGAGATTGAAAGAGGCACGTCATCGTTAGCACACAGACACTGGTGACCTGGAAAGGCTGCTTTATAGACCTCAATTCAGCCCTCTGAATATGTCCCTCATAACAGACAAAGGCTTTTTGGTTATCTGATGTAGGCCTAATAATATCACCAACCTCAACATGGCTGATGTTTTTGACAACAATGTTGACAGTTGTAAAAATTGTCAATGACACTGAATGCTGTTTTGACACAGCTGTTCTGAATGATGAAAGATAATAGGTTTTCATGTTTCTCCAGTGGAAAATATTATTCAGCAATAACTCTGTATGACTCACATAGCCTTCATTTCAAAGACAGTTTGAAGATTAGACTTACCACTAAGTCAGTGAAAGAAGATGACTTTGAACTGTTACCATTCTGTGTCATGAGGCGTTCTGTTTTTGAGCATTGCTGATTCTCAAAACCTTGTGCACAGGGTTGAATGTCTAAAGACATGTTCAACAGATTTGTATTGCCTGGAGGTTTCATGGTATCTACGAATGATATGAAGAGTTCACTCAAATTCTATTACTGCATGTCATATCTGATTCCAAGTAAAGTTATGACTCCTGTTAGGATATTAATTGTAATATCATCCAAAATAAGCAGTCACGCAATGAAGGGCATTAAAAAGACAGCATTAAAAATCAGGTCAAAAATCACAGTAAAAGACAGGATCAAAATCAGAATAGTATGTTGGCAGTGGCACGGCATTCAAAATCATGAATAGAGCACATGGTTCCAGAGTGGTATTTTTTAGCAGAGCATTCTTTCAGACACTTGGAACAAGATATTGACCTGTGGCAGCCAACAACTGGACTTTGAACATAGCCAAGAAGCAATTTGTGTTTGTCGTGCTGACTCGCTGCACTCTCGACAACTACTGTGATTATTATTATCTGACCATGCTGGTAATTTACGAACATTTGAACATATTGACCATGTTCTGTTATAATCTCCACCCGGCACAGCCAGAAGAGGACTGGCCACCCCTCATAGCCTGGTTCCTCTCTAGGTTTCTTCCTAGGTTTTGGCCTTTCGAGGGAGTTTTTCCTAGCCACCGTGCTTCTACACCTGCATTGCTTGCTGTTTGGGGTTTTAGGCTGGGTTTCTGTACAGCACTTTGAGATATCAGCTGATGTACGAAGGGCTATATAAATACATTTGACTTGATTTGATTTGTGTGACTCTTGAATGAGAAGCTTCTCTTTCCCAAATCCAATCTCTCCTAACTCAACTCAGAGCCCCAAGGTATTGCAGTGAAGGTATTGCAATGACATCGTCACTGTTCTTGAGGCCCAACAAGGCTCCATTGTCCATGTCCCATTCCAACTGCATTCCAAATGGCACCCTATTCCCTATTTAGTGGACTTATTTTGACCAGGACCTATAGGGCTCTGGTCAAAAGTAATGCACTACATTGGGAGTAGGGTGCTATTCGGGTTGCATCCTGAGTAATTCATTAATACATTAGCCTCTTTGGGAGCCATGCTGGTCAACCTCTACTGTAGTGAGCGTCTGAAGACTAACACATTATATATAATATCCTCTCTCACTTCCAGGGTTTTTAATAAAAAATATTTAAGCACAATGCACAATAAGTGTAACGGTTTCTCTCCTCCTCTTCGTCTAAAGAGGAGGAGTAGGGATCAGACCAAAATTCAGCGGGTTGTGAATACATAATGAATATTTATTAACAGAACGACGAAACACGAAAACTCTTTAACAAACTACAAAACAAATAAACGACGTAGACTGACCTAAAACATGAGAACTTACAAATACACGAAGAACGCACAAACAGGAACAGACTACAAACCAACGCTACAGTCCCGTGTGGTACGAACATACATACAGACACGGAAGACAATCACCCACAAACAAACAGTGAGAACAGCCTACCTTAATATGGTTCTCAATCAGAGGAAACGTCAAACACCTGCCTCTAATTGAGAACCATATCAGGCAACACATTAAACCCAACATAGAAACACAACACATAGAATGCCCACCCAGCTCACGTTCTGACCAAAAAACAAAGGATTAATACAATAACTAGGGTCAGAACGTGACAATAAGAAGTCAGAAAGTGAGCGAGGCACTGGAGCATTTGCGTTACGTTTACCCAATTCTATTTTCAGTCATGCCACTTTAATTCACCTAATTTACTGTCCTGCTGGTATTTATCCTGGAAATAACATATCCTTTGAGTAATACCTCACTCTACTCTTCATATCTCTCAATGGTCTCATTAATACAGTGGTTCCCTTGCCAATGTGAACTGACATCTATTCATTTTACCTTTTTGACTGACCAATGGGGAGCAGGGGATCCCATCCAGTGTGGTGGGACTGTCTGAAAACATTACTAGCTGTAAAACCCTTGCTTCATCCCTCAATTCCTTGCCTCCCTCTCAAAGCTCATTGGAGGAGGTCTGAGGGAGGGACCTTGGCTGCTCTCTGATAAGATTTAAGAGGGAGGGAATTTATTTACTGAACAACTGTATGTTTTTAGATACAGCCAGGATCTGGTAAAATGACATTTGACCCGTGAGATGAGCCACTAGTGGAGGAGAGACACCCAGGCTTTTAATGACTGACCCTGAACTGACCCCTGGGATGGGAACACTGATAGGTTAGACTGCTGAAACAAGGTTAACTGCCAGATAATTAATACAGGTCACTTTAGGTTGAAAAAGGATGACAATGTCAAGGTTTCTTCAAGACACTTTACTGTAATATGTCTCCTCTCAGTACGGGGTGGAATCTGTCACATTTACAGTGACTTTATAGCACTGATTAGATCCTGATCTAGTCGCGTATTATTGAGATTGTATTCTACAACTTTGGTGATAACTTTATTACTTGGATTTCCTAGTAGGACATATTATGCTTAGGAGACATTGAAATGAAAAAAATTCTAAACAGCAGATTGTCTATCATTGTTCTGGGTGTATACATTTTACTGTTAGTAACCTCCACTTGCTGTGCTCAGAGTTGGATACCTTGTGCACAATGCACATTATATGAAACACACTGCATTAAGCAGCAACGGTTCACTTCAGGCACAGACACATTTTCTGCTCTTCTGAGTCCACCACTTCCATGACTGCACAGAACCCTCTTGAGTGACAGTAGTATTCTTCTTCACTTACAATATTATTTGGGAATCTCCACAGGGCCTCTTGGCAAAGTCTAATAATATGCCTCTGTAGTTTTGGGAGAAAATACTTAAATCAACTGGATTACATTTTAAACTCCCTTCTGTATTAGTGCTTCATGACTCGACTGTTTGAAGATGGTCCATAATAAATTAGACAAATATTACATTTGATAATACTAGTGGATTTTGTGTAATGTCAGCGTTCGCTGTGATTGCTCCAAAGCACAACGGAATGTGGTGTTGTCTTATGGGAATGGTAAGCCTATTTTATAATCTATTATCACATTATAAGCTCCTGGCATCCTATAGGTTTAGGCTATGTATAAGTCCCCTACTTCTCTGGACACAGTCTTATCATACACATGTGTTTTTATCGGTGTATGTAGTTGATTTCCTGATATTTATTTTGGCAGGTTATTGAAGTGGTTACAAAGCATGGCATTTCACTGCGCTGTGTCTACATGGTCAACCAGCATCAAGCTGCCCTCTGCTGGGGCAAGCATACACTGACAGAATATGCTTCAAGTGGAAACTTCTACCATGACAAATACACACAGCATACTGAGCAGTACCAGTACACACCATAGTACACACCACAGAACACTCAGCAGTAAACAGAGCCAAGGAGACAGTGATCTAAATATGATTTCACATAATCTATATAAATAATGTGGGTTTTCACATATTCCAGCCCCTCTATAGTCCCAATCAGTGTTAGATAGAATGTTACGGTCCTGTCCGCCTGTGGGGAAAACAAGCGGTGGTTACCAAGTTTACCCCATTGGCTCATATAAAGAAAAAATACATTTTTCAAACACAATTTTCTTGTTGTCTGCTTGTTTTAGTCAATTACAAAATAACATTAAAGAAGAGTTCAACATGTCTAAAGAGTCATTGTCCACATGGCCTGCTCCTAAGTGTTCACACTATGCAACATTAAAGCTGCTACAAGTAGGATTTTTATTTTATTTTCGCACTGTAATTTCAGAAACTAGGCAAGTCATTTAAGAACACATTCTTCTTAACAATGACGGGCGTGACAGCCTGGACATATCAAATCCAAATCAAATTGTATTTGTCACATGCACCGAATACAACAGCTGTTGACCTTACAGTGAAATGTTTACTTACAAGCCCTTCACCAACAACGCAGTTTTAAGAAAATACCTTAAAAAAGTTAGAGATAAGAATAACATATAATTAAAGAGCAGCAGTCTTCACGACTGTCTTGGTGTGCATGGACCCTGTTACTTTGTTGGTGATGTGGACGCCAAGGAATTTGAAGCTCTCAACCTGCTCCACTACAGCCCTGTTGATGAGAATGGGGGCGTGCTCGGTCCTCCTTTTCCTGTAGTCCACAATCCTCCTTTGTCTTGATCATGTTGAGAGAGAGGTTGTTGTCCTTGCACCACACGACCAGGTCTCTGATCTACTCCCTATAGCCTGCCTCATCGTTGTCGGTGATCAAGCCTATCACTTTTGTGTCATCGGCAAACTTAATGATGGTGTTGGAGTCGTGCCTGGCCGCGCAGTCATGAGTGAACAGGGAGTACAGGAGGGGACTGAGCATGCACCCCTGAGGGGCCCCCCGTGTTGAAAATCAGACTGGCTTATGTGTTGTTACCTACCCTTACCACCCGAAGGCGGCCCGTCAGGAAGTCCAGGATCCAGTTGCAGAGGGAGGTGTTTAGTCCCAGGATCCTTAGCTTAGTGATGAGCTTTGAGGGCACTATGGTGTTGAACATGGGCTGTAGTCAATGAATAGCACTCTCACATAGGTGTTCCTTTTGTCCAGGTGTGAAAGGGCAGTGTGGAGTGCCATAAAGATTGAATCATATGTGGATCTGTTTGGGCGGTATGCAAATTGGAGTGGGTCTAGGGATTCTAGGATAATGACATATCTGTCGCTAATAGTGGAAGAATAGTTTTTCACAGTATTACTTCCCTGCTAGTGTTGTGATTGGCTGTGATTTTCACCTATTGATTTCTCCCGCTGGAGCAACATCTGTTGTCAAAATGGGAAAGCTGTTTTGACATTGTGGCTGTGTTATCTAGTGGAAAGCCCTCTGTCTTTTCCTGGTTGCTAAAATTCTACACTGTTCGCTCAATTTAAGTTTATGTGAGAAAACAAGAATAGTGAATAGTGTAGGGAATCATTGTACCATCTAAAAAATATATATTGTTTTTATAGCTGTTCGAAGCTGGTGGACCAAAACCCGAAAGTAAAAAGCTCAATTAGCGCTTGAGCCTTTCACTTTCTGTGTTGGTCCAATCAATAGGCGAATATTACAGCCAATCACAACACTGGCGGTTAAGTATTGCTGTGAAAAACTATAATTCCACTATTACCGCAGTCTAATGTTGAGTTAAACCCCTCCATTTTTCCCTCAGAACGGCATCAATTCATCTGGGCATGGCCTCTACAAGGTGTCAAAAGCGTTCCACAGGGATTCTGGCCCATGTTGACTCCCCAGGCTTCCCACAGTTGTGTCAAGTTGAATGGATGACCTTTGGGTGGTGGACCATTCTTGATACACAGGAAACTGCTGAGCGTGAAAAACCCAGCAGCGTAGCAGTTCTTTACTGGTACGCCAGGCATCTACTACCATACCCTGTTCAACAACCTGGCACCAGAGCATTTTATATTATTCTGTGATGTAAATCGGAGACACCATTTAGTATGATATGTTACGTTTAGTATTGGTATATTAATTTGCGAATGTCCATCACCCATTTCGTATGATATGATAAGAATTACAATTCGTATTATATGTTCCGAATTTGCAAAATGTACCATATGTTATGAATTAGCAAATCGTGTTATATATTGCAAGTTTGCAAATGTCCAATATGTTACGAATTTGCACAACGTATTATACATTACAAATTTGCAAAGGTATGATGTGTTACGAATTCTAGCTAGGTGGCTAATGTTAGCTAGCTTGCTAACTTTAGCTATGGTAGGGGTTAGGGTTAGGGGTTAGGGTTAAGTTTAGGAGTTAGGTTAAAGGGTTAAGGTTAGGGGTAGGGTTAGAGGAAGGGTTAGCTAACATGCTAAGTAGTTGTAAAGTAGATAAAAAGCAGTAAGTAGTTGAAAAGTTGCTAATTAGATAAAATGCTAAAGTTGTCCATGATGAGATTTGAACTCGCAACCCCCAATCATCCACCCGACTAACCACCCTACTTTTGATTTTGCCTTATGTAACCATCTGTCTTATGTAACCATACCATATGTAACATATGATACTAAATGGAATGTTTTAGATTTACGTACAGAATAATACAAAATGTTCTGAGACAAGGTAGCGTTTAAAGGCACTTCGATCTTAGTGTCTTGTTCATTCACCCTCTGAATGGCACACATACACAATCCATGTCTCAGGGCTTAAAAATCCTAGCCTCGTAAAAAAATGTGAGCTTGTGAGATCAGGATGGCACGAGGCTATAAAAATCCTTATTTTTCCTGTCTCCTCCTCCTCATCTACACTGATTGAAGTGGATTTAACAAGTGACATCAATAAGGGATAATAGATTTCACCTGGATTCACCTGGTCAGTCTATGTCATGGAAAGAGGAAGTGTACTTAATGTTTTGGGAATTTGGGACATTTCCTGAAATTATAATGCAAAAAAAGATCCTATGTGTAGCACCTTTAAGCTAGCCAAGACCATCAAGAAAAACAAACGGACTGAACAGCTACAATTAGTGAGTGGAGTTCCAAACGGACTGTACTAAACAAGTTAAATGTCTTACCTCTGATGAAATGTTTTCCACACACATAACTACGCCTATGTGTAGACCGAATAGCCTGAAGCCACGGGGCTCTTCTCGCAGGATCTACTTCCCTACATGGGTACATTACGAACCATAGGTCAGGATTTTTGTCCTGATTACATGTACAGTGCCTTCGGAAAGTATTCCGTACTTTTTCCACATTTGGTTAGGTCATAGCCTTATTCTAAAAAAAATCATACATTTTTTTCTCTCTCATTAATCTACACACAATACCCCAAAATGACAAAGCAATAACAGGTTTTAGAAATTTTTGCTAAATTATTCAAAATAAAAACAGAAATATTACATTTACATAAGTATTCAGACCCTTTACTCAGTACTTTGTTGAAGCACCTTTAGCAGCGATCACAGCCTTGAGTTTTCTTGGGTATGACGCTATAAGCTTGGCACACCCCTATTTGGGGAATTTCTCCCATTCTTCGCTACATATCCTCTCAAGCTCTGTCAGGTTGGATGGGGAGCGTTGCTGCACAGCTTTTTTCAGGTCTCTCCAGAGATGTTCGATCGGGTTCAAGTCTGGGCTCTGGCTGGGCCACTCAAGGACATTCAGAGACTCGTCCCGAAGCCACTCCTGTGTTGTCTTGGCTGTGCTTAGGGTTGTTGTCCTGTTGGAAGGTGAACCTTCACCCCAGTCTGAAGTTCTGAGCGCTCTGGAGCAGGTTTTCATCAAGGATCTCTCTGTTCTTTGCTCCGCTCATCTTTGTCTCCCAGTCCCTGCAGCTGAAAAACATCCCCACAGCATGATGCTGCCACCACTATGCTTCACAATAGGGGTGGTGTCAGGTTTCCTCCAGGTGTGACTCTTGGCATTCAGAACAGAGTTCAATCTTGGTTTCATCCGACCAGAGCATCATGTTTCTCATGGTCTGAGAGTCTTTAGGTGCCTTTTGGCAAACTCCAAGCAGGCTTTCATGTGCCTTTTACTGAGGAGTGGGTTCCGTCTTTCCACTCTGACATAAAGGCCTGATTTGTGGTGTACGATGAAGTTGTTTTCCCCAATTTAAGGGCATGGTCGAAGGGAAATCCTTCATGTGATGTATCGACTCGGAGAATACATATGTAGGATCTTAGATAGAGCCAGTTTGCTACAACCGGATATTCAACATTAACTTTAACATTCAACATTAAAATGAGTAACACATCCATGGCCATATTTTGAGGTAACAATAATTGAAATGTCTTCATATGCAATCATATAAAGCGTGCATGTTCAAGATAGCATGCATAGGGCATCATAGGTCCGTTGAGATCTTCACAAATGCTGTAATAATCTGCACAGAATCTCAAATGTCTTGGAACACTTGCACCATGTACTTTTAACGTATTCTCATCTGCAATCCAGTTCATTTGGTTCTGCTATTAGGAAGCACAGGGATAACACTTCAATCTGTTGAATAAATAAGCAAAATATCTGACATTGTATTCCCATTTGAACTTTCAACCATTTTTAAATGGTGATAGACATTTGGGTGACAACTAACCCAAAATCAGACATTGTTTTTCCACTGGAATTTGGTTGTGCTTTTGGATGGTTGAAAGCATAGTGATAACACATTAGAAATTCAACTAACTTTTGTTCATGGAATTAATGACAATTCCAAGGAAAATTCAGTGGTGAGATTCCTGTGTTTCTCCTCATTATTGCATAATCGAAACAGCACAAGTTCTGCTTTGTGTGGGTTCAATGTCAGCGTAATCAGCAAGCATGTGTGGAAAAATAAACTGCCATTTGCCAAACTGTCACACAATATTCACAACCATTCTCAAGGCAGTGTGAATACTTGCTGCAAAGATTTATTGCTGAAAATGATGTTTGTGAAAACGTAGACAGCAGAGTAGAGAGAGGCATGTCTTTACAAGAGCTCTAGAACTAGAAGAGGAGGAGTCCCTTTATTTAGGTTCTCTCATTGTAATGGAATGTTCTTACTCTGATGGTTGAGTGAGACAGGATAAGTCAACAGAGGAGAGAGGATTCAGATTGGGTACTTTTCTATTCAGAAGCAACTGCCAAGTACCAAAGCCCTTTAATTATAGGACTAAATGGGATTTTAGAACAAAAATTATTACCTTTTTTTCACACACAATAGTAAGGAGATGTTTAAGACAATTAACTTTTCTGTTAGGAACATCTGCAGAGAATGACCAAAGCCCTCTTATATATATGTTTGAATCATTCTTGAGAAATACTTATGGAGGATTTTCATTTCAGTTCCTTTGTTGTCATGCAGACAACATGTTGATAGAGCTCCACTGACAGAGAGAACCTAAGATGACACACACCTGTCACCAACCCCGCCCACCTCCACCCCACGTCACTGTTCTACTGTAGGGCTGCCACTTGACTATAAAGCCCACAATTCCAGAGTAACGCATACCACTGTCAATCTCTTTTTTAACAGGGACAATGTTATGGACTATACTTTTAATGGTCAGTGGTCTGCTCGCTCTCATCATGCTTTACTCTTCCCGCTCAAGGTAATTGTTCTTCATATTTCTGGAACATTTGGATTGCAAAACAAAACATTGTAAACAATTTAGGTTATTTGAGTTCAAATAAGGATAGCCTACAATATTTCAAGGATGAAGTCAGTGTAATTTGATACAGTTGAAGTCGGAAGTTTACATACACCTTAGCCAAATACATTTAAACTCAGTTTTTCACTATTCCTGACATTTAATCCGAGTAAAGATTTCTTGTTTTAGGTCAGTTCAGGATCACCACTTTATTTTAAGAATATGAAATGTCAGAATAATAGCAAAGAGAATGATTTATTTCAGATTTTATTTCTTTCATCACCTTCCCAGTGGGTCAGAAGTTTACATACACTCAATTACAGTGGCGTGCCGTGGGCCTGGGGACTGGGCCTTCAGTGAGGTACTACAGTCCCACCCGAATTAATCCACCTCATTATGATGCCATGGCTCTAGAAACTATACATTTAGACAGAAACGCAGTATAACCAAGCGTTGCGTCACCTTGAAATTTACAAATTGACATTTTTGGGTAAACAGTGTTTACCCAAAAACATGACACAATCAATGAGTCTTTTCAATATTTCCCTTCACCTTTTCATTGTGCAGCTCCGTTGCCCTGCGCGTTTGTTCTTTGAGCTGTTGATCCACTCCGGTGTCCCCAAAAGTTTTCAAAAGCACCATTGGTTGTTAGTGCCCAGTCGTACTTTAGTGTCTCGTTGCTGCCTTGGTTAGACAACTCAAGTTTGCAAAGCCAGTGTGGCTCCAAACACCAAATCGATCACTTGCAAATAATAGGCATTCCCAGCAGTACAGTTTGCAGTGCTTCTCGGAGCCAAGGAGCCTGTGAGCCATTGACAGCGCTCGTAGTTGAAACTTTGAAAGTGGCGAGCGAACGAAGCACTTTCCCGCCTGTGACAGGCTTTGTGGCGTCGGGCGACCTCTCCTTACAATGTCTAACTTTTCTTGAAAAGTTCGTCTTGAGAATGGCGTTATAATTATATCCTCGACCAAATCGATATCTTCTCCTCCTTCCGCCATTGTGGGTTGAAAAAACAGCTTAGTAGTACGCAAATTAATTAGTTTATCAAATTCAGTTTCCTAGATCTCCATAGGACCTGCCTCTCAATATTGGTAATCCAATCAAAAGACGTGCACGCACTACGCCTGCTAGCTGGCTCCTGTGTAACACTGGAGCCAGCCAGAAGGCGTACAATAGCCAACTCTAAAGCTGATTGGTTGACACTAAATTTTCATTTCCATTCACTATAAGCTACAAGCGCCCGCACTGTTGATTCTGAAGGCCTGAGGGCAGATTTTAGAACCCTGGCAACACATGATGGCTGAATATGATTGGATAAAAGATCTAACATAAGACCAGCCCTCAAAATCTCAACCTGGGGCTGTAAGCAGTGCAACCAAGAGGAAAGCTATGAAATGAAGAGTATAACTCTTACTCTGGGGAATAATTTAATACATATTTGTGGGAAAATATATTTAAAAAATATAAATATTCGGATGATGTTTAGGCCAGCAGAGAAGGCCTTGCAGGCCCTGACGGCCCACCACTGCTCAATTAGTATTTGGTAGCATTGCCTTTAAATTGGGTCAAACGTTTCGAGTAGCCTTCCACAAGCTTCTCACAATAAGTTGGGTGAATTGTGGCCCATTCCTCCTGACAGACCTGGTGTAACTGAGTCAGGTTAGTAGGCCTCCTTGCTCGCGCGCGCTTTTTTAGTTCTACCCACACATTTTCTATAGGATTGAGGTCAGGGCTTTGTGATGGCCACTCCAATACCTTGACTTTGTTGTCCTTAAGCCATTTTGCCACAACTTTGGAAGTATGCTTGGGGTCATTGTCCATTTGGAAGACTCATTTGCGACCAAGCTTTAACTTCCTGACTGATGTCTTGAGATGTTGCTTCAATATATCTACATAATTTTCCTCCCTCATGATGCCATCTATTTTGTGAAGGCCTTGAAATACATCCACAGGTACACCTCCAATTGACTCGAATGATGTCAATTAGCCTATCAGAAGCTTCTAAAACCATGACATCATTTTCTGGAATTTCCCAAGCTGTATAAAGGCACAGTCAATTTAGTGTATTTAATCTTCTGACCCACTGGAATTGTGATACAGTGAATTATAAGTGAAATAATCTGTCTGTTAACAAATGTTGGAAAAATGACTTGTGTCATGCACAAAGTAGATGTTCTCGCCGACTTGCCAGAACTATAGTTTGTTAACAAGAAATTTGTGGAGTGGTTGAAAAACGAGTTTTAATCACTCCAATCTAAGTGTATGTAAACTTCCGACTTCAAGTGTATATTTAAGTTATATTGTAAACGTTTTCTCTTTCTAATATTGAACATTGTTGTGAAAACCGTAACCAATGTCTAACATTTTGCTTACTTCCTCAGTTACAAAGAGATTGACTTTCTACACAGAAATCAATTCATGAAAATGATGTCAGGGTTATAAATGTCTCATTGAATATACAACATTGTTGAACACGCAGCATAGACCATTAGACCATGATTATATGGTTAGTCAAAACCCATTGTTAACCCTATTTCATATGTCTACACTGCAGTACCATTGTTAGAAATGTTTTTGTATTTATTAGGATCTCTATAAGCTGTTGCTCATGCAGCAGCTACTCTTCCTGGAGCCCACACAAACATAAAACCTGACATGATACAGGATATTAATAGACAAGAACAGCTCAAGGAGAGCCCACACATTCAACTACTTTAGGGCATCTCCCTAACTGTAGCTCTGAAACCAGTTGGTTTTGTGTGGGAGGTGAAGTGTTAATCTTGGTTGGCAACTGTATGTCTGTTTCTCCCAGAAAGAAAAATGAGCCACCATTAGTCAATGGCTTTATTCCATGGCTGGGTCATGCCCTGGAGTTTAGAAAAGATGCTGCAAAGTTCCTAACACGGATGAAACAAAAACATGGTGACATTTTTACGGTAGGATTCTCTATACAGTTTTGTGTACAGGTACCTGTGTCCCTCTTCATTCTTCAACACTTTCTTTATGTCTTTGTTAGTGACATAGAAAGGGTTGCTGTGAACCTGTAGAAGTTATTTGACTTTCAAACGCTTCTTTCATCTTTATCTAGTGCTATGTGCATCTCCACATTGCTTTTGCTTTCACAAACAATACTATTGTAATGTGTAATGTGACTCTGACAGTCATGCATAGACAATGCCATGACTTTAACGTTTGAAATAATGTCTTCCAGGTGCGTGTTTGTGGTCATTACATGACTGTACTGCTGGACCCTAACTCCTATGACGCGGTCCTCGATGACACAGCCTCTCTGGACTTCAGTCGCTACACCCAGGTCCTGAAGCAGAGGATCTTCAACCTGAGACTACCCAATCACAACCCAGATACAGAGAGGGCCTGGATGGAACAGTAGGTGTTCTAGACCTGTATGCACATGACCTCACACCTAACCTCACACCTATCCACACACACATGACCTCACACCTGAACTCACACCTATCCACACACACATGACCTCAAACCTGACCTCACACCTATCCACACACACATGACCTCAAACCTGACCTCACACCTACCCACACACACATGACTTCACACCTGAACTCACACCTATCCACACACACATGACCTCACACCTATCCACACACACACATGACCTCACCTGAACTCACACCTATCCACACACACACATGACCTCACACCTGACCTCACACTTGACCTCACACCTATCCACACACACACATGACCTCACACCTGACCTCACACCTATCCACACATACATGACCTCACACCTGACCTCACACCTATCCACACACACATATGACCTCACACCTGACCTCACACCTATCCACACACACATGACCTCGCACCTGACCTCACACCTACCCACAAACACACATGACCTCACACCTGACCTCACACCTGACCTATCCACACACACATGACCTCACACTTGACCTCACACTTGATCTCACACCTGACCTCACACCTACCCACAAACACACATGACCTCACACTTGACCTCACACCTATCCACACACACACATGACCTCACACCTGACCTCACACCTATCCACACATACATGACCTCACACCTGACCTCACACTTGACCTCACACCTGACCTCACACCTATCCACACACACATATGACCTCACACCTGACCTCACACCTATCCACACACACATGACCTCACACCTGACCTCACACCTATCCACACATACCTGACCTCACACTTGACCACACACCTGACCTCACACCTACCCACAAACACACATGACCTCACACCTGACCTCACACCTGACCTATCCACACACACATGACCTCACACTTGACCTCACACTTGACCTCACACCTGACCTCACACCTATCCACACACACATGACCTCACATCTGACCTCACACCTATCCACACCCACCTGACCTTACACCTGATCTCACACCTATCCACACACACCTGACCTCACACCTGACCTCGCATCTGATCTCACACATATCCACACACACCTGACCCCACACCGTAATGTACAGTTCCCTGTCAAGGACAATAGTTTATTTTCTATTTTCTTATATTCTAACTAATAAGAAATTCAATGACATGCACATTCATCTAATTCCCTCTGTGTTAACATGCTGTAGCAATAATCTGTCCTCTCCATCATATCCCTGTCCAGGCACTTCCAGGGCCCCAGCCTAGCCAGACTGAGCAGCAGCATGCACCTCCACCTCCAGACCCTGCTAAGGGAAGAGGAGAGGAGCTGTAGCCCAGCAGAGTGGAGGCATGACGGACATTTCAGCCTCTGTTACAGCCTGCTCTTCAGGTAAAAACCAGAACTAAATTATGTCTGTGCTGGCCAGCTACTGTACATGTGTTAATAGTCATCCTGCTCTTCAGGTAACATCAGACATTTTTCACAGTCACTGGCCTGGGGGTTAATTTAGGGTCAAATTAGAGTATCATGCTTGGACCAAATTGCATAACTCTTACACACAAGAGTTAAGACCTACTCTTACACAAGAGTTACACTTATTTCTGTCCTTATAGGGCTGGGTATCTCACACTGTTTGGTACAGAGAAAAGCAACAACGTCACTGAACTCGCTGCTGTCTACAAAGAGTTCCGCAAGTTCGAAGGTCTTCTCACAAAACTGTCTCGTTCAACCCTTAAGCAAGGTACATAATACAGAGTTTAATCTAATGTAATATGTAGTCGTACATTACTCATATGTATACAGTATTTATCTATTCATAAACACCAGTTGTTTCTCTGTACCTGTCTCTCTGTCTGCCTGTCTTTCTATGTAGCTGTCTCTGTTTCCCTGTCTCTCTGTCTGCCTGTCATCTCTGTGTACCTGTCTCTTTTTACCTGTCTCTCTGTCTGCCTGTCTTTCTGTGTACCTGTCTGGTTACCTGTCTCTCTGTCTGCCTGTCTCTCTGTGCACCTGTCTCTGTTACCTGTCTCTCTGTCTACCTGTCTCTCTGTGTACATATCTCCATTTATCTGTTTCTCTGTCTGTCTGCCTGTCTCTCTGTCTGCCTGTCTCTCTGTGTGTGACCTGGCCTCTCTAACCTGTGTCTCTCTCTCTATGTTGATAGAGGAGAAGAGGACAGCAAGCCTGTCTCAGGAGCGACTGTGGGAGCTGCTGTCCCCAGCCTGGCTGAGCAGAGGAAAGGGGTCAGAGAGCATAGATCATGGGTCAGACAGCAGCTCCTGGCAGCAGAGTTACCTCAGGCATCTACAGAGGGAAGGAGTGGACACAGAGTTGCAGAGACGAGCCATGCTGCTTCAGCTCTGGGTCACCCAGGTGACAGAAGACAGAACAGACTAATCCTTTCACACAATGTTCTGGCACACCCCGATGACCAAATACACCTTCTCTTACTGTTCCTTCTTTGCTACTAGTGGCCCTGGCATGAATGAGTTCACAGGATTTTTCTCTCCCAGTGACTCATAACGTCCATGTCAGCACAGGTGACTCATGATGCCATTATGTGAGAAGTAATGAATGTGAAAAGAAGTTTCCATTAATGTGTTTCCATGGCACCTGTTTGGAGTTGTGTGTCTTAGACAATGGGTCCAGACATTCCAGAACAGCACAGATCACAGCCCTCTGTGGAAAAAAGAAGAGTTGGCAGGACACCCAAACCAACCTGTCTAATTTCAAACAGAAATGGACAAATGTGCCAGAATACATCTGAGGCATCAGAATGTGTTCTCAAAATGAGATCAAGCATTAGGCCTAGTGTGCAAATTGAAGGAAAATTTAGAGGTATCATCTGTAAATGTTGACGTCAAAATCCAATATAGATCACAGCAATGAAGTTGTCTCCAACTCTATATTCATGAGCTCCAGAGGTGGTTAAATAACAGGTTTCTTGCGGCTTCCTTCCTCAAACCAGTCCCAACAAGGTGTGATGAATGAGCTGTTGTTGCACTGTGTGGCCAGAAGGGAGAGCTAGTGTGCTGTCTGTCTGTCTGTCTGCCATTTGTACCAGGCCCTCTGCTCCCTCTGGCACTTTGGCTGCTTTGTTCAGCCTGGAGCACTGGAGCCCTAGTCGGCCTACTCAGACCAGGGGAGCGCTAGAGAGTCCTTGGCCAAGATGGTACCTCTGTCTCTGGGGACCTTGAATCCCTTGCCAGGCTGGAATAGGAGAGGGCAGCTTGTCCCTTAGCATCAGTGTATCCTGCTTATTGATGTTTGTTCTGCTGGGAATCTGGCCCAGTCACAGTTAGACAGTGCCAGGAAGAGGAGCACCACAGAAACATATCAGAACTGAGGGTGAGGAGAAGGTAGTGCGTTGTAGTTTCTTACATGATCAGTCACACAGAGCAGAGGTAGGCTTCCTCAATGTAATATACAATACTGACTGAATTTCAGTCTCTTCCATCGCTGATGCTTCATCACATGCTTTACACCCAACATGCTCTCATGTTGATACAAAATATAAAAATGTATTGCAACATAGTTATGAGAGCGTTATGTTTCTGGCTCTGTATGTGTTGTTGGGAATTGGGGAGGAGGCAGTTCCACAGCCCAGTGAATCTCTGAGCCAGTGTCATATTCAGTCCAACACACACTTGACTGCTCCCCTGCTGTCAACACAACTACACCAGTACACAAATACACACTCAGAAGAGTTGAGGAGGAGACAAAGTGTCTTACTGTGTACACCAGTGAATTTTCAATTGGAATTCCAATTCTAATTGGAGTTGTTGAATCTTAATTTATTCTAAATTTGCAGGAAAACACTAAAGTGTCAGTAAAAACATGCAGCACATTCATTGACTATTTATACTGTAAGACTCCTACTGTTCCCCCTAAAGTAAACTGAGATGAAGCCTTCCAGTTTGTGTAGCCTAGTGTTCATCATATGGGATCTGTGATGGGACAGGCCAGTGAGTCACCCAGAGAGCCATTGGACCTCGTCTTTGCCTTGCATTAGCCCTGGCTGTCATTGGATCAGTGAAGACCTGACCTGTGAGAGGAAATGGTGAAGAGAGAGGCTCCCTGAACCGACAGCAATTATCGTTTGACTGTTCAGACAGACTTGTCAGCCCTCTGTAGACTCTGACCGTCCGGTCTACACAGACCTGACAGCTCTAAAGGCTCCTCGCTGCCCCTCAGATCAGAACGCTTCTACAGAACACTACCGCAGTACCATGATGTAAGGAAGGATTAAAAGAGAGAATAAAAGACCGAAAAAAGGGGGGAAAGAGAACATCCGTGTGTAGATTTCTCTAAACACACTTCCATTTTCTCCTTGAGGCTTCTGGCAGTGTGTTCAAACAGTACAGTATATGTACTCTGATTTGTCTGATTTGTCTAACCTTGCAGTATAACTGCAACATCATGCTTGGTAATGGGTTCACTGTCTTTGATGGGCTCAGAGTAAGCGCTGTGTTGGATTTGTCTAACCTTAGAATTATGCTCTGTAATACACCTGCTGTTTCTGAACTGACTCTGAGTCTATGTTGTATTTTATTGCAGGGTAATGCTGGACCTGCTGCCTTCTGGCTGCTGGGCTTCCTGCTCACCAACCCTGAGGCCATGAGAGCAGTGAAGGAGGAGCTGAGGCCTGGCTCTGCAGGAGGACGGCTCCCTACAGCACCACCTTCTGGACACACTGGAGCACAACAGCACACTTGTTTTTGGTAAGAGCCCCAAGCAACCTCTATTATTCACTCGCTGTCTCTTCCACCTTAGAGCTCTCAGGGCTCTCTGCCTAGCTCTGCCAGCCAGCCAAAGACATTCTGTAAAATATTGAACTGAAGCTCTGAACTGGAGGGGGGATAACCAGTGAAAAAAGAAAGAGATTCAGAGAGCTGAATAAGTAAAGATGGATAAATATAATGTAGCAGTGGTTTAATGAAGTTAAAATATGTGATACTATCCTCTTCTTATGTATCCACAGCTATCCAGAAGGGAATACCTCTAGTGTTATGATTATGTAGCCTGGTGCCAGGTCTGTTTGTGCTATAGCGAACTCCTATGGTCATTGTCTACCACTGGAGTTGGCTTTACATTATAAACCAATCTGGGCCAAAGGTAATGATTATGAGCTCCTTCACTCCCACACACTCCCAACCCTCTCTCATCATGTGTACGATACCTTTCCCCAATCATAGACAGTGTTCTGAGCGAGACCCTGCGTCTGACTGCTGCTGCCCTCATCAACAGAGAGGTGATCCAGAACACGACCCTTCGTCTGGCCAGTGGACAGGAGTACCACCTCAGACAGGGGGACAGGGTGTGTCTGTTCCCCTTCCTCAGCCCGCAGATGGACCCTCAGATACACCACGACCCACAGGTAATACAGCACAATACTGTTACCTGACAAACACCCACTTGGTGTTGAAATAATGTCATAATAATCTAAGCACTGGAAGCATACCAGTAAACAGATGTATTTTACATGACTATTCAGTCTAATCCACCACCTGCTAACACAATGCATCTAATACAATGCATCTGCGTGACAGTGTCTTTAACCTTAACCTCCACCTTACTTAGTTATTCCAGCCTATTGACTACTAGGTGGATCAGAGAGTCCTTAATTTCAAAATACCTTTTAATTATTCCCTAGTGTGATGGCAGTAGCCAGCTGAGCGTGTCTACACAGTGTCTGTGTGTGCGTACGTGCGCGTGTGAGTGTGTGCGTGTGTATATGAGTGAGTGTGTGTGCGTGCGTACTTGTGGGGTGAGGATGATGCAGCATCACTGTACCACTCACTGTTCTGTAGCACCTCTGTGTCATCACAGCACTGTCCTGTAGCACCTCTGTGTCATCACAGCACTGTCCTGTAGCACCTCTGTGTCATCACAGCACTGCACCACTCACTGTTCTGTAGCACCTCTGTGTCATCACAGCACTGTTCTGTAGCACCTCTGTGTCATCACAGCACTGTCCTGTAGCACCTCTGTGTCATCACAGCACTGTTCTGTAGCACCTCTGTGTCATCACAGCACTGTCCTGTAGCACCTCTGTGTCATCACAGCACTGTTCTGTAGCACCTCTGTGTCATCACAGCACTGTCCTGTAGCACCTCTGTGTCATCACAGCACTGTTCTGTAGCACCTCTGTGTCATCACAGCACTGTCCTGTAGCACCTCTGTGTCATCACAGCACTGTTCTGTAGCACCTCTGTGTCATCACAGCACTGTCCTGTAGCACCTCTGTGTCATCACAGCACTGTCCTGTAGCAACTCTGTGTCATCACATCACTGCACCACTCACTGTCCTGTAGCACCTCTGTGTCATCACAGCACTGTCCTATAGCACCTCTGTGTCATCACAGCACTGCACCACTCACTGTTCTGTAGCACCTCTGTGTCATCACAGCACTGTCCTGTAGCACCTCTGTGTCATCACAGCACTGTCCTGTAGCACCTCTGTGTCATCACAGCACTGTTCTGTAGCACCTCTGTGTCATCACAGCACTGTCCTGTAGCACCTCTGTGTCATCACAGCACTGCACCACTCACTGTCCTGTAGCACCTCTGTGTCATCACAGCACTGTCCTGTAGCACCTCTGTGTCATCACAGCACTGTTCTGTAGCACCTCTGTGTCATCATCAAATTAACTTGTCTTTTCTTCTTCTCTGCTTTACAGACATTTCAATTTGACCGCTTCCTAAACGCAGATGGGACAGAGAAGAAGAAGTTCTATAAGGAGGGGGGAGACTGAAATATTACACCATGCCATGGGGTGCAGACAAGAACATGTGTGTTGGGAGACACTTTGCAGTCAGTGGCATCAAACAGTGAGTATAATATGACATTCTCCACCTGTTGTTATTGACAATGACCATAGGAGTTGGCAAGACAGCACAATCAGATCCGGAGGCAGGTTACCTCACACTAAGCTTAGTACATCCAAACCACTGTCATGCCCTGACCTTAGAGATCCTTTTAATGTCTCTATTTTGGTTTGGTCAGGGTGTGAGTTGGGGTGGGTATTCTATGTTCTATTATTTGTATTTCTATGTTTTGGCCGGGTAGGGTTCTCAATCAGGGACAGCTGTCTATCGTTGTCTCTGATTGAGAACCATACTTAGGTAGCCCTTTTTCCCACCTGTCTTTGTGGGAAGTTGACTTTGTTTATGGCACTTAGCCTTTAGCTTCACGATTTGTTTTGTAGTGTTTATTGTTTTGTTCGGCGTATTCACCTAAATAAAGAAAATGTACGCTCACCATGCTGCACCTTGGTCCAGTTCTTTCAACCATCCCCGTTCCAAGATGGCATAGCAGTTCAGACGTCTTTTTTGTCCTCGTATTGTCGTGTCCTGTATACATATATATTTACACCTTTCTTCGCATATCTTTATATATTTTATTATCCAAGAACTCAACTACAAAAGCTTTCCTGCAACCCGCCTCACCAATTACAAAAAAAAGTATTATTTACCTCAAATCTGAAAATCCACAGTGGAAGCTAGCCAGAGGCTAACCAGAAGCCGGCCGAAACTAGCCAGAAGCTAGCCGGAAGCTACCCAGAAGCTAACTAGAAGCTAGCCAGTAGCTGATCTTAAGCTGCCCAGAAGTTAGCCGGTTTGCTGGCTAGCGTTGGTGTTTCAGCTGCCCACGTTTTGTGGTCTTCAGCTATTCCTTTAGCTCGATAATCTATCGTCACTTTTGTGCAACGCGACTCGGACCGGAGCATACCGGGCCTATTTTTCTCAGTGTCCCCGGATTTCAGCCGCAGGCTCTGGACGTTTGCACCTTGATTTCGCAGCTACCTAGCTGCAAACCGTGTGACTATTGGCTTACGTCGATCCCGGAGCAAACTTAAATTATTCCGGAGCTAGCCAGCTGAGGAGTTCCATCACCCATTCCTGGGCTACAGTCACCTATCCGGACCCGTTTTTTTTTTTTTTTGCTGCAGATGCGGAGCCCCATCGGGCCTTCACGACTGACTGCCGACATTATCTGCCCGAGGGAATTATCCAACTGGCACCTCCGTCACAACGTTACCTGAACGCTCATCTGGGGCCCGCTAATCGTTAGCTGTCTTATCGGCTGCTATCTGAACAAGTATATCGGACAATTTTTTCTTGGGTCACTATATCTATTTTGCCAATTGGATTGATCCCCTCTACCACACGGAACCCCACTAATCTACCGACGGAAACGCACGAGGTGTCTAAAAATAGACTTCCATCCTATGCTATCTTGCTACCGATAGCCATCTACCCGGCCAGCTGTCTGGATCGCCGTGACCCCAACCAACCTCTACTCACTGGACCCTTATGATCACTCGATTAAGCATGCCTCTCCTTAATGTAAATATGCCTTGTCCATTGCTGTTCTGGTTAGTGTTTATTGGCTTATTTCACTGTAGAGCCTCTAGCCCTGTTCACTATACCATATCCAACCTTTCAGTTCCACCACCCACATATGCGATGACATCACCTGGTTTCAATGATGTTTCTAGAGACAATATCTCATCATCACTCAATACCTAGGTTTACCTCCACTGTATTCACATCCTGCCATACCTTTGTCTGTACATTATTCCTTGAAGCTATTTTATCGCCCCCAGAAACTTCCTTTTACTCTCTGTTCTAGACGTTCTAGACGACCAATTCTCATAGCTTTTAGCTGTACCCTTATCCTACTCCTCCTCTGTTCATCTGGTGATGTAGAGGTGAACCCAGGCCCTGCAGTACCTAGCTCCACTCCTATTCCCCAGGCGCTCTCTTTTGATGACTTCTGTAACCGTAATAGCCTTGGTTTCATGCATGTTAACGTTAGAAGCCTCCTCCCTAAGTTTGTTTTGTTCACTGCTTTAGCACACTCTGCCAACCCGGATATTTTAGCCGTGTCTGAATCCTGGCTTAGGAAGACCACCAAAAATTCTGACATTTTCATCCCTAATTACAACATTTTCAGACAAGATAGAACGGCCAAAGGGGGCGGTGTTGCAATCTACTGCAAAGATTGCCTGCAGAGTTCTGTTTTACTATTCAGGTCTGTTCCCAAACAATTTGAACTTCTACTTTTAAAAATCCACCTCTCTAAAAACAAGTCTCTCACCGTTGCCGCCTGCTATAGACCACCCTCTGCCCCCAGCTGTGCTCTGGACACCATATGTGAACTGATTGCCCCCCATCTATCTTCAGAGCTCGTGCTGCTAGGCGACCTAAATTGGAACATGCTTAACACCCCAGCCATCCTACAATCTAAGCTTGATGCCCTCAATCTCACACAAATTATCAATGAACCTACCAGGTACCACCCCAATTCCGTAAACACGGGTACCCTCATAGATATCATCCTAACCAACTTGCCCTCCAAATACACCTCTGCTTTTTTCAACCAAGATCTCAGCGATCACTGCCTCATTGCCTGCATCCGTAATGGGTCAGCGGTCAAACGACCTCCACTCATCACTGTCAAACGCTCCCTGAAACACTTCAGCGAGCAGGCCTTTCTAATCGACCTGGCCGAGGTATCCTGGAAGGATATTGATCTTATCCCGTCAGTAGAGGATGCCTGGATATTTTTTTTAAATGCCTTCCTCACCATCTTGAATAAGCATGCCCCATTCAAGAAATTTAGAACCAGGAACAGATATAGCCCTTGGTTCTCTCCTGACCTGACTGCCCTTAACCAACAGAAAAACATCCTATGGCGTTCTGCATTAGCATCGAACAGCCCCCGTGATATGCAACTTTTCAGGGAAGCTAGGAACCAATATACACAGGCAGTTAGAAAAGCCAAGGCTAGCTTTTTCAAGCAGAAATTTGCTTCCTGCAACACAAACTCAAAAAAGTTCTGGGACACTGTAAAGTCCATGGAGAATAAGAACACCTCCTCCCAGCTTCCAACTGCACTGAAGATAGGAAACACTGTCACCACCGACAAATCCACTATAATTGAGAATTTATATAAGCATTTTTCTACGGCTGGTCATGCTTTCCACCTGGCTACCCCTACCCCGGTCAACAGCACTGCACCCCCCACAGCAACTCGCCCAAGCCTTCCCCATTTCTCTTTCTCCCAAATACAGTCAGCTGATGTTCTGAAAGATCTGCAAAATCTGGACCCTTACAAATCAGCCGGGCTAGATAATCTGGACCCTTTCTTTCTAGAACTATCTGCTTAAAGTGTTGCCACCCCTATTACTAGCCTTTTCAACCTCTCTTTCGTGTCGTCTGAGATTCCCAAAGATTGGAAAGCAGCTGCGGTTATCCCCGTCTTCAAAGGGGGGGACACTCTTGACCCAAACAGCTACAGACCCATATCTATCCTACCCTGCCTTTCTAAGGTCTTCGAAAGCCAAGTTAACAAACAGATTACCGACCATTTCGAATCCCACGATACCTTCTCCGCTATGCAATCTGGTTTCAGAGCTGGTCATGGGTGCACCTCAGCCACGCTCAAGGTCATAAATAATATCTTAACCGCCATCGATAGGAAACAATACTGTGCAGCCGTATTCATTGACCTGGCCAAGGCTTTTGACTATGTCAATCCCCACATCCTCATCGGCAGACTCGACAGCCTTGGTTTCTCTAATGATTGCCTCGCCTGGTTCACCAACTACTTCTCTGATCGAGTTCAGTGTGTCAAATCGGAGGGTCTGTTGTCCGGGCCTCTGGCAGTCTCTATGGGGGTGCCACAGGGTTCAATTCTTGGACCGACTCTCTTCTCTGTATACATCAATGATGTCGCTCTTGCTGCTGGTGAGTCTCTGATCCACCTCTACGCAGACGACACTATTCTGTATACTTCTGGCCCTTCTTTTGACACTGTGTTAACAACCCTCCAGGCGAGCTTCAATGCCATACAACTCTCCTTCCGTGGCCTCCAATTGCTCTTAAATAGAAGTAAACTAAATGCATGCTCTTCAACCTATAGCTGCCTGCACCTGCCCGCCTGTCCAACATCACTACTCTAGACGGCTTTGACTTAGAATATGTGGACAACTACAAATACCTAGGTGTCTGGTTAGACTGTAAACTCTCCTTCCAGACTCACATCAAACATCTCCAATCCAAAGTTAAATCTAGAATTGGCTTCCTATTCCGCAACAAAGCATCCTTCACTCATGCTGCCAAAAATACCCTTGTAAAACTGACCATCCTACCAATCCTCGACTTCGGTGATGTCATTTACAAAATAGCCTCCAATACCCTACTCAATAAATTGGATGCAGTCTATCACAGTGCCATCCGTTTTGTCACCAAAGCCCCTTACACTACCCACCACTGCGACCTGTACACTCTCGTTGGCTGGCCCTCGCTTCATACTCGTCGCCAAACCCACTGGCTCCAAGTCATCTACAAGACCCTGCTAGGTAAAGTCCTCCCTTATCTTAGCTCGCTGGTCACCATAGCAGCACCTACCTGTAGCACGCGCTCCAGCAGGTATATCTCTCTGCTCACCCCCAAAACCAATTCTTCCTTTGGCCGCCTCTCCTTCCAGTTCTCTGCTGCCAATGACTGGAACGAACTACAAAAATCTCTGAAACTGGAAACACTTATCTCCCTCACTAGCTTTAAGCACCAGCTGTCAGAGCAGCTCATAGATTACTGCACCTGTACATAGCCCATCTATAATTTAGCCCAAACAACTACCTCTTTACCTACTGTATTCATTTATTTATTTTTGCTCCTTTGCACCCTATTATTTCTATCTCTACTTTGCACTCTCTTCCACTGCAAACCAACCATTCCAGTGTTTTTTTTACTTGCTATATTGTATTTACTTCGCCACCATGGCCTTTTTATATTTTTATTTATTTTTAAATATATTTTGTTTGCCTTCACCTCCCTTATCTCACCTCACTTGCTCACATTGTATATAGACTTATTTTGCACTGTATTATTGACTGTATGTTTGTTCTACTCCATGTGTAACTATGTGTTGTTGTATGTATCGAACTGCTTTGCTTTATCTTGGCCAGGTCGCAATTGTAAATGAGAACGTGTTCTCAATTTGCCTACCTGGTTAAATAAAGGTGAAATAAATAAATAAATAAAAACGGCCGTGACAGAACTTCCCACAAACGGACCAAGCAGCGTGGTAAGGAGGAGCAGCGTGTTCAGAAGGACTGTACATTGGAGGACATCCTAAATGGCAAAGGATCCTGGACATGGGAGGAGATTCTGGCGGGAAAGGATCGCCTGCCGTGGGCTCAGCTGGTAGCAGAGAGGAAGGTGGAGGCAGCGAGAAAGAGGGCCCAGGATTACACAGGGTCACAGCTGGCACTAAAGACCGGGAGGCCACTCCCACCCCAAAATTTTTTGGGGGGCACGCGGGGAGTTTGGCTGAGTCAGGTTGGAGACCTGAGCCAACTCCCCGTGCTTACCGTGGCGAGCGTCGTACTGGTCAGGCACCGTGTTATGCAGTGGAGCGCACGGTGTCTCCAGTACGCGTTCTTAGCCCGGTGCGCTACATTCCAGCTCCCCGCATCTGCCGGGCTAGGGTGAGCATCCAGCCAGGACGGGTTGTGCCAGCCCTGCTCTCCAAATCTCCAGTGCGCCTCCTCGGCCCAGTATATCCTGCGCCGGCTCTACGCACGGCTCTGCGCACTGTGTCTCCGGTACGTCTGCACAGCCCAGTGCGTCCTGTGCCTGTCTACAAAGAGTTCCGCAAGTTCGAAGGTCTTCTCACAAAACTGTCTCGTTCAACCCTTAAGCAAGGTACATAATACAGAGTTTAATCTAATGTAATATGTAGTCGTACATTACTCATATGTATACAGTATTTATCTATTCATAAACACCAGTTGTTTCTCTGTACCTGTCTCTCTGTCTGCCTGTCTTTCTATGTAGCTGTCTCTGTTTCCCTGTCTCTCTGTCTGCCTGTCATCTCTGTGTACCTGTCTCTTTTTACCTGTCTCTCTGTCTGCCTGTCTTTCTGTGTACCTGTCTGGTTACCTGTCTCTCTGTCTGCCTGTCTCTCTGTGCACCTGTCTCTGTTACCTGTCTCTCTGTCTACCTGTCTCTCTGTGTACATATCTCCATTTATCTGTTTCTCTGTCTGTCTGCCTGTCTCTCTGTCTGCCTGTCTCTCTGTGTGTGACCTGGCCTCTCTAACCTGTGTCTCTCTCTCTATGTTGATAGAGGAGAAGAGGACAGCAAGCCTGTCTCAGGAGCGACTGTGGGAGCTGCTGTCCCCAGCCTGGCTGAGCAGAGGAAAGGGGTCAGAGAGCATAGATCATGGGTCAGACAGCAGCTCCTGGCAGCAGAGTTACCTCAGGCATCTACAGAGGGAAGGAGTGGACACAGAGTTGCAGAGACGAGCCATGCTGCTTCAGCTCTGGGTCACCCAGGTGACAGAAGACAGAACAGACTAATCCTTTCACACAATGTTCTGGCACACCCCGATGACCAAATACACCTTCTCTTACTGTTCCTTCTTTGCTACTAGTGGCCCTGGCATGAATGAGTTCACAGGATTTTTCTCTCCCAGTGACTCATAACGTCCATGTCAGCACAGGTGACTCATGATGCCATTATGTGAGAAGTAATGAATGTGAAAAGAAGTTTCCATTAATGTGTTTCCATGGCACCTGTTTGGAGTTGTGTGTCTTAGACAATGGGTCCAGACATTCCAGAACAGCACAGATCACAGCCCTCTGTGGAAAAAAGAAGAGTTGGCAGGACACCCAAACCAACCTGTCTAATTTCAAACAGAAATGGACAAATGTGCCAGAATACATCTGAGGCATCAGAATGTGTTCTCAAAATGAGATCAAGCATTAGGCCTAGTGTGCAAATTGAAGGAAAATTTAGAGGTATCATCTGTAAATGTTGACGTCAAAATCCAATATAGATCACAGCAATGAAGTTGTCTCCAACTCTATATTCATGAGCTCCAGAGGTGGTTAAATAACAGGTTTCTTGCGGCTTCCTTCCTCAAACCAGTCCCAACAAGGTGTGATGAATGAGCTGTTGTTGCACTGTGTGGCCAGAAGGGAGAGCTAGTGTGCTGTCTGTCTGTCTGTCTGCCATTTGACACACTGGAGCACAACAGCACACTTGTTTTTGGTAAGAGCCCCAAGCAACCTCTATTATTCACTCGCTGTCTCTTCCACCTTAGAGCTCTCAGGGCTCTCTGCCTAGCTCTGCCAGCCAGCCAAAGACATTCTGTAAAATATTGAACTGAAGCTCTGAACTGGAGGGGGGATAACCAGTGAAAAAAGAAAGAGATTCAGAGAGCTGAATAAGTAAAGATGGATAAATATAATGTAGCAGTGGTTTAATGAAGTTAAAATATGTGATACTATCCTCTTCTTATGTATCCACAGCTATCCAGAAGGGAATACCTCTAGTGTTATGATTATGTAGCCTGGTGCCAGGTCTGTTTGTGCTATAGCGAACTCCTATGGTCATTGTCTACCACTGGAGTTGGCTTTACATTATAAACCAATCTGGGCCAAAGGTAATGATTATGAGCTCCTTCACTCCCACACACTCCCAACCCTCTCTCATCATGTGTACGATACCTTTCCCCAATCATAGACAGTGTTCTGAGCGAGACCCTGCGTCTGACTGCTGCTGCCCTCATCAACAGAGAGGTGATCCAGAACACGACCCTTCGTCTGGCCAGTGGACAGGAGTACCACCTCAGACAGGGGGACAGGGTGTGTCTGTTCCCCTTCCTCAGCCCGCAGATGGACCCTCAGATACACCACGACCCACAGGTAATACAGCACAATACTGTTACCTGACAAACACCCACTTGGTGTTGAAATAATGTCATAATAATCTAAGCACTGGAAGCATACCAGTAAACAGATGTATTTTACATGACTATTCAGTCTAATCCACCACCTGCTAACACAATGCATCTAATACAATGCATCTGCGTGACAGTGTCTTTAACCTTAACCTCCACCTTACTTAGTTATTCCAGCCTATTGACTACTAGGTGGATCAGAGAGTCCTTAATTTCAAAATACCTTTTAATTATTCCCTAGTGTGATGGCAGTAGCCAGCTGAGCGTGTCTACACAGTGTCTGTGTGTGCGTACGTGCGCGTGTGAGTGTGTGCGTGTGTATATGAGTGAGTGTGTGTGCGTGCGTACTTGTGGGGTGAGGATGATGCAGCATCACTGTACCACTCACTGTTCTGTAGCACCTCTGTGTCATCACAGCACTGTCCTGTAGCACCTCTGTGTCATCACAGCACTGTCCTGTAGCACCTCTGTGTCATCACAGCACTGCACCACTCACTGTTCTGTAGCACCTCTGTGTCATCACAGCACTGTTCTGTAGCACCTCTGTGTCATCACAGCACTGTCCTGTAGCACCTCTGTGTCATCACAGCACTGTTCTGTAGCACCTCTGTGTCATCACAGCACTGTCCTGTAGCACCTCTGTGTCATCACAGCACTGTTCTGTAGCACCTCTGTGTCATCACAGCACTGTCCTGTAGCACCTCTGTGTCATCACAGCACTGTTCTGTAGCACCTCTGTGTCATCACAGCACTGTCCTGTAGCACCTCTGTGTCATCACAGCACTGTTCTGTAGCACCTCTGTGTCATCACAGCACTGTCCTGTAGCACCTCTGTGTCATCACAGCACTGTCCTGTAGCAACTCTGTGTCATCACATCACTGCACCACTCACTGTCCTGTAGCACCTCTGTGTCATCACAGCACTGTCCTATAGCACCTCTGTGTCATCACAGCACTGCACCACTCACTGTTCTGTAGCACCTCTGTGTCATCACAGCACTGTCCTGTAGCACCTCTGTGTCATCACAGCACTGTCCTGTAGCACCTCTGTGTCATCACAGCACTGTTCTGTAGCACCTCTGTGTCATCACAGCACTGTCCTGTAGCACCTCTGTGTCATCACAGCACTGCACCACTCACTGTCCTGTAGCACCTCTGTGTCATCACAGCACTGTCCTGTAGCACCTCTGTGTCATCACAGCACTGTTCTGTAGCACCTCTGTGTCATCATCAAATTAACTTGTCTTTTCTTCTTCTCTGCTTTACAGACATTTCAATTTGACCGCTTCCTAAACGCAGATGGGACAGAGAAGAAGAAGTTCTATAAGGAGGGGGGAGACTGAAATATTACACCATGCCATGGGGTGCAGACAAGAACATGTGTGTTGGGAGACACTTTGCAGTCAGTGGCATCAAACAGTGAGTATAATATGACATTCTCCACCTGTTGTTATTGACAATGACCATAGGAGTTGGCAAGACAGCACAATCAGATCCGGAGGCAGGTTACCTCACACTAAGCTTAGTACATCCAAACCACTGTCATGCCCTGACCTTAGAGATCCTTTTAATGTCTCTATTTTGGTTTGGTCAGGGTGTGAGTTGGGGTGGGTATTCTATGTTCTATTATTTGTATTTCTATGTTTTGGCCGGGTAGGGTTCTCAATCAGGGACAGCTGTCTATCGTTGTCTCTGATTGAGAACCATACTTAGGTAGCCCTTTTTCCCACCTGTCTTTGTGGGAAGTTGACTTTGTTTATGGCACTTAGCCTTTAGCTTCACGATTTGTTTTGTAGTGTTTATTGTTTTGTTCGGCGTATTCACCTAAATAAAGAAAATGTACGCTCACCATGCTGCACCTTGGTCCAGTTCTTTCAACCATCCCCGTTCCAAGATGGCATAGCAGTTCAGACGTCTTTTTTGTCCTCGTATTGTCGTGTCCTGTATACATATATATTTACACCTTTCTTCGCATATCTTTATATATTTTATTATCCAAGAACTCAACTACAAAAGCTTTCCTGCAACCCGCCTCACCAATTACAAAAAAAAGTATTATTTACCTCAAATCTGAAAATCCACAGTGGAAGCTAGCCAGAGGCTAACCAGAAGCCGGCCGAAACTAGCCAGAAGCTAGCCGGAAGCTACCCAGAAGCTAACTAGAAGCTAGCCAGTAGCTGATCTTAAGCTGCCCAGAAGTTAGCCGGTTTGCTGGCTAGCGTTGGTGTTTCAGCTGCCCACGTTTTGTGGTCTTCAGCTATTCCTTTAGCTCGATAATCTATCGTCACTTTTGTGCAACGCGACTCGGACCGGAGCATACCGGGCCTATTTTTCTCAGTGTCCCCGGATTTCAGCCGCAGGCTCTGGACGTTTGCACCTTGATTTCGCAGCTACCTAGCTGCAAACCGTGTGACTATTGGCTTACGTCGATCCCGGAGCAAACTTAAATTATTCCGGAGCTAGCCAGCTGAGGAGTTCCATCACCCATTCCTGGGCTACAGTCACCTATCCGGACCCGTTTTTTTTTTTTTTTGCTGCAGATGCGGAGCCCCATCGGGCCTTCACGACTGACTGCCGACATTATCTGCCCGAGGGAATTATCCAACTGGCACCTCCGTCACAACGTTACCTGAACGCTCATCTGGGGCCCGCTAATCGTTAGCTGTCTTATCGGCTGCTATCTGAACAAGTATATCGGACAATTTTTTCTTGGGTCACTATATCTATTTTGCCAATTGGATTGATCCCCTCTACCACACGGAACCCCACTAATCTACCGACGGAAACGCACGAGGTGTCTAAAAATAGACTTCCATCCTATGCTATCTTGCTACCGATAGCCATCTACCCGGCCAGCTGTCTGGATCGCCGTGACCCCAACCAACCTCTACTCACTGGACCCTTATGATCACTCGATTAAGCATGCCTCTCCTTAATGTAAATATGCCTTGTCCATTGCTGTTCTGGTTAGTGTTTATTGGCTTATTTCACTGTAGAGCCTCTAGCCCTGTTCACTATACCATATCCAACCTTTCAGTTCCACCACCCACATATGCGATGACATCACCTGGTTTCAATGATGTTTCTAGAGACAATATCTCATCATCACTCAATACCTAGGTTTACCTCCACTGTATTCACATCCTGCCATACCTTTGTCTGTACATTATTCCTTGAAGCTATTTTATCGCCCCCAGAAACTTCCTTTTACTCTCTGTTCTAGACGTTCTAGACGACCAATTCTCATAGCTTTTAGCTGTACCCTTATCCTACTCCTCCTCTGTTCATCTGGTGATGTAGAGGTGAACCCAGGCCCTGCAGTACCTAGCTCCACTCCTATTCCCCAGGCGCTCTCTTTTGATGACTTCTGTAACCGTAATAGCCTTGGTTTCATGCATGTTAACGTTAGAAGCCTCCTCCCTAAGTTTGTTTTGTTCACTGCTTTAGCACACTCTGCCAACCCGGATATTTTAGCCGTGTCTGAATCCTGGCTTAGGAAGACCACCAAAAATTCTGACATTTTCATCCCTAATTACAACATTTTCAGACAAGATAGAACGGCCAAAGGGGGCGGTGTTGCAATCTACTGCAAAGATTGCCTGCAGAGTTCTGTTTTACTATTCAGGTCTGTTCCCAAACAATTTGAACTTCTACTTTTAAAAATCCACCTCTCTAAAAACAAGTCTCTCACCGTTGCCGCCTGCTATAGACCACCCTCTGCCCCCAGCTGTGCTCTGGACACCATATGTGAACTGATTGCCCCCCATCTATCTTCAGAGCTCGTGCTGCTAGGCGACCTAAATTGGAACATGCTTAACACCCCAGCCATCCTACAATCTAAGCTTGATGCCCTCAATCTCACACAAATTATCAATGAACCTACCAGGTACCACCCCAATTCCGTAAACACGGGTACCCTCATAGATATCATCCTAACCAACTTGCCCTCCAAATACACCTCTGCTTTTTTCAACCAAGATCTCAGCGATCACTGCCTCATTGCCTGCATCCGTAATGGGTCAGCGGTCAAACGACCTCCACTCATCACTGTCAAACGCTCCCTGAAACACTTCAGCGAGCAGGCCTTTCTAATCGACCTGGCCGAGGTATCCTGGAAGGATATTGATCTTATCCCGTCAGTAGAGGATGCCTGGATATTTTTTTTAAATGCCTTCCTCACCATCTTGAATAAGCATGCCCCATTCAAGAAATTTAGAACCAGGAACAGATATAGCCCTTGGTTCTCTCCTGACCTGACTGCCCTTAACCAACAGAAAAACATCCTATGGCGTTCTGCATTAGCATCGAACAGCCCCCGTGATATGCAACTTTTCAGGGAAGCTAGGAACCAATATACACAGGCAGTTAGAAAAGCCAAGGCTAGCTTTTTCAAGCAGAAATTTGCTTCCTGCAACACAAACTCAAAAAAGTTCTGGGACACTGTAAAGTCCATGGAGAATAAGAACACCTCCTCCCAGCTTCCAACTGCACTGAAGATAGGAAACACTGTCACCACCGACAAATCCACTATAATTGAGAATTTATATAAGCATTTTTCTACGGCTGGTCATGCTTTCCACCTGGCTACCCCTACCCCGGTCAACAGCACTGCACCCCCCACAGCAACTCGCCCAAGCCTTCCCCATTTCTCTTTCTCCCAAATACAGTCAGCTGATGTTCTGAAAGATCTGCAAAATCTGGACCCTTACAAATCAGCCGGGCTAGATAATCTGGACCCTTTCTTTCTAGAACTATCTGCTTAAAGTGTTGCCACCCCTATTACTAGCCTTTTCAACCTCTCTTTCGTGTCGTCTGAGATTCCCAAAGATTGGAAAGCAGCTGCGGTTATCCCCGTCTTCAAAGGGGGGGACACTCTTGACCCAAACAGCTACAGACCCATATCTATCCTACCCTGCCTTTCTAAGGTCTTCGAAAGCCAAGTTAACAAACAGATTACCGACCATTTCGAATCCCACGATACCTTCTCCGCTATGCAATCTGGTTTCAGAGCTGGTCATGGGTGCACCTCAGCCACGCTCAAGGTCATAAATAATATCTTAACCGCCATCGATAGGAAACAATACTGTGCAGCCGTATTCATTGACCTGGCCAAGGCTTTTGACTATGTCAATCCCCACATCCTCATCGGCAGACTCGACAGCCTTGGTTTCTCTAATGATTGCCTCGCCTGGTTCACCAACTACTTCTCTGATCGAGTTCAGTGTGTCAAATCGGAGGGTCTGTTGTCCGGGCCTCTGGCAGTCTCTATGGGGGTGCCACAGGGTTCAATTCTTGGACCGACTCTCTTCTCTGTATACATCAATGATGTCGCTCTTGCTGCTGGTGAGTCTCTGATCCACCTCTACGCAGACGACACTATTCTGTATACTTCTGGCCCTTCTTTTGACACTGTGTTAACAACCCTCCAGGCGAGCTTCAATGCCATACAACTCTCCTTCCGTGGCCTCCAATTGCTCTTAAATAGAAGTAAACTAAATGCATGCTCTTCAACCTATAGCTGCCTGCACCTGCCCGCCTGTCCAACATCACTACTCTAGACGGCTTTGACTTAGAATATGTGGACAACTACAAATACCTAGGTGTCTGGTTAGACTGTAAACTCTCCTTCCAGACTCACATCAAACATCTCCAATCCAAAGTTAAATCTAGAATTGGCTTCCTATTCCGCAACAAAGCATCCTTCACTCATGCTGCCAAAAATACCCTTGTAAAACTGACCATCCTACCAATCCTCGACTTCGGTGATGTCATTTACAAAATAGCCTCCAATACCCTACTCAATAAATTGGATGCAGTCTATCACAGTGCCATCCGTTTTGTCACCAAAGCCCCTTACACTACCCACCACTGCGACCTGTACACTCTCGTTGGCTGGCCCTCGCTTCATACTCGTCGCCAAACCCACTGGCTCCAAGTCATCTACAAGACCCTGCTAGGTAAAGTCCTCCCTTATCTTAGCTCGCTGGTCACCATAGCAGCACCTACCTGTAGCACGCGCTCCAGCAGGTATATCTCTCTGCTCACCCCCAAAACCAATTCTTCCTTTGGCCGCCTCTCCTTCCAGTTCTCTGCTGCCAATGACTGGAACGAACTACAAAAATCTCTGAAACTGGAAACACTTATCTCCCTCACTAGCTTTAAGCACCAGCTGTCAGAGCAGCTCATAGATTACTGCACCTGTACATAGCCCATCTATAATTTAGCCCAAACAACTACCTCTTTACCTACTGTATTCATTTATTTATTTTTGCTCCTTTGCACCCTATTATTTCTATCTCTACTTTGCACTCTCTTCCACTGCAAACCAACCATTCCAGTGTTTTTTTTACTTGCTATATTGTATTTACTTCGCCACCATGGCCTTTTTATATTTTTATTTATTTTTAAATATATTTTGTTTGCCTTCACCTCCCTTATCTCACCTCACTTGCTCACATTGTATATAGACTTATTTTGCACTGTATTATTGACTGTATGTTTGTTCTACTCCATGTGTAACTATGTGTTGTTGTATGTATCGAACTGCTTTGCTTTATCTTGGCCAGGTCGCAATTGTAAATGAGAACGTGTTCTCAATTTGCCTACCTGGTTAAATAAAGGTGAAATAAATAAATAAATAAAAACGGCCGTGACAGAACTTCCCACAAACGGACCAAGCAGCGTGGTAAGGAGGAGCAGCGTGTTCAGAAGGACTGTACATTGGAGGACATCCTAAATGGCAAAGGATCCTGGACATGGGAGGAGATTCTGGCGGGAAAGGATCGCCTGCCGTGGGCTCAGCTGGTAGCAGAGAGGAAGGTGGAGGCAGCGAGAAAGAGGGCCCAGGATTACACAGGGTCACAGCTGGCACTAAAGACCGGGAGGCCACTCCCACCCCAAAATTTTTTGGGGGGCACGCGGGGAGTTTGGCTGAGTCAGGTTGGAGACCTGAGCCAACTCCCCGTGCTTACCGTGGCGAGCGTCGTACTGGTCAGGCACCGTGTTATGCAGTGGAGCGCACGGTGTCTCCAGTACGCGTTCTTAGCCCGGTGCGCTACATTCCAGCTCCCCGCATCTGCCGGGCTAGGGTGAGCATCCAGCCAGGACGGGTTGTGCCAGCCCTGCTCTCCAAATCTCCAGTGCGCCTCCTCGGCCCAGTATATCCTGCGCCGGCTCTACGCACGGCTCTGCGCACTGTGTCTCCGGTACGTCTGCACAGCCCA